>NW_010972898.1:7498513-7601701 GCF_000737465.1 Haliaeetus leucocephalus
CCAGCCGGTTCCAGCCGGCTCCGACCCGCCCGCCCCAGGGCACCGCTCAGCCCCCCAGACAAGGCCGGGGTGCCCCGGGGAAAACAGGTTTAAAAAAGGGCCAAAAAAAGTCACAGGGGCAGAGAGAGGAAGAACGTGCGAGAAACAGCCCTGCAGACACGGAGGGGAGAGGAGAAGGAGGGGAGGAGGTGCTCCGCGGTGGAGCAGAGACTCATTCCCCTGCAGCCCACGGAGAGACCACCGTGGATCGGGCTCTCCCGACGGGAACTGCAGCTCGTGGGGCACCCACGCCGGAGCAGGGAAAAGCGTGAGGAGGAAGGAGTGGCGGAGAGGAGCTGTTAGGGACCGACCACAAACCCCCGTTCCCCATCCCCCTGCGCTGCTCTGGGAGGGAGAGGGAGAGGAGCTGGGAATGAAGGAGGGAGGTTGAGCCTGGGAAAAGGCATTTCAGGGGTGGTTCTCACCATCCTAATCTACTTTTAATTAGCAATAAATTAAATTGATTTTCCCCACGTTGAGTCCGTTTTGCCTGTGATGGTAATGGGTAAGCAATCTCCCTGTCTGTATCTCGACCCATGAGCTCTCCCACCTTATTTTCTCCCCCTGTCCTGTTGAGGAGAGGGAGTGCAAGAGTGGCTGGTAGGTGTCTGGCAGCCGGCCAAGATCAACCCACCAGGGTTACATTTTGTGCCAAAAAGAGACAAGAAAGGAGAGGAGAGCAGAAAGGTAGGCTACCTGCCTTCCCTCTTATCCTGGCTGCTGCCCTCCAAAAGGAAGAAAGCACAACCCGCATATGGGCAGGGGGAGGAAACCCAGAGATGGGCGTGGGGGGGACTATGGGGCACAAGTGTGACCTGGGATAGTCCCGAGAGGACGTGGTGGCTGCTTGTGTCAGGGGACAGACCCAGAGACAAACTTCAGAGGTCATGTAGAGAAAGAGGCGTTCCTCCTCACTCATGAAATACCATGTAGGATTAATAGGTGCTGAGAGACACTGAAAGCAGCTGGACTAAAAATCAAAGCTGGAGAGATGCCTGACCCTGCAAGGAAGGAGCAGGAAGGAGAAAGACGGGTGAAGAGAGTTGTTTAAAAATGTGCTTACTTTGTTTGGTCAGGTGAAATAGGGGAATCCAAGATTATTTATTTAAAGACCTAACTGCTGCAGTTTCTTAGCTTGTGCTTTCTTGTATTGCAGTGTCAGAGACAGGACACTTCCTGGGTCTTGCGACGTGCTTTTCCAGAAAGGTAGCTGTCTTTCCTACTCAACTCTGGCTAACCACAGCCCTGGACAACAGGTACGACAGGCTTCCTTAAGAGACCATGAACAGTTCAGTGGGCCTACAGCTACAGAGCGGCTCCAAAAGTCACAGTTAAATTTCCCATTTTTCCATGTTTCTTATGTTACCATGTTCACTAACTCTAGAAAAGTGACTGAGTTACACTGAAAAATGGGAGGGCTGTAGAAACTCCAGGAGCTGTGCAGCCATAACAGTAGCACTGATGGATAACTGGGCTCTTGAAAAGAAAGCACTCCCCAAATGAGTGATGACTCAAGGGAAAGCTGGTCTTAAATTTTAATTTATGTCTTAGCTGTGAACCACCTCTGAGTAAAAGAACAGTGAGTGATTATAACTACCCTTCAGCTGCATTTTTTTTTTTATGTTAAAGAACTTCATTAAAAAAAAAAAACAACTATTAAAGTATGTTCAGTAAGCTGATGCGACAACCCCTTCTGGAAGGGCAGTGCATTTACAGATGTACAGTATGACTTCCTACTTGCACAGTTCAGGTGCCTCAGTAATACTGGCTACATTTGGACTGCTTATTATTTCTTCATGTATGGTAAAGAAAACACCTTTTACTTATCAAAGCAAAGACTGTTGACAATGAACAATGGCCTGCATGAGACAAATGTAGAGCAACTTAGAAATTGTTCAAAACATTTAATTGTTTCTGAGTGTACTTCTTAAAATCACCACTTACATGTGATGGTATTCAATGCGTACCTGAACATTAGGGATAATCTAGTATTTGATTTAAGCGAAACTGAACCATCTAGTCAGCTGATTTAGCCCCAGACAACTATCTGGAAAAAAGTACTACTTCTGCCTTGTTCCCTAATGTTCCTTCTTAAAAGCAACTTTAAGTATGAGATTATTATTACTTACTTCATTACTTCAGTTTTTCTTAAAGTCAATCTCGTTACAAGAAGTTATATGTTTGTATCTGTCCGATATTTAAATGCTGCTATACAAGATGCTTTTCTGAAAGCTCATGTTTGTAAATAAAATTAAAATTGTAACAAAAAAACTATGTATGCGATACTTTGTATTAACTGTGGCTTAATCTGACTTGCACTACAGCAAAAGTTTTAAGTAGCTAGCTCAGAAACTTTCTTAACGTTTAAACCTAGGCCTAACTTGAAATCACAAAAGTTGTTACATAATTCAGTCTGTAATACAGTTATTATACACCAATTTTGATCACTTAAGCGTGAATACACCTACATAAAAAGAGACAGTATAAATGTATATGAAAAATCTTACATACTTTTGTTCTTTATAAGCCACGTTGTTTCATTATTATTGCAGATTACCAGCTCTTAAGATATTACTGAGACTCCTATGATATTTAGTGTTGGTTTTAGATTACCAGAGGAATGGGCTAGGATGAAAACTCTCAACTACCTTCTTTTTGTTTCTGCTTGGCAAGCTAAATCCTACTCTGTATACTCCTAACATAGCCACGAAGTTGCCAATGGGGCTGTGCTTTCGCACCTAGGGATCATTTGGCCCACTGGGCATGGTTTGCCCCACCAGATGCCAACGTTTGAGAACATCACGAGGTGCTGCGACACATGAGCATGGTGAGAACAAAAGGCGAGGAACAGAAACGTATCAGTGGGCAAATTCAAAGGTGGGCAATTCAAGGACATTTTTTGTTATATTTTTGCAGTGAACCTAACTAAAGATGATAATTAAATTAGAGCATGATCTAGGGATTATTCCCTTATTTTTTAATATCGGCCCACATATACATCCTTTTTTGTCTCCCTCGCCATTTGTGACCTCTTCTCAGCTTGCAGACTTGGGTGGCTGAGGCACTGGAGAGCCAACGTGACTAACCAGGAGGCTGAGCTTTGCCGCTGCCAGCTGGTGTAAACTGCCCTGTTTTGTCATCAGCATGGCTGCAGCTGCTGCAGGGAAAAACAGACTTTAAAGCTATTCTCCTCCCCCAAATGAGCCATGTGAATAACCAACTGGCTGAAAGCCTAACAGATATCTCCTCCTTACCACTCACTACAGTGTGCAAACTGCAGTGCAGGATTTTTGTACATTCAGAGTTCATGACTCCTACTTACGTCAACAGCTTTGACTTTCTCTCGGACATCTAAGAACAACTGTCGAACTGCTGGCACCAAGGTTTATAAATACCAGCGGCAGTTCATAAACACTGAATTAAGAGTAATTACTGGCCTAATGAACATCAAACTGGAAAGAATGAAGAGATGCAGGCAAGAGATAATTTAGCAAATGAGTTGAAAAAGGTGGAGGACAAGTGAGCAATGGAAAGTGATTGGCAAGCAAGGTGGAGAAGAGCCCACAAAACATGCCAGTGCATTTTAACCTCACTTTGTGCTATACCTTGCTCTGATGACCAAGCTTTTCCTTGAACTTAAGACTACGGGTACAGAAGGGATCCAGCTGGGTCACTGAATCAAGTCCTCCTGATCACAGGCAGACACATTTAATTAATAAAGCTCAGGCCGTAAAAATGAGCTGGTTTTCTTGCCCTTGCTACTCCTCTTGAAAGGCAAGATTTGTCCGATAGAGCTATTGGGTGGTTTTGTGAGGTGTGAATGAGGCTAAGGCGAGGCAAGCAAAAAGAAAGAGTCGAGCCTGCTTTCGTGGGACAAAGGTGTCATAGAAAGAGTGCACAGGAGCCAGAGAAGCAAGCTGTTAGCACTCCATGTTGAAAAGACTGGTGAGCCAGGGGCGTTATTTAAGAACATCTGCAAGTGCTGAAGGCTGCAAGTGGCCACGTCGCTTTCTATCCCTGTTAGCCTCGAGAAAGAGTGATCCTTTTTTGCTAAAGAAAGTACAGAGAATTGCTCCTGATGCATGTACATATATGCAATCACTTCTCAATGTTCCCTTTGCCAAACTGTACCAAAAAGGAGTTTCCCTTTTGGCTGTACGAGCAAATTCACTCTCTGCACTTGTTTTAAGGTAAGACATGCAAATGGGTCTCATGTAAGATGCATACCAGCCTGTATACTCTAGAACTTGGTCTACCATAATCATTAATATTGTATCTGCCAACTGTCAGTTTCCAGTAGGAAAAAATCTGATCTGGATCTGATATAAGCTTGCTTCTATTTCTATCAAACTAAACAGCTTCTTGGCTTTAAAATTTATACTGGCTGGGGGGGCCAGACAATACCTGATCCTGTTTCTCAGGACAAAATTGTCCCTTCTACAATTCTGGAACAGATTTAAACTTGCACAGGAACTTTCTAATGAGCACTGATTGAATTTCTTCTTTCTGGCATATGGCTGTGTGATTTTTGACATAGTACAGGATTAGCCATGTCATGGAAGCAAAATCTCCAGGAAGGATCCAGCCTGCTGCCTGCTAAGGGCAGATGAACCCCTTGGGACAGGACACAGCCCCCACCTTCCCAGGGGAATAACCTGAGCACAGGGCCACGCCATCAGGGTATTTTTCTCCTTCTCCACTCCCTGAACTTGTGCTCCTGTCTGCATGGGGGCATCTCTTGGGAAGGGGGGACTGCGGATTTAAATCTCTCCAGGCTGACGAGAGCCCAGCATGCCACCCCTCACTTCTCACACAAGTGCTGGGGTTACTAGGCTGTTGGGTAAATGCTGTCTCCCGTCTGTCATATTCAGGCTCCACCCAACTATATCCTAATCACTTCATTTCTTTCCAGCCATTATTTAGGGATACGCAGCTCAAGTGCTCTGACCTGGTTGGGCAAGGCCAAGCACCGCCAAAAATCCTGTAGTTGGATGCCTGTAGTAGGTGGCCTGAATCTGGGCCCTCTCAGGGGTGAAAAGGGTCATACATTAACATACTGCTATCACCACTTACTCAACCTGATTTTTTTTTTATCCAATCAAATTCCCTGTGAGTGAAAGGGATGAAAACTCATCCCCTCAGTAGGCTCACAAAGACCCACTAGAAGTAGTTTCACATCTACACACTATCTTTGATTTAAAGGCAAATCTGAGCCCCTTGGGTTAAAGATGAATTAAATATTTAAGAGCAGGAGAAAACTAAGTAACCATCAGGAGTTTTGCCTCTCTTTATAGCTAAGCGACGTAGTATTAACTAATGCCAAAATGACTCATTATGAGATGATCCTTGCTGGTGTGAATGCAGAGAGAGAAAATTTCAGCATCCTGAAATATTGAAGCCTCTGGCTCATTTTATCTTAATACCTCAGTTTTCTGCATTAAATTAACTTCTCTGCTAATAACTTTGTAAACATACATGCATGTAGGCCTGCTGATACACCACAACATAATAAAAACTGAATTACACTTAGTTGCTCTCTTAAAATAATTAAAAATCTATTTCTGCTTTTTGAAAGGATTTCCAAATTCAGAGACCATTTGCTTCTGTTTCACCGATTAAACTTCCCACCCTGCTTTCTCTGAAGGATGCCTACTATTCAACCCACTAATCAAAATGATTGCTCATGATGGGATTTCCAAGTGACCCTGATATCCACCCACTAGACTTGCCAGCCACAAGCAGGGTTACACAGGTCTGCAGCAGGGAGAGTAACGCCAAGACCTGTGCTAGGTGAGACGTCAGCCTGGATGGTGGGGAGGCCCCTCTGGCCTTGTTGGTTCTGATCCACGCCTGGGTGACGTGTTTGCTCTCGCAAACATAGCCAGAGGTTTTTATTGCAATGGAAGTTTAAATTATGAAGAAACGTGAGGTACCTCAAACAAGCTGAAAAGAGTCATGTTTGCTGTTGCCAAATGTCCTTCTCAGAAACTCCTCTCCAGTTGCTTCCGGTGTATGCTGGCATACAGCAGGTAAAAGAAGATTAGCTGTAAGCAATGGTTGCTTTGCACTTACCTCCCTTTGGAATGGAAAACTAAATACTATCCCACACCCCAAAATTAACATTTACAAGAATCTCATTAGTACTGCTGTTACACAGGTTGTGTGTCTGCAGAGCACGAAGGACTAAAGTAACAAAGTGACATTTGCTGCCAAACTCCTATAAGGATAGTATTGGAAAATACGGTTAAGAAAATTTTATGGCACTCATGACCTAGCACAATATGCTATTAATCTGGCAGCGTCAGAAACACTGCAAAAGAAGTAGTTTGAACCTAATAACAATAATCTGCCACTCACAATGATCCCAACAGCACCTAACAGGACATTTCTATCAGCCCCCATCCTCCCTCGGAGCCCTGGACCTCAGGAGCTGGGTGACAGTGGGAGGGGAGGGAAGAGCCTCTCTCCCCTCCTGCCTTCAGGCACCTGCATTGCAAATAAAACCACCCCAACCCTTCCATACAGCCGGCAGAGGGAGATGGGTGCCTTCAGGGTGCTGAGCCCACCTGCCTCCGTGGACTGCATGGAGAATTCAGCAGTGTGAGCCCACCTCCCTCCTCTTGCCGGGTGCTGGGGCACCAGCCCTGGAAAAGGAAAGTGGCTCGGTGCCCCCTTGAGCCACTGTGGACCCATTCCTTGCTGGGAAGAGGAGGGGAGTAGCCTTTGCCATGCGACTCTGTCGTGACTTGGTGTTCTGGGAAAGGAGCAAAAGTGTCCAGGGGATCTCAGTAAGTGCCTGAAGATGGGACAATGGCAACAGCACTGCGCGACCTCACTCGCTCCCACTCTCTCCCTGCCTGCCACTATTTGCTTAATGCCAACAAGGTGCCTCAGTCCCTAGCAGCAACGCTGAAGAAAATGATTTCTGGCCTCAGGACCCTAGTGGGCAAATTTGGAAGAGAAGTAATTCACAGGGGGACACGGTAATCACCATTAAAACCAATAATCTGCCAACAGTTATGAATACTGTAGTCTCTAAACCGTAACTTTGGTCTATACTTTTGGCATACGGCATAGTTTGGTACCAGAAATATTCCAAGGAGAAAACTGGTGGCCAACACAGACTTCTTTTGCTCTTTCTTAAACTGCCACTGTTTCATATACCTCTGATGAAAAAATGCATCTGGGTGGATCAAATGCCAAGTAGAGGGACCGATTCATCTTCATTCTTCTCGGTTACTCTTGGAAAACAGGTTTTACAACCGTGCAAGCCCAGCCTCACACCGTAGCTTGCTATCTGAAGCAACTGAACATCCCCCTTCTTGGCAGTTTTTTTAGAGAACAGGAGCCCAGCATGGATTTCCCCAGCAGGAGAACATCAAAGGAGAACATCAGAGAGACTGCTGAGTGTTTTTAACAGTGGAAGCAACACTTCCAGACGCAGAGGTACAGGAGCTATTTGAAATTATGCCCTCACAGATTAAGTGTTATACTCAGGTTTACTTAACGTGTTTTAGGAAGCCAAATCCTGGCTTTATGGACCTAACAAAATGCACAGGAATGATGGTACTCATGATTTTCTCCTCCTAAGCTGGTCCATACTATATGAAGCACATATATGGCATTTTTCTTCCTATTTAAGGTTCATTATAAGCACTTTATGCGTTGGAAAACGCTCTGAGTGCACCTATCAGATTTTTAATCAAAACAGCTTGGTGTCTGGTCAGGGCAGCAGAATTGGTCGATTTATTTCATAAAACTTTATGTACAAAGCAGCAGTATCCATGAACATAATTGTCAGAATATAGAGTCTTACAGGGGTAATTTTTATTACAATTTATAGCAAGATTACCCATACTCCACAGTTTTCAGATTTTATTGAGATTTTATGGGACTATATGGCTAGAGCAGTTAACTGCACCCAGCATGGCTATGGTTCACAGAGAATGGGAGTTGGCACTGAATGCCAGTGTAACTAATCTACCAGAGAATATTAATTGCTATGATCCAATCAAAGGCAATATTTAAAATCATTTCACCAGTCAAATAATTTGCCATAAACCTGTAAAAGAATAGCTGTGTGGAGAAATACAGGGGTGAGAGTGATTGCATGGATGTAATATATGCACATATTTAAGCATCTCTGTTATTGGGTTGTATACATAAACATACAACACCATTTTGTTAAGCAAAGGACTTTTCTCTTTCTAAGGTATTTGAATGCCATGAGACCTCATCTACACAAAAAACAAACTGCTGAGACTATTGAGATTTATATCTCACTGAGCATCCAATATACAAGTACTCTATCACCAAAAGTAAACAGGGAAAACAGTAAAGGCGGAATATATTTAATATTAAATAAAATATTGCAAAGCCACTACAAAATGGTAGCAGATTGCAACTTACACACTGCAACAGTCTAGAGAGATTTTAGACACCAGAAAGTTTTCAGCAGGTTGGTCTAAGGCACAATAAAACCCAAGGCAGGGATAAAATAAATGATAAGTTTTATGCATGTGTTTCTGCTGGATCCAAATTTGTGGGATAAAGGCAACTAGATCAAAGCTCAGCCCTGGTGACGGTACAGAGCTGAAGGACCAGAGGCATTCTTGGCATAGAAGACAAGGAATTAACAGCTTCCAAAAGGTGCACGGACTCAGGATACGTCAAAAAGGACTTCCTCATCCTCCTTATTGCTAGGCTTCACAAATAAAAGTTGGAATACACATCTACCTCATTACCCTCCCCAGATCTGCTCCTAGTTAAAAAACATACATGATGTTAAATCCACTGTTGATAAATCTTAAAAGAGCATGTGCTTCTATAGTGGAAAAACCTAAGCATGTCACTAGTGAGTCACCAGAAATATGACTTTTCTGGAGATTTAAGTAGAACACTGTTTATAGGACTCCCCACAGTTAACCCAAGCTACTTTGTCTTCAAGCAACCTCCTTCTCAATTTCAAATTCCACAGCATATCTTGTAACCTGTGTTTTAACTCTCCATTCTGGCAAGAATTACTATTTACTCTAGTTCTTAAATATATGCACCATCTCCAGTAACACAGGTCCCACCCTGAACGTAAGCCTTTCCTCTTCCTGGCTAGGCATTGCCAACCTGCTTCTCTTTTCCAAGAACCACTAATACTTCTTCCAGACGAACCAAGCAAATGGGGAGAGAGATTCAACACTTTGAGGGACTGGAGGGTGGAGGTGGGACAGGTTGGAATACATACAGCTGCAAAAGATTTTTGTGCGTAACAATAAAAAAAATTATGGCTAAAGTAGAAACTCTCCGCCTCAATACAACTCAAATCCAAAATAACCATCTACTAAAATGTAGAAAGGATAATCACTTCACATGAAATAAAAAAGGCAACACTACTGGTTTTAATTAAGAGTCTCTTCCATAGCATAATTTATACAAAGAGACCATATAATCTGACCTTTAAACATATGGAACGGTTCTCTAAATTTCTAGCTTTGTGCTACAAATTGCGTTTACTTTTGTGGAATAAACCTTACAGTAGGCAGAAATAACAGGCTATACTTTAAAAAAAAACCCAAGGGAAGCGGATAATGTAATCTAGTGGTATCACCTGTTCTAAGTTACAGAAAAATCTGTAGCAAAAGGTACTGCCTTTACTCCTTAATAATGTCTCCACAATGAGGAATATGGCATGTGTAAACTGTGAAAAGACACAATCTGTGTATTTCTGCTAGGTCTATACACAGACATAGTATCATAAAAATAGTCCACACCAATGTCATTACAGATGTTTACGTACACCGGAAGCAGATGAAGTTCAGTCAACAAATTTAAATTTATAATGTTCTGACTACTGGAATTTGCAAGTGGTTGTGTCTTCTGAAAACTTTAAAACCCTTAAGAGCGAGAACCCAAAAACTTGAACCCCAAACCCCAGAAATACCAAAGTTGCACAGGTCCTTGGTGCACCATTATCAGGAGGGAGCTTCTAAAAGGCCCTTCAGTGAATGGAATAACTCTTCTGAACTACAGAAAACAATTTTTAAGGATATTATCTTTGGCAAAATCTGCTGCTAGAGGGACATGATTTGCCAGTAGTATTCAAGGATATCTTCTGAAAGCAAAGCAGTGGAAAGACTCAGGCTAATAGGACCAGAGTTAGTAGGGGAACATGATGCTGCCAGGGCAGGCCCTTTCGCTCCTGTCTGCTCTGAGCCTCTCCTTGTTCCCCTTCACCTTGCCCAGATCACTCTTCTACCCTCCTTTTGCTTCTTCCCCCTTATTCTGTCTCCAACCCTCTCCCACTTTTCCTCCTGAACATGTTCACACATCCGTAGCCATCTCACCACCCCTCCTCTTCTTCCCCCTTCCCTTCCATCCTGCCCCTCTCCCCACTGCCCAGCCCCTTCCAACCTCCCATGCTTTCTCCCAGCCACAATATTTTTTGCTTTACCCTTTAAGGGGACTCATATTTTTTTCAGATCTCCCAATTTGGCTTGGCTTCTGCAACTGCCTATAAAGACAAAAAAAAGACAATGGTCCAAACCAAACTTGAGGTTCATGGCACAACACCACAGAGGTTCTAGAGCTTTTCACCGAAAAAAGCTGGAATAAATTTTTCAACATGGAAAATGCTACATTTTTTTCTCTACGCTCAGTCTCAGGAAGAGTGGAATAGTTTTTCTCTTGAAACTTTCCTCAGAAAGAAAGAAAAAAAAGAAAAAAGAAATAGCCTGAGGCAGACATGCAGCATGGAAAATGTTAGCCTAAATGGTTAGCATATAGACAGACTTTGAGCAACTAAAGACAGGGTTTTAACGGAAACTATCAGGCAACCTTATCTATAGGTGCTGCTACCTGCTGTGCCTCTAATTACACCTTTTAGCAATCCTCACCATTGCTGAACCAGGAGTAAAAAAGGCAAGGAAAGAGTTTTTCATGGCATTTTAATGCTCTGGAATACTTTAATGTATAATAATGTCTAGTGGTCACCACCTACTCCATGCAGAAAAAAATCTCCAAGTGCTTTTTAAGGCTTTGGATGGCAAGACAACAGTGGTGACCACTGAAGGGAGTGAACTTCATCTCTGCCACATTGTAGGGGGTGGCAGAGGGTGCAGCCCGGACCCACGGTGCCCACGGGGACTTGTGCCTGGCTCCCGTCCTGTCCGTGCCCCAACGGCCCTAACACATTACAACACTTTGTGCACATGAAATAATGTAAGGATTAGGTTGTAGGGGGCAACTTGCACAGCTGGGCTGGCAGTGTGGGGCAGCACACAAGACCCCCACTTTGGGGGTCTCCCTGGGGTGCCGCCTCCCCAGCGGGTGCATCAGAGGGATGTCAGGAGGGGAAGGTCCACGATCAGCAGGGGACTCCGCACGTAACAGTGTGTGTGTGTGCACCTATGTCAGTGTTGTGGGATTACCAAACAGTGTTAGAAACTTGTAGGAATTTGGTAAGACATTGTAAATGGCTAGTGTTGTATTACCGATACTGAACATATCGTCCACTGATTACCTTCTAATTATGTGTTGTTAATAGATTCCTAAAAATGCTTCGATCCTGATTTTGATTTACACTAGGTGAACTGAGAGGTTTTTATCCTGCAAAAAGCATCAATCTGACAGAAGGGTGCTTTTGTAGCATGATACCCTGGGCTCCCGTTGCCCCCCTTGGGGTACAGCATGTGGCACAGGACCTGACGGGATGCTGCCAGCAGCTTATACATATAAGAGCTAATTCTCTGCAAACCCATCTGGTTTTCAATGCTGCAGAAAGGGTTTGATTTAACAGGAAACCTTGCAAGTAAAAAATAGGAGAGAGGAGGCAGGACAGAGAGCAGAAATGAGCAGCACATTGGGAGGCAGAAAAGGAGATCTGAGACTCTCCTGAAGGAAGGTGCAACGGAAAACGCCAGGATGAATGATGCCACAGAGAAGGATGCACAGTGGCAGAGGAGATGACAGTATGGGTTAGAAATATTAACAGATAAGGATGGAGAGATGAAGTAGAGCTGCTGAAACTGGCATTCAAAGAACAGTCAGCAAGATGTGAAGGACTAGAAAAAATGGAAAAATAAAAAAAGAGGGGGAAACAGAAGAGGTAGCGATTTCTTGTGCTGGAGGGGAGTGAGAATTCAAACAGAACATGAAGAAAGAAGTATTTGCTTGAACTGCCTAGAAAAGCAGCTGCCGGGAGACAATTTTGTCCGAGAGAGAGGAAGGTGGACTAGGAAGCATCAGGGGAAGCAGAAAGCCACCCAAGCAAAATGCCTGGAGGCAGGATTAGAGGGATGGTGGTGACCTAAGAAGGTTTTGCAATAGAATTAAAAATGAAACGGTTCTAGTCAAACCTGGATGGAAGAGGAAAATTCAGCATGAGGAAAATAAAACTGGGAATAACAAGGAAAAAACCTTTCTAACTCCTTTCTTGCATCTTTCCCCTAAGTACCTGTATCTAGAAAAACATGAGAGGTCTAAACTGAAGTCTGATGTAATTTTCATTAATTTTAGCATTGGAAGTATCTCTGTTCAGGAAAGTGCCCAAGTCTCATTCAAGTGAAAAGGACTTAGACACAGCCTAATGTAAAATACAACTTTAAGTGCTTCCCAACAACACCCTTGGATCATCAACACGGTCTCTGATTTAGCACCAAAGCAGCAACAACACAGAGAACATGCGACAAATGCTGCCAATGCTATCTGGGTAT
Organism: Haliaeetus leucocephalus; assembly: GCF_000737465.1. NCBI lineage: Eukaryota > Metazoa > Chordata > Aves > Accipitriformes > Accipitridae > Haliaeetus > Haliaeetus leucocephalus. The sequence goes on from NW_010972898.1 coordinate 7,511,257, forward strand.
CAACTTTGTTTCAGAGTGCGTACTTTTTTGTCTCTGAAAATGACCAATGTTCATGTAAAAGTTAAAAGTTGTGACTCTACATGATTCCGAACCTGCATTTCTCCTTCAGGTGGTAAAGGATTAGCAACCAATTCAATTTGACAGCAATGTCCTGTTAGCATCTGTTTATGTTTATTTCTTGTTTTCAGCATGAGAGCTGACCACTGAAGGGAAGTTAGTCTGTGCATATATGAAATTTACTTAATCAGTTAATTTGTGCAATATCATTGCATTTTATTATTTATATTGTTTTGCATTAAAGAAAGAAAAACACACTCCAGCAAAAGCTGAGAAAAGACAACTACCTAGAGTGGATTGTTGCCCATTATTCTTCTATTGTATGTATTCAAATTAACCTGAACATTTATATCAAAAGAATCAGTGATAGCAAAATGGGTACAACTGATGAGAAAAAAAAAAATTAAAGAACGCTTAATCCTTTCTTTTTCTTCAGCTGTACATTAATAGGTGCTGCAGGGCTGGTTAATGATCTCTGCCAATAACAGCACAAAGGCGATATTGTCAGGGCAGCTCAGAAGACCCGGAGCTCATGGGCTGAAATCTCTATGGCACATTAAATTCTGGAATTTTGACGATGAAACTGGGGTAGCAAAGTTCCAGTTTTACAAGATGAGGAGGTGCTTCTTATAGAGGAGACTACTACCAGAGCCAACTAGCACCTTTGAAAAGAAAACAAACAGGAAAAATTCTGGATGAGCTCAAGGTCAGGTGCCGCTCAAAGCTCCAAAATCAAAATGCAGACTAAAAATTTCCTTTTTCTTTTTTTCCCAGACAACATGGTGAAAAGTTTTGCTTTCATTCATCATTTCTTGACATAACAGTACAAAGTCCTAAAATTACATCACTGTATGAAGTGCAATAAAACTTCTTAAACTGTCATTTTGAGGCTTAAACCAAAACCCAGATCAGCTGTGAGCTCGCTTCCTATGTCCAAGCCTGTTGAGACATAGGAACATAGACCTCATTTCAGGGGAAAATTAGCTACATTTCATTCACTCACACACGATAAACTATGAACCTTGAAATGAGTCCCTTTCATTCCTTTCCTCATGTTCCCATCTCTGCCACTAATGCCTTCTTTATAAAGCTATGTTTTTCAAAGTATCTGGGCACATCTGTTTTCTCTTTTCTTCCTCCACCCATCATGTCACCAACTCTAACAAGTTTTTGCTCCCTCAGTAACTGTTATGTTCTCATTTTTTCTTGCTCTCCAGCTCCCCTATCTGTGTTCTTTGGACACCTCTCCACAAGTGTATCTGTCCTTCTGGTGCATGCTTTCTTCCTCCCTTCACACCTCCATGTGCCTCTCAGGTCCTGTGTCTGCAAAACTCATTCCCAAAATATACACTCCGTGTGGTTTCATTCCCTTCTGCTGTTTAATCTGGAAGAAGAAACCAAATTCAAAGTATTGCACTGCCACTCCTTGAGCTTAATAAAACCTACCTCTCTGCATCTGCACCACTCTTTGGTCCAAAAGCCTTTCCTCCGCGCATTCCTACAGCCCAGCGACTGCTTTCTCTTTGCATGGAAACAATTTCTCTGACATTCCTTCCCTTGCCAAATCTGTATCACCTGGTGAGTTTTCCATGTTCATCTATGATGTTTTATATATTGTCACTATTCTGCTGTCCTACTTCAGCTTCTGGGGAGGGATTTATTCCTCTCAGGACAAAACTTGCCACGAGTTGTCTGAGCATCTAGCACCACTGCTGACCTCAATCTTTATAAAAATATTTTATTTATTTTAAAGAGCATCTGGGATAAGACTTTTAAAGGTTCCTCCCGATAGTGTAACTTGTATGTCTTTTCAGCAAACAACAGCAAGTTTGGAAACTAACAGCTTTATAACATTGTTACATTTTCCCCATACAAGAGTGGTTTTAGAGATGCCACAGATGCACAAAACTGGTTCCATCTTACCTTTGACATGGCTTCTCCCATCCTCCAACAGTGGTACTACTATAGTGTTGTTCATGTTCCCAGGTGATCTCACAGCTGTATAGACAACAGGTACCGACTGTACCACCACGGGGATACGGTGCACGTGACTCATTTTGTTGGACTGCAAGTTCATGGGGCTTGAAGGTGGTACTGGATGGATAATGTGCAAAAACTGCTGGCCTCCAACACCAGATGCAGAGGCCACAAGAGGACCTGGAGTTAATACTGACGGTACAGATGCCGCTGAGGATACCGATGTTATTACTGTGGGTGATGAAGCTGGCCGACTAGAAGAAGTAGAAGTAGAAGAAGGGGAGGAGGCTGATGCTGTCATGGAAACTGGTGAAGATGAAGCTGCTGTAGGGGACGACCTGGCTTTGTTTATTGACAAGTCCACTGGTTCAGTCTGTGTTTGGAAATGGTCTGTAGATAATGAATCCTCTGTGGGGTCTGCCTTCATGTTGTTTAGTAACAAGGGTACAGCTTCCATATCTGGGTAGTTGTGGACGTTTGGAGACTGTTGAGGAAGGACAAAGGGACATAGTTACATATGTGGCTAAAGATGACTTGCACACCCAGTTGCTAACACACATCACACAACTTGGTCATAAAAACCACAGGATTTGTTTCCTGTTCTTGTGTCAGCTCACAATTTTAAAGGACAAATCATGCTAGAAATCACAGATATGTTCAGTTTCAACAGAATATTAAAAAAAAGTTCTACTCCCATTTCTTAGAAGGTGGCAGGATTAACTGTACAAAATCACCCTGTTTCTTTGCAACTATGCAACGTCATCAGTGACAAAAATTTTAATATCTTCACTATTTATATTGACAGGATGTTTTTTCCCCAACATCTAGCTTTAAGCTACAGCGTTACTCTCTTGTGTCATCTCCAATGGACATGAAGACAAACCAGTCACCACTGTTTTTCAAACTTCCTGCGTGCTTGAAGACTGTAATTTCCCCCTACTTGTCTACCTTCTTCTAGACTAGGCAGATCTTACTTCTTTCTCTCATAGGTCAGCTTTAAAAGAACAAGCCTTAGCACTCTTGTTTGCTCTTTGCAGTGATCCTTGCAGTTTTGGCCACACCAGCTTTCAGAAGCCTTATGCTAAACACAGTCTTTCAGTTCAATGTTTGACTTTTTGCATTCTGCATGGTTACTGCTAATGAACTTACAAGTCAGGTTGTATGGTTGCCCTGTTACAGGCAGCAATGGCTCCAGCGATTCATTATTCTGAATTAGCACATTAGATAGCCTGCCCCATTGTTATAAATTTTTTAATTTGTTTTCCATACTAATTAAGAACAATTTTCCTGACTTCGCAAAGTAATTTTATTCTTTAGACCAACTCTTTCAAAGCTGGTTGGTCTAAATTTATTCTAGACTGGTGCCAACTGCCATTTTTATACTTTTATTCCTTATTTCCATCATCAAAGAGGTTAATAGAATTTTTGAATAATGCTAGGCCAAAGATAGATCCCTAGAGAAGCTCATTAGATATATCTTTCCTTTTTGACAGTACTTCATTAATAACTACTCTTTAAAAATGTTTTTTCAAGTAATTTTCAATAGGCAGAGCAAGGAAGGAAATGCCCATCAATAATCTGGTAGTAAGACAAAGCACAGCTCTCAGCTAAGCACCTCCATGGCACTGCACTGCAGCAGAGCTTCTCTACAGGCACACACACGCGCTTATGTGCTGTAGTACAGAAAACCAACCTCAATAAAAAGCATTTGCCAAGCTACTTCAAATCTCACTTGACCCAAAGCAATTATTCCATATACAGATCTAACAAGCAATCTTTTTATGGTACCTAAGCAGCTCTAAATGCATTCTCTCAATCTCTAGATTATAGTATTTACTAAGTATCTAAAAATATTAAGTCAGAAATATTTAAGCCACAAATATTTTAGTTCATCTACTCTAAATAAGCTAACAATCAAGCGAGCTATGAATTCACTTTGGGATTTTTATAATCAGCTATGTTAAATATTTTCATGGAGAACCCTCCTGGTTTTGAGTCAGAGCCAAATTTCATCACAGAACAGAGTTCTATTGCAAAAGGAAAACAGAAACACTAATATTAAAAACTGTAATAATAACAGCCTAAGTGGATATTATCCCTGGCACGCTGAAAGATGAGATGTTCTAGTAGATCCCATCTATTCAGCTGATTTAGACTGGTTCTTAGATCTGACACTTTCCCCTATTTGAAAGCAAGAACACCTCTGGAACAGTAAGTCTCTTCCTCTATTCATACACAAATCAACTTGAAACAAAGGGACCCCAATTCATCTGGCCCCCTGGACCCTGCTGTTCTGCTGTAATACAAATAACAAAAGCAAAAAAAATCCCTTTATAAAGACCATGGGAAGTCCTCCAGCTAAAAAAGAACACAGAGTGAAGAACAGGTTACTTTTCAAAGTGCATAAGCACCTAAGAGTGACAAGGTTACAAAAACCTCTTCCTCAAGGTGGCAAAACTGCCTGTAATTGCCCAGTGATGATTCCTGGTAACTTCCCTGAAACACCCTATCCTGGCTATTGTCAATACTGAGATTCCGCATTAGGCATACCATATGTTCCGTGACAAAGACAAAACCATAAACATACATGGCACAAGTAGTTAATTTGTCAAATCTTGTCAAGTCTTATATATGGAATGGGCAAACAGACTGGTTCTGCTGAACTAAACAGATCGGTTGTAGAGTGAAGGCAAGATGGAGAGGGACACCCTGCACAGGCCATACCGACATCTTCATAAAGCCAAAGGGAACATCTTCTACGTTTGAGAGAAGGGGGATAAATGGGGTCAGCTCACATACGAGGGAGATGAGGGATCTCCTTGTGCACATGGCTGGGCAAAGGTCATCTAGAAGCAGTACAAACCACCAGCTCCATCCACGAGGCAGATAAACGTGCCACGGAGGAAATCCTCCCTGTTGACGTACTTCCAGGCTTCGCCTGGGTGCCAGAGGCAGATTTCAGGCTGACTCAATGCCACCTGCCTCAGCAGCACAACTTGTTACTCTGTGAGCTGAAGGATGGATTACCCCACTGTTGCTGTCCTCCATTGCTCTTCAGATCACCCTGAAGTGCTCTGAAGGCACTGGCGACTTGATGTACCCAGCGTATGCATGTCAGACTGCTCCAAAGGAGTATTCTGACTTCGGGGATACTTCTGGGACTGGACACAAGGGATCCACGCGGACCTCAAAAGCAGTCCATCACCAAACAGAGTGCAGTCTGCCCCGCAGTCCCACCTGCCTTTGCAGCAAGCAGCATCAGGCCCCCTACAGGAAGAGTAAGGAAGAACCCCAAACCCTTATGTAGCTGATGCCACACAAAGTACTTGTTCCATAGATAGAGTCAATTGTCTTTGAGACAAAACACAGGTCACGACTTACAGATTTTTCTAGACTGTGCTAAGAACAGGCCTCTGTTTTACTATAGCAATTACACCTAGTCGTTTGGGAATTAAAAAAAAAACAACAAGGAAAAAAGTAACATGTAACTGCAGTCTATCACGGAAATCACTTTCTCTTTTAATAGCTCTTCTGCATTTACTTTTGTACTGTACATTCCTTATATTGCATCCACCTTCGGCAGGTACCCTCTTCTTGTCCAGAACTGCTGGAGGGGCCATGCAGTCTCTGCGTACTATGGTAATACAGTCAATACTATTATTTCAGTCTTCAGTTGTGAAACTAAACTCAAAACCTTTACAATCCCTTCATGAATTTCTCCAAACAGGATGAAAACTGGTATGCCCTTCAATGACCTCCTTCCACCTCCAAAACTCTCAGATTAAGACTGCCCTTTCTTTGGCAAATTCAGGCTGTGATTGATGTCAGTCAACATTACAAAAGACAGCAGGATCCTTATCAGAACAGGTTTGTACATCCTGTACTTCAGATAAAAATTGTAAACAAGTGTTATATTTTGTTCTGGTGGTGGTGAACAAAGAGATCTACCTCAACAACTCACACTCCCTTACAGTGACCTACAAGTAGTATAGATGTTTCTCCATGATCTCAGATTTTACTTAAGCTGCCAAAGCTCTATTTAAACTGTACTTGAATCAAAACTTTTAACATTAAATTATCGTTATTACCTGAAAATGGATGGTATAAGCAAACCTTTCCCAATGACGATGACTGGTCCAGAGTTAGGAACCATGGGACGAAGAGTAGCAATGAAGCCAAAAGGATGGCTGAATTCTCAGTACACCATTTCTTAGTTAGAATGTTATGAACTGACAATTAACTGTTCATTTCCCTAGATCATGAGTGTTGCCATTAGTTCCATTTAACAGAACCACATCTTTTCTAATTGAGATCATAACACTGTGGCTGGGATATTCAGAGGTACACCTTCAGACATTCTGTCAGCTCATAAAGTCAACTGGCTGAAAAATGAATGGTTGCATGTTTTTTTTCTTATGTCTCTCTATTCCTGCCTTTCTATCCTTATCTAGTGAACTGGGCTTCTTGTGGTGGTGTGGGCTCAGCTGATTGCTAGTTTGGGCTGAAACAGGTTTTCCCCATCTGGCTCCCAAAAGTGTCCGTGTTGGTTTTGCAAACTTCGTTTTGGTTTTAGGGGTCTAAACTCTGTTGTTGAGAGTTTGGCAGCTTCCAGAGCACTTGGTGGGTTAGAAAGGGTTCAGCCTGAGGTCCCTGTAACCCAGTGGGCTGCCTTGGACATCAGCCCAGACCATGGAAATACAACATGAAGGGGTACAGCTCCACGTGGCTTCCCTCATCTCACTGCTCCTGCCCACTGCTATAAAGGAGAGGGACAGCTTCAGCCCTGCCTCCAGCTGGGATTCAGAGGCAAATCTCAGCAATGCCTCTCTCTGCAACACCGCCATTGCATCCTTATGCTGTTCAACATCCACTCAAATCCAGGCTGAAACAGAACTGGAAGGCAGGTTAGGATGGCTCCCTGCTAGAAAAGGCTTTTTAATAAAGCTCTAGCCTCCCTTAGTCAGTGCTCTGTTTCATGGTTTTTGTGCCTGCCCTTTAAAGCTGTACACCAGTATTCTCTGCAGTGCTCTGTTTCATTAGCTTGCCATTAATAAACGCCGCCAGGAACATAACACGTGATTTCCCTATTCACAAAGCTTTTTTTGGCTGTGTAAAAAAGCATTCCGTACTGCCCTCTTCCCCAACCATTATGGAAAAACAACCAGTCAGCCACACAACCAGCCACAAGACCCTGAGCGAAGTATGGTGAAGTTAGGGCTGATAATGTCTTATCTGCTGGATGGCCATCCTTTCCTGCACAGTTCTACATCACCTTCTTTCCAGCCCCCTGAAATCCACCTCCTCTTAACTTCCTTGGGAGGAAATTTTGCAACAGCCCCTTTGCACTCTCTTATTCTACTCATGGCAATCTTTTCTGTGTACCGGCATTGTCTCCCATCCATGACCAAGTCATGAAGAGCTCAGTTTACACACAGCTGAGGTTAAAACCAGTGAAAAAGCAAAGATCATTTCGTTTTCAGCAACTCATCCTGATGCCTTGCAGTTCATCAACTTCACAGGCTACTAAGCTTCAGTGAGTCTTTGTGCCTTTGTGGAGTTTTATTGCTCCCACACAACCGAGTTTACAAACCTCCAACCATCAGTTGTCAGCTTTTAAAGTGTTCTTCCTTTCTGGCAGCAATCGCCCAAGGTCAAACAATTTGTAAGAAAGCGTACCAAAAAAGCTGTCCTTGATGACGGAAACTGAACAGACTAAATTTAGCATTTATAAAATAAGCTGGCTTTGAGGACAGGAAGTTAAAAAATAAATTGCTAAATGCTTAACTCTTCAGTCAAAACCCCTTCTTGGTTGTCATCGTGCTGCCCCACCTCATTCTGCTCTGGCAGTAGAAATTTCAGGCAGCATGATTTTGTTTTGTCACAGTTAAAGGAGAGTGCGATGAGAAAATCCTTCTGAAAAGCTACCCACATTTTTAACCATGTCGTTGCCACTGCCATACCAAAACACCAAAGCTCAAGCAGTGCAGGCATACAGCCTTCTGGGCAGGCAGTGCAGAACTGCGCTCAGCTAGAGCAGCTTTCAGCTCTGATCACCATGCTTGAAGGGTGAAATCTAAATAACCAGGAATATTCTGCAGGTTACAGATTTTCTAACACTTGACAGTTAAAGAAACACATGCTAGGTTTGAAATGACAAAAAGCACTTGCTCTAGCAGAAGTAATACTGCTTCTGCATAGCACACAGATGTGCTTACAACTCTAATGCCATGAGATGTGCAGGTGGATTGGGTTTAGGATATGGTATGTTCATCTTCGGAATACAATTTGTTTTTTCAAATTAAAATGGAGCATTTTCCTAATCTTTCTTGTAGATAAGGGTAGAAAGCTCATGCTCCCGAAACGGCAGTTCTGTGGGTGCTTGCCATGAAGCATATCTGCCTGTATCAGGTTTTATCCTGTCACGCCCCAGAGTGGCACTTGCAGAGTGGCAACTAGGCACTTGCAGAGTACGAAAGGTTGGCGCACAACTAGCTTAGGTAAGTAGCAGCTTGGGCACTTCAAAGAGCCCTGTAAGTTACGGCTTAAGTACCCAGCGCTTTCCTCGGAGTCTTTTTTGGTTTATCTTACTAATGTAAGGGTGAATTATCTTTAAAATTATGGGAAGAGATGTTTCTGAAAACACTTTCCCATCATGAGAAATTACATTCACAACACTCACATGCTTCCACTTGAAAATCTCCACTTTAACCAAGCAACGAAATACTCTAAGAAAAGGAAGAAGTAATACAACCTGCAAAAAAAAAGAACTAAACAACCTCTACTAGAAACACTCTGCTATCCCCCTGAAAAGAAGACACATCCAAGACTCAACTATGCTCGCTTTGAGATGCAGCTATCATTATTAATCTGTACACGAGGGGTACATCAGTACAGTGGTGACAGACAGCTGTCGAAAATCAGAAGGGCGAACACGTAGACAGCTGAAAACTAAAACTGAGCAAAATACTTAAAAAATTGTTTCCGAATGCAAAAGCACCAAGCGAACAGGCATTTGTGCCTTTTTGCTCGAGGCTGCTGCTGCAAGCTTTCCCAGGCTGACAGAACTGCTCAGCTCGGATGCGCTGGACAAATGCAGCAGGTCATGCTGAAGAAAAGAGCAAAATGCAAGACAGCTGGACTTTTCTGCTTTTTTTCTGGAAGCAGAAATTAAAAAGTGGCTTACTATTCATTTTCAAGAAACGGTTGCTCAGGGTCAAGGTTAAATTTGTGTTCCAAGGAAGAAAAGAGATTCCCAAGAGATGGCACTCCCAAGCAAGGTTGAGTCAGACTCTGTTACAACAACTCCCATTGAAGCTTTTCTAAAAAGCACCAGTTGGCACCGAGAAAAACAGAGGGTAGGGTCCAGGAATTATTAAAATAAAAAGAGGTTCAATGAAAATGCATTTAAACAAATTGGAATCGATTCAACAGGAGAGACTGAGAGATACCACTTTAAAGTACTCGTGATTCACTTAATGTATCATTATCTCTGCGTAACACTTGGATGTTTGATTTCAAAGTGGATGTTTCCAACCCTCAAGGCCTAAAAATAAAATTTCTATTCTCTTTGTGAATCTGAAGAGGCAAAAGAAACTCAGCAGACGCTATGAGGCACAGGTGGCCTTTGTCAGCAGAGTGATGCAAAATGTGTAGAACCTACAAAAGATGCCCCCAAATAAAAGAGAATTAACTAAGAGCTGGGGAGATCAAATTCAAACCAACCACTCATAAATAGACAAGCAAAATTCAAGCTCCAACGCTGTAAAAATTATCTTTTAACTCTTCCTGAACAGAACACTATGGTGTTATTCCACAACTACTTCAACAATTAAAAAGTACCATGTGCTGCAACCTTTATTAACAGCTCAAACTAGGACTGGGGAAATGTGTTTCAAAATGAAAGGAGATCGCTATGCAAACAGCATTAATTTTTAAACGTGTTTAACAATGAACGCAAATACATCTAGTGTGAAATGACTTATTTTTAAATAATACATTTGCAAAGACAGAGTAAGCATTAAGGTTACTTGGCATTTAACTTTCCTGTCCCCAAACTGACAGGTTTACCAGAGGGTTTCTCCAATGGCACAGAAGGAGAACAAGTGATTACAGACTTATACAGCCCAATAAACTAATCAGCCCCTGTACTATCTGGTACATTAAATGTAAAAATGATACATTTCTTGAACATGAAGCCAAATTCTCAGTTTCTCAGTATGTCAAACTCCACTTGGGCCTTCCATGATTTTCTCTGAAAAGCAACAAAACCTACCCCCTTGATCCCTAAATCATTAACACATTCAGAAAACTAGCTGTTCAGCATAGATGTATTATTTATATTTGAGCAATGTTGCTAGAATGGTCTATCAAAGGAAGAATCTGTTGAAAGAAACTAATTTATGCCCATCGCTATGACACAAATCTTCAAGAGAAATGAGTCTAACAAAGGTGTGGAACAACAGTATTGTAAGACGTTGCTTGCAATATTACATGCTTAAGCATATAAAGAATACTGCTAATATATTTGTATTCCTTGGACTAATATATTTTACATTTGAGAATAATTTGTGAACAAATGGCAGATCCCTAAGTAATTGTTAAAGGGGAGATAAAATACCATGAAAAAATATCTTTTTGCCCCCAGTTCAGAATTATTTTTGGGATTTAAAAAAATGTTAGTTTATAAAATCCCAGACAACAAGAACTTCACACTTCCACTTAGCAGCTCTCATCATATGTTTTTCCCCTCATGTTTTTGGGGTAATTATTCCCCTTTTTGATTTCACTTAGTTCTTTCTTTTCTCTAGTACAATTTTAAATCAGAATCATTCCATTTAGGTTATCCAAAAACTTGAGTTAATAAATTTGAGTCCTTGATGTTTACATTAGAAAACAATAAGAAAAATTGTACTAGACATACATTAGGATTTTTTAATTAATTTGGTTTTGTCAATCTAGACTAGTTACTTAGCCCCACATGGAGTACATTGGGAACTTTCCACAAGTACCCACCAAGCAAGTTTGCTGATCAAGAGGTCCACCAAATTAGCAAGGCTTAGTGAAAGTCATTTTTGAAAAACGTACTCAGCAGCATTTACATTTCTAGGTGAAAATATTCAAATTATATTCTAAGATTTATTTTTATCTAACACGGATGCATTCGATGTTTCCACATGAACCAGCCTGCACTGAAAAACAATGAAAGCCTGAAGAAGAATTTGCAGCCAACTATTTGCTGAAGATCCACAAGTTAAAACTTTGATGCAAAGATTCGGTCAATATTTTCCTACTCTGCACATCATCACAGAATATTCATAATGTGTTAGCAAAAAAGGACTATGACAAATAATGCATGAAACTATTATTTATACCTTTTAACCACCTGCAAGCTGTTGCCCAGCTCCAGGCAAAGCTCAGCCATGTTCCCAACAGCCTTGGAGCTCAGCACTCCCAAACTGATCTTGCACTTCCAAGTCATTCCTCCTTGGGCAAGCAGTGCCAGATGCGGCAAGAGGACTCCGCACCCGGTAAATACAGCTGATGTGAAAAAGATATAAAAGACTGGGCAGTTAATTCTTTTTAATTATTCCTCATTAGTCAGTCTTCCTTGCATGTCCTCTGTGGTATGAAGATACTCATGAACTACTGTAACATTATACAGGAGACGTCAGTAATTCTACAGCTATCTGATAATACATCACAAGTGGTGGTGGAGGTGCCATGCCTGAAACTCACACCCAATGCAATCCATGCACTGCAACTGGGCTTCTCTCTGTCTCTCTCTACATGTCTTTGTTCATCTTAATTTCCACCAGAAGGATTAATTTTCCCAAATGAACCTCCTCCTTCTGTTTACCATTCTTCAAGCTAAAGTTTAGGTTCATTTTGTTCTTCTGACCTCTCAACTGAGATTGCATCTCAATTTCAACACAGTTTTCTTTACTAAAATAAATACATTGAGTAGAACTAACTACAGTTGGATGTGACTGAAATTAAGCCTTTCAGTGGTTTGGAGGGAGGGGAGAAAAAAAAAAAAGGTTCACTTCAGAGAGAAAAAAATTAAAGAAGTTTTTACTAAAACTAGCACTTTCCAGTGCCTGTTCCTCAAACAGACTTCCAGGACCACGTACCCCAGAACTGGCTGTTGGTCCAAGTAAAACAAACATGCCCGGTGCCGTTTGCTGGCACTGAGGTTCCACAGCCTGCATTTGTATAGCCAAAACCTCTCATGCCCTGAGTGGGGGTGGCTTTACCCAGGCTCGTTAAACTGGGTGCAACGACCTCAGTCCTAACCTCCTTGAACTCCTCCTCCTGCTTCCCACTGCTGCCCTTCCTCTGGGACTGGGCAGCACCAAGGAGGACATCAGCTGATCTCGAAGAAGGAAAAAGAGCCAAATTTGGGCGGAGGGGAATAACACTTGCTGGAAAAAAGCCTTACAGAGGCAGACAAAATGCAGAGATTTGGTCTGGCTCTGTCTGAGGGAGAAAACTGATAGTGAGTCCTGGCTGGGAAGGCTGGGACATCAGCAAAGAGACCGGGGCTCCAAGGGGTCACGTGAGGTGAGTCTGTGAATTAAGGAAAGTAGGCATTCTATATCCTAAGCAAGCCATTAGGTCACCTAACGTCACCTCAGATGCAACTGGGAGGATTATGAGATGAAGATGAGGGTGAGAAGAAAGCGCTGCCCATCTCCCTGGGTGGTGGGGTTGGCTGGGAAGGCTGCGGGGCCTGGCTGGATGTGAGGAAGAGTGTCCCAGCCCGGAGGAGAGGAGACGGGTCAAGCTTGGAGTGACCAGACAAAAGGGTTTGTGCCAAGTAAAGCAAAATGCTCTGCCAGTGCCTGGCATGGGACCCGAAGCCGCTGAGGTTCACCATTCCTCTGCTGTCAGCAGATATCCCCGAAACCCACTGGTGAAACATCCGGTCCCTCCGCAACACCCATCCACAAAAAATGAAGACAAGAAGTGCGTGTTGCAGTAATTGCCTGCTACAGGCTCTGATCAAAGTTAGCACAGACAGCCCTCCTCCTAAGACTGCCCTAAGGCATGCTGCTTCATCGTTCAGGCTTACTAATGTTCTTTTAACACAGCTTTTGGGAAGGGAGGGTCGGGATGGCTAATTCTGACTTTTTCCCCCAAAAGTGAATGTGCTCTTATATAAACTATGAATATGTATATTTGGAAAATTAGGTTTTAATGCCTCTGGAATGGATTTTCATTCAACTCACTGACCTGGTACATCACAGTACTTACTGTTACAGAAGAAAAGACCAATAAAAACCTAACCCTCTCTGTGCACCTTCTCTGAGTCTTTACATATATTATAAAAATCACACTTAAAGGCTAAATAAGATAGGATATGGATTACGAGATGGACAACCTATTGACACTATACACGGACCAGCAGACAAACACTCAGGAACGGACCATTTAATGCAATACTCTGGAGCTAACTGTGAAGACTTCCTTGTTTCAGTTCTTATCCTATGGCAATAATAACCACTTACTGATTATTTCAAACTGATTAGTCTTCAGAAATCTCCTTTAGATGGGGATAATACAAACTACTTCCACTTTACAAAAGGGAAAATGTAGGGGGAGAATCTTAACAGTTTTTCCAGTACTACAATATCAAAGTTTAGAGTTACAACATTAGAGCTAAAACATTATAATACTGAATAAAAAATTAAATGCATTCTAACCACAAAGCCCTATAAATATGATTTTATTCTTTCTGATTTTTAAGGGTACTGAATATAAATAGCATAGAACAAAATCTATCATTATTCACAACAATTTTCCTGCTCTAAAGTAAAGCCTGCAGTGTGTATCTATAACAACTCTCATTATTTGAAACTATCATGTCTGAAATCTGAGACAACTGCACACTCATATTCTTATTTCTTTATACCTTTAATCTTAAAACCAATATATATCTCAACAACTGAACTAAACCAAACTCAAACTGATTACGTTTTAAATAGCTAACAATATCACAGTGATTTTTAGTATACAGCAGAAGAAACTGGGTATTTACTTGTTTTTCTCAGAACAGAATAATACAAAACTAATAGGATCACCATGTTATTAGTTATGGATGACATCATTCTAAATTTGTTCCAGAAGACTAATTGTTTTTAAACAGAAGAAACATCAATTTTCAAAGAAGGTGTTTGTAACAGCACCTTAATAACTTCATTTCCTAAACCTGTATCAACTCCGGAATATACGACAGTCCCCAAAATTAAATTCTGTTAGAAAAAAAGTTGTTGGTTTTTGACAAGTAATACATATAAAATACCAGATTAGACACTTGAAGCTAAACTGTAGGTAAAACAATTCTCTTGAGTCCCCTTAAGAGATGCATATTTTAATTTAATGGAAACTTCTTATATGCTCCCCATGGTGACAGGGGCAACAAGGCACAAACTTTCTCCCTCCTGTCCAAAGAAAAAGTGGAAGAAATGGAAGAGGAGAAAAGAACACTTTTACTTTGGCCCACAAATTATTTTTCAACAGAATGAAAAGTTTTAGTTTATTTTCAAGCTCTTTAAAAGTTTCTGTTAAAAAAAAAAAGGGGGGGGGTAGTAAATGTTAAAATGAACCATCATTAATGATGCACACTGACCCATTTAATATTTAGGCAGTCAAAGAACACACATCAGTTATTTTCTGATCTTTTTGTTATTTCTTTACTGATTATAACAAGCTACTGAATTTGAAATCAATTCCCCAAAGTTTTTCGTTGACCTAAATCCCCTTTCCCTGCCTCCTCCCCACCCCTTTCCTTTGTTAACAGAACAACTTTTTGTACAAAGTTTACCCTCGGCTCTTTCACTAAACCAAATGATTCGGGCTCAACTCGAATGCCCAGGCATAGGCGCGTGGTGCCATCTGAGACCTCCTGGAGCACAGAAGACAGCACGGAGCTGGGGGACAGGCTTTGGCACCCTCACGGGGAGGCACTGGCAGGGTTACGCCAGCACACCTCTGAGCGCACAAGGTGACGATGCTGGCAGCCGTGCAATTTGCTACCTATGCAAACCCCAGCAAAAGACGCACACAAGCACCTCTTGCAAGCACAGAGGGGCCAGAAGAAAAAAGTTCATGCTTCGTGCTGGTTAAAAGGTTCTGTAATGCTTTATTTCATTTTTAATACAGAAATAAACTTACTGCCCGCTGCGTGATGTCGTGCAACATCACAACAATGATGTTAGGGTTAGCACTGTCACACATACCCACGTTAGATGCAACAGGACACGACAGCTGGTACTGACTATGGAGCTGATGTTTTGCCACATCTGAAATCACTCCCCCTATTTCAGTCAAAATTATTCTTACGGTCAAAGAAAGAAGGTCCTTAACTGCGTGTGTCCATCGACTCCGAGAATTTATTGTCGCATTTTTAGATGCGTACACAGACACGTGGATTCACCCTACTCAACAGCCAAAGCTTACGTGAAGGATCCAAAGCTACTGAGCATTTCTAAATTCTCTTCCTTACTGTTCGAGAAGCACCATGGTTTAAGGTGCAAGAGCTGATCCCTGTATGTGTGCTGCTTTGCTCCTCTGACTCAGAAGGAAGACTTGAGTTACATGCAAAACCAATGTGCTAATTTACTTCGGGAGGGGTGCATGAGGTAACTTTAAAAGAAGTATAAATTGAATCATTCTATTTTTCCACTAACCATCGTTAGGGTGCACAACCGCATGAAGATGAGCACACCAAGTACATCTCTAGGCATATTCAAGTTTCCGCTTCTCCTGAGACATAGACCCTATTACTCTTGTTGACACGCAGGTCTTATATTTAAACTATTTTACAGCACTAATTAGTACTGACAACTCTTAATATATTAGAAATTAAACAGGAGAATTCACACTTAGGTTTAGGGGTTTTTTTTTTTTCCACTGAATTAAAAAGAGTATCTCTAGCTTTAATACATACATAACTGCATGTTACAGCTATGAAAATCTAACATGAGAAAACTAAAAGCTGTGAAGTGCAGCTGTTTCATAAATGGCTTGGCGTCTCACAAATTGGCTTCAATAATTCAAGATTTCTGCATTCAAGCAATACAAAAGACAGCTTCTGACACAGAGCAACACCTGAGCAGATAGGGCCGTGGTTCCTCTGTGGTGCTACCTGAGGCAGAGCCACAGTGTAACTGTGCCAGTTAGCTCAGGTACCCCCTTCCAAGCACCAGTACACTGACCACTTTTGCTCCGTTTCACTTCCACTATCCTTCACATCTCCACACGAATGTATCGTAGAATCATAGAATGGTTTGGGCTGGAAGGCACCTTCAAAGATTACCGCGTCCACCCCCCTGCTGTGGGCACTGACATCTTTCACTAGATCAGGCTGCTCAAAGCCCCATCCAACCTGACCTTGAACACTTGCAATGATGGGGCATCCCCAGCTTCTCTGGATAACCTGTTCCAGTGTCTCACCACCCTCATTCTAAAAAATTTCTTCTTCACATCCTATCTAAATCTATGCTCTTTCAGTTTAAAACCACTGCCCCTTGTGCTGTTACTACAGGCCTTGGTAAAAAAATCTTTCTCTGTCTTTCTTATAAGCCCTGTTTAAGTATTGAAAGGTTGCAGCAAGGTGTCCCTGAAGCCTTCGCTTCTCCAGGCTGAGCAACTCTTAACTATCTTCATACGATAGTTGTTCCAGCCCTCTGATCATTTTTGTGGCCCTCCTCTGGACCAGGTCTAAGTGTCCTCCCTGTGGTATTCTCATTCCACAACAGAGATTATCTTTCTTGGTTAGCATAGAGCCAACCACTCCCTCACCTGCCAAAAAATATTTTAGAGGCACAGTGATGGCATAAATTAAAATCTTGCTCTGATGGCATATATAACACCCTTTTGCAGTACTCTCCTTGCCACTTCAAGAGCTTGTCTAGTCCATGATTTGCTACCCATTACACAGGGGCAAGTTTGCCAGATACTGCTCATCTTTACAGATATGTTGGCCACGCAAGGAGCTCTTCTTGTGCGTACTTCCCAAGTAACAAACTTCACAGTAACAGCCACACCAGCAAAGAACAACGGGTCTACCACTTGCATCTCCAATTGTGAACAGGCCAGTTTCCCAAAGAAAGGTTGAAGGAGCTATGAAAACGAGCAGGTATGGAAAATTCTGATGACATGGAATGCTTCCTATACCCTCATTAATTACAGGATAGAAAGCGCTAAGCACTTCAGATTAACTTTGTAAAAAAAAAAAAAAATCCCCAACAAATAAAACCCATTACACTGAATAGAAAACCATCTAACTTAGCTAACAGGGAAGCAGTCTCTCAGAGCAGCAGAACATCCCACTGCCTGTACTGCTGGTGCTGGGCTAAGCCACCCAGCATTCTCACTACCTGCCACCAGACTCCAGCACTGGAGTCCTCTTCTACAGCCCTGAAGTCCCTTGTCCCACACTGACCTTTGATTTGCATTTTATGGGGAAAAAACCCACTATTCCTCAATGAGGAGATATTGAGGAAGGAGTCTTGAGTTCTGGTCCCATGTTATTTTAGATAATCACTGGATTAAATCAATGGAGGGTATTTTGTAAACAATGTGTGAGATGGTGTGAGCCTACCTTCCTCTAGCATGGCTGTCAGCAACCTCTGGCCTCTGTGCCAAAGGTTGCATGTGGGTAGACTGCAAATAGCACACAGCAGGAATTAGATGCTAAATCATCCGTCTCTCACAGAATCAAGATGTCATGAATTACCTGTCTGGTAATATATGTCCAGTTAAGAGAAAAATCCTGTTGAGAGCAACACTCTTGAAAATTTGCCTAGCAAGTAAACTACAATCAAAATATTCTGTCTGTCTCTCTCTCTCCTGTTATGTAAATCTTAAAGCCTGTAAAGCAGACCAGTTTGAAAAGGATGCATCACAAGGATCCCATCTCAGAACAGCCTCCTAACTGCACCCTGTAAACCATAAAAAGCCTCATAAATAGAGCTCTCTTTGCAAGTGCGGGAGACAGATTTGAATCTCTTCAGGCACCAGTGCAAACTGAACCCAGGTCTTCCACATCATTAGTGTTAAGTGATCCATGCTTCTAGGTAAAAAAGAAGGCAGGAACATTACCTGCTATTTCTGTGTTTTCAGATACAAGGTTTCAGGGCATCTAAAGCGGAGTCGGAGTCAGAGCAGTAGAAGTTTTAACATCTCAACTGCCAGGTCAGATACCCTCAACAGGAGATACATAGATCACCTCTCTTCCTAG
Organism: Haliaeetus leucocephalus; assembly: GCF_000737465.1. Taxonomy (NCBI): domain Eukaryota; kingdom Metazoa; phylum Chordata; class Aves; order Accipitriformes; family Accipitridae; genus Haliaeetus; species Haliaeetus leucocephalus. The sequence goes on from NW_010972898.1 coordinate 7,529,534, forward strand.
TCCTGATTAGATGTACACATCGCTGAGCTACTCTGCCTTTTAAAAGGACCACATACACATAAACAAGATTTTAGGCCCTAAGAAATGTAATGTTATTAAAAAAACCAAACCAACATTCCTTCAAATTTTTGTGGCCAAACAGAAGATTTAAGGATTTCAGTTTTGAATTTTGGCACCAAAATCCCTACTGATGTTCCACTTCAGGAACAAATCCGGCCAAATGCCCATTTATTTTGCTGTGTAGAGAATCAGGAGAAAAAGAAAGTCAGATTTACACTTGCATATGACTAGGTGTCCAAGTGACTAGCTGATACAGACATCATTTAACATGACAACAGTGCTATGAAAAGACTGTTTATAATCCCATTACGAGATTTTAATAGAATGACTCACAGTTAATATAAAACCCGGTGGTCTTCACAGAGAGATGAGGTACTTCATCATATTACATGGTAACAAGAACTTTGATATACAAGCACCTATTCCTCAAGTGCACTAAGCATTTCTGACGATTCTGTTTAACTTCAAATCCAATGACTCTACAGCTTAGACAGCAATTTATATTCAACTACTAACTAATCTAGAGCTTGCATAGGATATAATTGATAGCTTTATTGCTTTATTATCCTGGAATGTAATGACAAGCTTTATCACCATTTTTTTCCCATCCCTTCCTTTTAAAAAGCGAGCTCTTCTTATATGGAAGGAAAATAGCAGTTATATTTTACTGTCTGTGACAGATACTGCAATTTCATTAAATCTAAAGTAAGTTAACAATCATACTGAAAGGTCATCACTTGGACTTTACAAAGCCATCTGTATTAGCCCAAAGACTAACTACAGTGGCTGTGCTATGTGGAAGAATATAACAAAGCCGATACACTCATAGATTACAGGAAGCAGATTTTGCTTGCCAAATTCTAATTTTGTTTCATATGTGAATGTATCATCCTCCAAAATTTGCTTATTTCATTTTATGATGTATTATGTCTACAGCATAACATCAGACAGTGGTTCAGCCCAGACACCAGCCCCATGGGATGCAGGCATTGCTTAGAGTGACCAGGGCTGTTGCTGAACCAACTAAAGACCCCTATTCTAAGGGAACAGCTTTCCAAATGGCCAAGAAAGCCAGCTTACCAATTGATACACTCTGACTATGAAAAATATGTCCCAACAGGGTTGATAGTTAGAATAGTAGGGCCGGCTGGCTGCCAAAATGAATGTGAGAATCTACTGAGGGAAATCTCAGGTTATTTATTCATACTCAGTATCTCAAAAGAGAAAAAACATTTGTTTAGGCCAGAATTTGCAGACTGAGCCCTGCTTCAGGCATTGATGCCGTTTCAAAATGTTGGCCTTGATGTACCTAAATGTGAAAGATTCAGGAGCCTTAACGAGACAAAACAACCAAACTTTATAGTATTACATAAGATATAAACCTAGGAAAAGTTTGTCAAGTAAAACATAATTTGTGCTTTGCCTTCATCCTACCTGTGTCTGAAGACTTCTATATACAGAACAATATTAACACATATGATACAGTTGATCTTAGAAATATTGATTACACACTAAAATCATGACATTTCAAATCACATCTTCCTTACATCATGAAGTTACAGAATACTATCATAGAGGGATATGTTTATCATTGTGAGGCTAAGCCAGTTATCTCTGGAAAATTAGTTTACTCTGTAACTCTTTCAAGATACAGAAATACGTCTTACGACGATAATGCAGAACTTGCAATAGCAATTGTGTACAACAAAGACAACAAATACAGTAACTGGTGGCTCTTGGAAAGGTATCATTAAGTTCATGTTGAGTTCAGTAAGCCTCTCCTGCTTGAAAGGTTGTGAATGATGCGAGACATTTTCTCCAGTATAACCCTTACAGATTAGCTTCGCCCAGTAAAAGAACTAGTCCAGCTATTCTCAAACAAGCAGTCAAATCCTCCTGGGGAACAGACGTCTTTGAGTCTTCCCTTCAATCTTTCAGATCTGGCAGAAAGGCCAAATCCTTGGTATATAAATAGTAAGAAGAATGCCACTCATCTTCCCTCCACATACATTTTTGGTAATGACACAGAACGCTGTAAAAATTAAGGAAGAAGAAAAAAAAATCCCCCAAATGACACAGAACAGAGATAAATTTGAATAGATTAACCCATTTAGTTCATCTAAGTTGTAACTAGAGGATCTAAATGAAAATTAGGAAAAGTAAGCCCTCTGTTTTAAATTCCTGAGTCTTGCATTTCCCCTGTACCAGTGTGTACACAAAGGTAAGAAAACACATCGCCTGGTGATTACACCTGTATAATGGAAGAAGGCAGCTCTTGCCCTAATTACAACATACAAAAGGCTAAGCAAGATTTCAGGTTGGGAGCTGTATACTCTGCCCTTTCTAATTCCTAACTGTAGACCCCAAGCTGCAAAATGGGTAAGCAACAAAAAAGGGAAGCAAAGTGCCTCAATAAAAGGGATAGACTCGTTCAGACATACTGATTTCCTCAATCTGCCAATACCCCCTTTGTTTTTTCCAGATTAACTTTGGCCGAAGGTACGCATGGTCAGAACGAAGCTGAAGTAAAAATAGAAAGAGCACAGTAGGAAGCAGAAATAGCATGATGTTACTCATCCAAACTAAAACAGAGCTGGCTATAGGATGCTCCAGAAAGACGTTTTTTCTTCTTCTTTAAACAAGGCACCATTTAAAGGCTTTTAGAAGGCACTAGACTTAAAGGATGTCCAGAATTTTAACTTCAGCCTGGTTTTCCCAGGAAGGGTATTAATACCTTTAGGGCAGCCAAGAGAATCACAGGTATTAAGAATATTTATTACCAGAAACCAGCGAAGCAGTTCAATTTATTCTCAACAGAAAACTCTGAAGTGACCAACACAATGAAAATATCTACATAGTAATGAATGACTTTGATAAAATGGAGTAAGACTTATTGTTTTGCATCCATGACAGAGACATTTTTGTACTGGAAAATTAACAATACATAGGAGACTAAAAAGAATGAGTAGGACACATGAATTGCTGTCTTTTCTGTTTTACAGTGCATCATAAAACTATTGAAAATTAAGGTGTTTAATCTGATCTTATACTACCCAAGTCACAATGTGACCTGATACAATTTGTGATTTACATACTATTACTATACATATAAAACAAATGGAAAGATAATAAACACAACACTTGGGTGGTGACTAAATGGCATGGGTGCCTGTGACCAAGTGCAGTTTGCAGCCAAGTTCGATGTACTGAATCGGTTCACCTTATGGAATAACAATTTCTGATGAAGTAGGCTGCAAACATGAAAACCAAGTTTTATTTTCCATTAATAGTGACTAAATTCAACTGATCTCCAAGAACTATGAGCTATAACTTTTTGCTTGCTTAAACTACCAAGATTACTACCAATGTAAGAACAGGTATTAATGTGAGGACTGCTGACCTGGCCTCGTGTGTCCCTGAAGCCTTGGGCAGCTACAAGATCACCACCACGCTCCAGCAATGACTAACTTCATCAATGGTTAACTCTCTCCGCCTGCCATCTGCTTACACCACAGTCAGAGAGGTGGTAAATGCTTAACAGGGAGGAAACTGATGACTGAGTATTTGGCAGCTACAATCAGCACAGCACTTATTTTTGGGTGATGAATCACCACTTTTATCCCAGCCACAGGGTGCTGGTACATTCACTGCACAGAAAACCTCTTTTATGGATGGGGCTGGTGGCAGGGCGATGAATGCTGCTCTTGGTAGAACCATGTCAAGAGACTGCTTTGGACAAACCAGAAGATCCTACGGTCGAAGGTGGCTGTGTGCAATACCACTCACCGTCATTCACCAGCCACACATCGAGCTCTGGGAATATGGGACTACTGGTCTGGAGATATCCAAAAGTTCATTTACAGTCAATAAGGATCACCTTTTCTTTCATAGAGAGTGAAAACATGATTGAGGAGGCAATGAAGTCATGCAAGGTGTCAACAACAGCGCCCAGGGCGAAAGCTGGATTCAATCCCTTGTAGCCCACTTGCATTAAAGTGATGTCACACCACGACAATAATACTTCAAGCTCTGTCAAAATCTTGAATGAACTCGCAAAAATTGGCAAATCTGAAAAAACCTGACTAAACAACATTTTGATACACTCAGCTAAAGCACGTCTCCGAAATCCTGCTCTCCACAAAGCCCTTGGCAGCCTCACCACAGGCTGCCTGGGACCAGGGCCAGGAGACATACCCGATGCCGTCATGGGCTAGAAATTTCACTCCAGCTACCTTCAAAGCCCACCAAGATGACAGCGAGATGAAGCAGCTTTATTTGGCACTACAGTGCAAGTGCTCTTTAGCAGAGCTATAGGTTGTCAAGTTTTATTTGCCCTCCTCCCCTTGCCTCTCATTGAGAATCTGGGACTAGTTCAAGGTCTGACCCAGCTTTTGGTACTTCCTCCATGGTCTCCTGAACACCAATTTCCACCACAGCAGCACTCACGGTCACAGTATAATTACATATAGGTCACCAACCACTTTCCACGGCATATCAGCTCTATCATGAATGACATCCAAATAAAATGACAACAGTTCCACTGACATTTTGTCTCATATTAAGAGATGTGACAAAGTCAATGAATGTATCACACACGCTTCAGGGTAGCAAATGGGTCAGAGCAGTGCTTTTGCTTTAGTATTAACTTTGGTGGAATCCAGACTCCCCAACAAACTCAACAGAAGATTTCCTTTTGCCACCCCAAAACAGGCATCTCATAATTCAAACACCTGGCTTAGCATTGCCTACAGTACCAAGTTATTCCATCTTTTTCATTCTGCCTTTAAACTGACATCAACAAGTGCCAAGGCTTTTATATAAGCTCAAGCCTGAGAATGCATCTGTCTATATTAATATCCACCCCAAATCCATTCATTTTGGGATCCATCAAGAACAGTGGAATAATAATAATTATTATTTATAGATACACACACAAAAATGTGTGTGATACTTGAGTACCTCTTTTGTTTTTTTCCCTTTTGCAAACTCTTTAGAAAAACCCAGTGAACACCAGGTCTTTTTAGTCAGTTCTTATTACGATTCCCCTCAGTATCTTAATGAACATTTTAGTTTGAGAATTTCCAACTCATTTCTGCTTATGACAGTTGGTTTTACACCAGCACAACCTGAATATCATCCTATCAAAGATCAAAGGAGAAGAGAGTGAATTCTAATAAAATCAGCTCTAATTCCATTAGATTTCAAGCTGTGCTTATGAATCTGCTCCTTGGGGGCCAATCACTAAAATGCCTCCTTCAGCTCTGGCTTCTTATTTTTTATATCTTCTTCAGAAATTCAGTAGCCACTCATGACATTCAGCAATGAGTGTTTTTGTAGTGTATATACAATATATTGCGGTGACTACTGGCTAGAAACAGATCCCGAATACACACTGCACACACACTTGTTGTTTCCAACTTGCAATCCTTCAGTGTGTAAAACAGACCTAAAGCCACAAGGCTATTTCCTACTCCTCATTTCCACTGTCACCTCTGCAGCACAACTGTAATCTGTCGTTTGCAATTCATGTATAATTTAAAGGATCTCACAGCAAAGTGTCATGCATTACTCTGTAAAGCAATGATGGCTACCTAAAAACCTGTTTGTCAATTGTAATGAATCTGCATTTAAGCTCTGTTCTTATTTTTCAATTATCATACACAACAGTAGTAAATTTTTCAAAAAAAAAAAGTTCTGCATGATGTTATGGGATACATCAATGTTTTTAGAGTGATTAATACAAAATCTTTACTTCAAAGCCGTGATACAAATACAGTCAGGTGTTCTGCACTGCAAACTATTCTTTCAATAACATAGTATCTCCTTCCAAAATAACAACTGAAACAATCAATATTCTCTTAGTTTATTGTTAGTTCAAGACAGTTACAATTAAAGCTTCAGTACAGCGATCTTTTAAGAGCCCCTAACAAGGCTCAGAAGTGCTGTATATAAGTTGACCTATACAGGAGATTTCAGTAGCATACATAAAGAACCAAAATTTGCAGAAATTGTTTTTTAAGTTTACACATCAGGATAATCTTTTTAATAGGACATGTAGACTAAGATGGGGGATTTCAGAAAGGATTATCCCTCTGCTGTGGAATATTCTATTTCAAAATTTCCATAGAAACATTAAAACCCTTTTGAAATGCTATCAGGCTACCATCACTAGTATTGTTTGAAACACCTGAGCCCACATCTATGAAACTCCTTCAAATCCTTTGGCACCATATCAGAGTGAGGGTGCCTGACACCTTGCATCCTGAGCTATAAAAGCCCCTGAAAAAAAGCAAAACCAATACTATGGCTGGAAAAATTCCTTTTTTTTTTTTTTAAATGAATTAGCTGCATCTGTGGCTATATACACATCTTTAAGAGACTGACAGAATCTACATACCTGGTTAGGTACCTAAATCCCCTTTGTTTAACTGGAAATTGGGAACAAAAGTGCTGTGGTAGGTCTGGAGCACAGTCTGCCTACCACAAAGCAGAGATTCACCTTCAAGCTCTGTCCATCTGTCTTTCTGCTACTTCCCTCTCCCCCTATACCAGTGTAAAATCAAAGGTGATCATTTCTCAACCAACCTGTCAAACAACCGCTGCTGCGCTGTAGCTGGTTAATCAAACATGTCCCTTTTGAAACGAACATGCTGGTACTTTATGTGCCACTTCAAATTAGCGGCTCCAAAAATTCAGGTCCATTTGCAAACCACAGTCTGTCCCAATCCATTATCACATGACACTTGGTCAGCAAGCAGATTGTAAATTAACATTTCCATCTTCTGCTGTAGCCTTTTAGTCATAGTAATTACAATAAAATCTCTTTAATCAGCAGACTCATAAAATAACCAAGACGGATGTCTTTTATTTAAGGAAGACCTTGTGATACACATTATGTCACCAGCTGCACGGGGAGAATATCAGGCTTTGCTAAGGTAGCAAAGCGGGAAGCTTTCTCACACTCAAGCCATGACCAGCTATTTGAGTTCCTCACTGATGCAACGCCTTCTGCTGCGATTAAACTGAAACAAATAACAGATATTTCCAGTTTCCTCTTGTATTCTCAGTGTATTTCTGAAGAATTTAATAAAACAATCTTACAAAATGCCTGCAGATCACCTAAGCAAAGACAGACGTGCTCGTGTAATATCATTTCTACAGCATTCAAGGCAGCCTTTTCAACAGGGCTTATAATTAAGAACGCTTTTGATGGCGAAATTGGGCCTCCGCTGTTAATCAAAGGACCAAAGACACCCCTCAGCATGCATAATTCTGCACCTCTTTGTTTCAGGAAAATCTTGACAGGAAAATAATGGTTCCTTCCATTTCTTTCTTCTCTGTCAGTTAACCAGGGAAGGTTATTCTGCTCCAGTCTCCCAACTGCTGCAGCATAAATTACCAGAGGGGGAAAGAGTTGGAGGCACATACTTCCCAGGAAACCTTTTGCATGTTTTTTGCACTGGGGGTGAATGAACTGACTTGGACAAAATAGCCTTTGCCAGAACCTACGGGTATGACCCAGAGCGAATTCAGCGCTCATTTAGAATTCAGAAAAATTGTAGCTAGCTGAAACAGTCTGTCCCCCAAACCAAACCCATTTCTCATTCTTCAGATTTCCCCAAATATGATCTCATCTCAGACCCAGCTAACCTCAGAGGCACAGCACTGCCAAGACTCTTCAAAGGCTTGAAAGACCTGAAAACAAAACACAACGTATTTTTGCAAAGCTTCTCTGTTAAAATGAGGTCCACCTTAGACAAATCTTCCAAGGTTACCCGTTGCCTGCATTTCCAGAGAAAATTCTTAGGTTTATAGGACACATCTGAGTTCCCAACTTGTAGAGCGAATCTGTACTCACAAGGCACAAGAATTTCTGGTACCAGGGAAATAAATCAGAATTAAAAGGTACACAAAAAATAATGGGGAAAATGTATGCAAATAGAAATCTAAGAAGCTTTGTTCAGTCTCAGTCTTCAAGACAGGTCAAACAGTTCCTGATCCTGCTTTTCAGTGTTCTGATCCTGTCATTGATTTATCCCCCAGAGAAAGTAAAGAAGTTTAATCTTCAGACGGATATTGAAATCATTGCAGCTAAAGAGGTAAAGAGCTCTCAGAAATAAACCATCTTGGTTTGCAAAAGCTTTTCATATTTGCAAATTTCATTAATCATTCTTTTTACAATGTGCAAGTTCAAGACAATAAATCTAAACCATTCCTAAAATTATCAAACTAACAACGATAGAGGTCCTAGGACAATCTTGACCATGAGTTAACTACTCCTGTGCTGCTTCCTTGATGTTACTGGTCAAAGAGGCTTGTAAGAGATACAGACATCACCTCACCTTGGCTGCAACCCCTCTCTGCCACATCCATGTGCCTCCCCCATGCAGGACATTCATAATTCACTGAATTTACAGTCTTATTAGGAAAGGATCCATTTAAAGAAAACTCCAGCATGAATTTTACATCAGTTTTCTCCTTTGGGTATTCCAGTATTCTTCAAAGAGAATGTGTCAGTAATTAATGCAGGTTCATACATTTCTTCCTAGGAGTCAGCCCACGTACGTGTTTATGTCCGACAAGATATGTCCCTCAGCAAAGGCCTGAGGAGCACTGGGACCAACATTAGTTCTCTAGTGAACTGTCAGTCACTTCAATGTAATCGTCTAGAGGTCCTTCTGAAAGAAGCACGGTCTTTATTCTTCATACAGCACTTGATCTGGTCTAAAGATCTCCTTTCCTGACATAGCCTATTTTTACTAGCTTTATATTTCTTCTACAATACCCAGTCTGGTATAAAAGCCAAATGAAAAAGTTCCAGACATAATTGAAATATTTAATTTGTTTTGAGGAAATGTAACAAAGTTTCTGGAGAGAACATCATCGCTATCTTCCCACCAGAACCAGGCAGAAGTAGTGGGATTTACAGCCATTTCCTTCTGGTTTGCAGTTAGAGAGGCACGGGAGCTGCACTCATAGGAGACGCCACAGAAAGACATTTGGGGACACAAAGATCAAAGAAGAAAGAGAACCTGAGATAAGTGACAGATACAGCATTGCCAGTTACAACAGCAGCTAAATCCTATTCTATCAAACATCATCATGTGGCTTTTACAGTAGACTTGAGGGCACAGTATTACAAGATATCTTAGAGGGCTGCGTCTGGTCTTATTTTTAGTTTTAAATCAGATAGCATTATAAAGACAATGTCCCTAAAGGCCATTCCCACACACTAAACATTATCTCCTGCCACCCACAGAGATCATGGGGCACAGCCTTTCCACGCTCTTACTTTGCACTCCATACTTAAGCAAACCATAATAAAAGCATCTTCTTCTCGGCAGCTCCCCACCCCCTGCCCCTGAAACTACCTTCTCTTCCAGAATTACTGATTTATGCTGTTATGCAACATCTTCCAAAACTTACTTTGACTTTCTTCCCAGCTAGCCTGACCACTGGAACAGCAGGAGGGAGATTAAATTTGATACTAGAACGTCTCTACCAAGGAGAAGCCAATTTTTTAAATTAGGAGCTGGTTTTAATCACTACCAACACTCTGTGGGCAACAGGGTTTTATTCTGATCTTGGCTACAGTCACAGCTAGGAAAAAGAGCTATTAGTCTGAAACTGAAAACTTTACAAAAATTGGAGGACATTCTTGATGGATTTTTTTCATGCATAATCAAAAGTTCTATCCACAGTCATGGTCAGGGGATGAAGACTACAAATTTCTGTATTTAAGTCAGAAAGTACACAATGTAAACACTGAAGATTCAACAGCAAACATTTTCATATATGCTCTGAGTCCTGGTGAGTGAATCCAACCAAGTCTATGCACCAAGAATCCAAAAACTTGTCTGTAAAGGCAATCCAAACCCAAAAACCTTCCATGGACTATGCTTGTTTAGTTTCTCACAACTTTTGTATGTCAAAGGTGCTGTATAGAAAAAGGGGATAAAGTGTTCCTGTAACAGTATGTTTAAGAATGTAGAAAATTTTGAAAAAATACAAGCAAGCAAATAAACAAAAAAACCCAGACATCTTTTCTGCATACAGTAGCAAGCAGAGATTCTTTCAAAAAGAAAGCAGTGTCACGACATGTGCTCCTCAGATTCCTTCTTTTGGGGGTCTCCCCCTTTTTCTTCCTCCCTGACATAGCATTGCGGGCTTATACGGGGTCTTTGTAAGTGAAACAGACTGGTTCAGTATTTTTCTATTACCTTCCATTAGGCAACAGGGTTTTTTTCCACTATTGTTAAACTAAATTTTCCATAGTATAGATAGCTACAATCCTGCAAACAGATACATCTGAGTTTTGACAGTTGGATGCTATTCTTTGTAAAGTTGGCATTCTTGCAAAAACTAGATTGCAAACTCATAGACTAACATGGTACAGCAAAGCTCGCTAATGTGTTCATCTCCCTGTATCTCTTTAAAAACTTGCACTTCTTCCAGAGCACTGGTCACTGTTCAGGCACTTTCAACTCTGATCCTTTACAAACTAAGCCTGTATTTTCCTTTCAAAGTCCTTTTCACTACTACTTTCCAGCAGTAATAAACACAGTTCTTTCAGGTAACAGCTGTCTTGCAGCTTGACACTCCGTTCAGAAACCTATTCCAATGACTGCTACGGGAACATAGCTTAAAATCAGGCCAGTTTCCAACGGACTTTGAAACTATCTACGCTTTTAAATGTGAGTGTATGAAGCTCATTTTCTTTGTAACACTCGAAGCCGAGCAGTTACCTTAACTGACCCAGCGAAGAGGAAAATGCCAAGCAACATCTCTCTGAACTGGGCATGCACAGCCAGCGCAGAGAGAGTGCAAAACAGCAAGGGCAGGACATAGCACTTGAAAGAAAAATGGATTTTTTTGGAGTTGCAAGCAGTGACCACATTGCTTTAAGCATCTAAAACACAATAGCAGATCACAGGATGCCTGTCACAGCATTTTTGTTTTCAAAGACTATTTAAGAAAAGACTGAAGTGTCCATAGACATGTCCCAGGCGACCCAGTTTACTCCAGCACTACTCCAACAGTAACACTGCTACTTGTTCATAACTCCTAGAGAGCTGCAAATGCAAACTCCACATTGACATTAACAAGCACACCAAATATATAACTGCCCCTTTTTTTTTTATTATAATTATGACTGGGACATACCACCAGGGCATGAAAACAAGTATATTTCCCTAACACCCATGAAGTAGAAGTGAGTAAGCAATGTAACACATAGCATTATGTTCAAATGCCTTGGCTTTGGTCATGCACAACTTCGACATCAAAACCCTTCAGAGCAGCAGTGATGCACCCTTCTCCGCACGATGGTAGGGAGGTATGGAGAGTTTAAATAAATACAGATTCAGCCATTCTTCTGCTGAAGAACACTTGGAAAATAAACAAAAAAAACCCCATGTTCTCAAATGCAAACATGTTTTTGCACTGATTAGTCTACAGAAGAAATGACTGACTTCGTTTTTTTTCAGGGGGTAGGGTGGGTTGGAAACAGGACCAGCTCCTACAAGGGGCTCCTGTCCTGCGACAGAATTTTCTACATCCCAACACAATACAAACCTAAGCTCCCATCGCGAACACAGCTAAGGGAGGAAGGACTGTATGGTTGCATGACATTACTCACCTCACTTAGAGATGCCAGAGATTATAGCAGCATCAGTCATTTACTCTATGCTTGCATAAAGCATATGAGGCAGATGCCTCTTTCCTTCTCCACCTACTTTATAAAGAAAAGCTTTATATATATAAAAAAAGCTTTTTTTTTTCATTTCTATGAAAAACTAGCAGATGAGTCAGCTCTTACAGCATTAGAAAAGTGTATTCAGCATGAGACATGGTTAAAAAGTAAGTACCTCAGCTCATCATTCAACTTGGAGACTGACTAGCCTCAAACAAGTACCTCAGGATCATTCTTTTCTCACTTCTAGAACTGAGCAACCATCAATGTCTAATTCAAATAAAACAGACACCCCGCCCAAGAATCTTCCTGTAGTTATGGCAAGCTGCGGGTAAGCACAAAATAGTTGTAAGGCTCTGACAAAAAAAGTGAAAGAAAATGCTCAAGTTCACAAGGCTCAAGAAACAGCCCCAAGTGTTTGCAAGGCCACTGTCTTTCTCTTCTCTTCACAGACACTAACCCAGATATAATTAGGCATTAACTTTATAAACAATAAAAAGGTCTTCTCCAGGAGATGCTAAAATGATGACCAAAAAAAAAAAGGGGAAAGCAAAAGTATTTGCTCAACTGTATGTAGCTTCTATCTGACTTCTACGTCTTTTTGATTTACATAAAATGCTGTAGTAGCAGTCAACACCGCTTTTTAATTTTTGTCAAGTTTCAGACATTGATTAGGGATTGGCAAAGTTCTGTAGAGACATGCTAGCAATAAATCAAAGGTTGGTTTGCTCTTGTCTTGAGGCACACAGAGATGTCCTTCTGTTTTTACCAGATTTTCTATTATTGGGCCCATGTATTCTTTTTCCTGTCTCAGCTGAGATCATGCACCACAGAGTAAAATGCAAAATGCCTCACTACCAATATTAACAGAAGAGCACTGTACCATATTATTCATGCAAGATATTATCAAAAAATTATTTCACAAATCTATTTGCTACACTTCTCCTCCCCTTTACTCGCTGTTTACTTAGCTGCAGAAATCACTACATTTCAAATGCCAATGTGAACATTACTATGAATATCAACTAACATCTTCTGACTGAGCTACAATTTAAAATGTCAGTTCCAGGCAAACAAGTGAGCAAAACTCATGAGGGCATAATTTATTAACACTGTAAAATGGACTGCTGCTCAATTTTTTCCTCTAGTAATGACAGAGTTGGCCCCTAATCAGACGTGCGCACACTACAGGGAATTACAGGATCACCCTAACTCTGCCAGCTGATTCAGGTTTTCACACGTGCTTCAGTTCTTAACTGAAAACCAGGTAAAACATTAAAGAAACATATTCTATGGTAATGATGACAGACTACATCCTGAAACATATTCAAAGGACGCACCATCCCCTGCAAAAAAGAAAAATCCCTTTGCAGAAGATCACAGCGACACAGAAATGTAAGGCTGCACGTGATATTAAGGTAGAAACTAATTAATTTTGTTGTCCTGAAGATTGAACTGGATCAGATTTAGAAAGGTTTGTTCAGTTTATTGTTAGAACTTCAAGAACTAGGGTTTTACAACCTCAGGAGGTGGTCTGTTAGAGTGCTTAGCTACTGTTGAAGTTGCATGGTTTTTCCTTGGAAAACAAAACCTTCTCATCATAGCCTCTGTGAATATGAAGAACAAATGTTTATTGTGCTGCCTATAAACAACCTTTTCAAAAATTTGAATGCTATCCTATTTTCTCCTTTCTAGTCTAAGCAAATGTTTATTCATCAATGCTTCTTCTATCCAGTTATTTCATGCTATGCTTTTATTAACTTGATTTTCCATTCTAAAATTGTTACTTTTCTGTATTGAAATTCCTCTTAATGATTCTGGATCTCACCTCCAGTTTACTCATTTTAATCTGGTCTTCTATAGTGCTTACAGTGCAGCTTGAAGCGTACAGGCTTTGTTTAGCCACAAGAATAGAGGGGCTCAGGGGGATCTTATCAATGTTTAATAATTACTATTGTAATTAAACTACTAATGTTTAATAATTAATAATAAAATAAACACCTGTTGGGAGGGACTAGAGAAGATGCAGCCAGACCCTTCTCAGTGGCGCCCAGTGAACAGACAAGAAGCAGTGGTACAAACTGAAATACAGAAAATTCAATTTACACATAAGAGAAAAACTTTTGTACCATGAGGGTGGTCAAGCACTGGAACAAGTTGCTGAGAGAGGTTGTGGAGCCTCCATCCTTGGAGAAATGCAAACATGGACTGGATACAGCCTTGAGCAACCTGCTCTGGGTGGTCCTGCTTGACCAGGGGGTTGGACCAGACGATCTCCAGAAGGGCCTGCCTGCCCCTGCCACCCTGTGATCCTGTGGCTCTGTTAAACTGCATCCTACCAACCACAAGTTGATAACCCCTCTAGATATATCCTTCTGCCAGATGGCCTACCATCACCATTTACTCTGTGTGCTTGTGGTCATCCACATAGTGTGCTTCTGTATGTTTGCAGTCATCTACACAGTAATCATCTTACATACACTGTAAATCTCCAGATTGTTTCTGAGATGTCATATAGGACTCTAACCAAAGCCTTACTGAAGTCAAGAAGGAACATCCCAGCTGAGCTTCAGTGTCACCAAAATCACTATCTCAAGCAATTATTTCATAAGATCCATTTCACAAGCACTATATTCCATCATTACATGTGGTTTTGTCATCAGTATTGTAACTAGGAGGCTTAAAATGTATGTACTTTATTACAAAACTGTCTTAAAAGTTCCAGCTTACACTTATTCATGGCCACTTGCTTTTGAAGAGCTATGCATTTGAGCATATTTCGCGGTAGCAAATTTGGTTGACTGGTCTGCAATTCCAAGATCTTCCTTCTTTCTCTGTTTTAAGAACATACTCTCTATGTGCCCTCTTACGGGATCTCACCTGTCCTTTACAGTTTTTACATGGTAATCGCTCATGGATTCCAAACTGCTTCAATTAGTTGCTTGGGTAGACCAGAATAAACTCCACCCTAAGCTTACAAACCTGAATCTAACTCATTAAAGCATTCTTTAACCTGTTCTTTCCTTTTTCTGCCCTGTGTTCCTACCACCTTTCTGTTAGCTTCAACTGTGCTAAGCAGCTGATCCCAATTAACCTTCTTTGTAAAGACAGAAGCAGGAAAGGTCAATCCGTACTCCAACTTCTTCTGTCATCCATTATTTTCTCATCTTCTCCTTTAGATAACAGTCTTGAAGTTTCCTTTGTCTTCTTCTACTTACAGGAGCTTTTTACTACTTACAAAACCTTATTTTTTTGTGCATTACCTCCCATACTATCTGCAGCTCTGCATTTTTTAATTTGTCCAGCATGCTTTTGATGTCCTTTTAATAGTCATCGTGCCGAAAGAGTTTGAAAACATTTCTCCCTATCCCCCCCCTACTGTTTTTCAGCTACTTCACTCTTATTAACTAACAGTCTCGAATTAAGTCTCAGCTTACCTGCAGAGAAACTGCTAAATGATCTCAGGTTTTTAATATACTTTTGCAACTGTATTTCAAAGCTGCACTAAACAAATCAGAGAGCATCAGCCAAGCAGTCCACTGACGTTCACAACCTTTCTTTACCTAATGATAATTACAGATTGTACTACAGACAGCCTTTAATAAACAGCATCAATTTTAGCAGGAAGACATCTGTAGGGACCTTTCTGTTGCCATGGAAATATCTTCAGGCCAAGCTGTCTTTAGCTCCACACCTTACCTCCATATTAACCTATTCTTATGCTTTTCTTTGGGTATTAGTACAAATTATGGACTAACTCAACCCAATTGGATTATTATAAATGATATTACATCTGACTTTGAGGGATTCAAAAGAACAAGGAGTCACAAATTCTACAGAAAAGGGTAAGTTCCTGGACATCCAGGCAAACTGAATACTTGCCTGATGTTGCATGGATTTTAATTGCATGAGGTTCTGAATATTTTCAGCTTCCACCAGTAACTGGGGTAAATCAGGGCTCCCAGCAAGGAACCGAGCCCTACAACCACCGCTGCACTTTCTGAAGGCTAGTGAGCAATTCATGACTAAATTTTTTTCATGTCATTGTAAAAGTTTGGATGAAACTTAAGTTGTGCCAGCTCAAAATATTAAATAGATGATTACTTTTTGAGACTGATTAATGCAATAATAATCATGAACGCAATGAACAACAATAACAAATGGTGTACAATGCTACAGCGATAGGCACAATAAATGTGTGTAACAGACACTCTTCACATGGAGGTCCTTTCGCTTTGAACGACCTCAAAACATTTTGCAACTATGTACACATAACACTGCTGAAATATAGTCATCTCAAAGGGTAGAAGGTATTAAGCAACTTGCAAACACCATATAGCATAACAGTAAGATCTTTAACACCCACACAGAATAAACAGGATCTCAGTTTTTGAGATCTCATCCAAAACACACCCACACAGCCAAGTGCATGGTATTCGATTTACTTATTTCATATAAATGAAGAAAGAAATTAACCTCTGCTAAGATATAAACCATTGGTCTCGAGAAGAGTGAGGGATCCAAGCTTGAAAATTAGATTTTTCATCATTAACTATGACATTCTGACTGCTTCTCTAAAATTAAATAGGACATAATTGAAAATGTTCCTTACTCTGACGGTATTTCAAACCGTCAATAACTTTTAAACAGAAAATCAATCAGAAGTTTTCCCTACCGGCTTGAATTGCGACACTAAATTTTTTCAACAAGTATTTGATAATAGACTTTTGAAGACGGTCATTAAGGTTGCTGTCCAAAGAAGCACAGGCAACCTCTTAAGCAGGAACCAAATTACATAATTTGAAACCCACGAAAAATAGACTTAAAGAGAATGCCAGGAAATACAAAGTTAAGGCTGCTGGTGCTTACCTAGTATGGATTGCATCTGCTAGTGAAAAGGCTGTTAAGTGAGTTTCTCAGATAAAGAAAATCATAACAAAATTATTTTTTGTAAAAGTTTTTTTCCTATAATTTGTAATACCTTAAAACTGCAAAATAAAAAAAAAAAAAAAAAAAAAAAAGATTTCTATCAGGCTGTCCAGAGTGTGAACAGCAATTTAGGATTTATTTTTGAACTGGTCACTCAAAATTCACAGAAATCCATCCATGGACCCCAGAAAATCTGCGACTGTTGCTCAGAAATAACGTTAATTTCAGTCAACAATTAAACCCATCTCTTTTCATAATAAAAGCCGAGCTTTCCCTCTTCTTCCTTGCATCTTTCTTTCAATCTTTATTTTGTTTCTGCTTGATCTTATTCCCTCCAATGAAAAAGCTTACTCTTTTAATAAGCACAGGGATGTGGTTTCGTGCAAACTGTAAAATTATAAATACTTGAGAACAGGCCTTCAGGCTGAAAATCTTCATATAGTAACGACAAGTGGCCTAGCTACCACCAGTACCAAAGAGGCAGCACCACAGCTAAGAAATTAACTTGTCACCTTGGTCTTTCTAACCGAGAGCAGCATTTGCGCTACACCACCATCCCAAGGTCAGTGTAAAGTGACATTAAACCCTGATGTCACGAGAAGCAGCGATCCCACCTCCCTGCTGCCCCCAACTTGCCTCCCCCCTCATGCTGCCATAGGGACTCACACAGCAGCACCAGGGAACTGGCAGGTTGAAAATAACCTCTTCCTCCCCAAAAACGATTCATTATTACTGTATATCCGTTCCTCGATCCGACGCACTAGAAACGCTTCTGTTGGCGATGGGGAAAGAGCTCGGGGTCAACCATGTGCGGCCAAGAAGACAAGGTGGGAGGATGCTGCGTGCTGCCAGCAGTACTGGCTTATGCCATGCAACAGTGACAATGAAATGAAGTGGGGGTCTGAGGGCAACGCAAAAGGGACACTGACATCTGCCCAAGCGGTCAGAGTCCTGTATAATCAACTCACGTTCAGTGGTGCCTTCTTCTGTCAGTAGTCTGGGATCAGCACGACCATGCACAGACGACTCTGTTGTGCCACTGTCCCTAAAATGTTTTCTCGTGTGTTTAATTTACATGATTGCACGCTACCATTTGTGCAAAGCTCTCCATTCGTTCAGCGCTCATGATAAACGGCCATCAGTGAATGAGACAATAGGTCGTACTTGTTACGCGGCTGTCACTGATGACTGCTCAATGCTGTGTTTCGTTTGGAAGATGCCACTCAGCCACTTGAAGTAATATTAAAGCTTTCTCATCCATCTCATAGAAGACAAAACCCGAGTTCAAGGTTTACTGAATTCCCCACTGCTGTACAGACCCACCAGCCAGGCGTCAACACTGTGGGAAGCTGAGACCCTGCAGTGCAGAGGACTCTGCACCTCCGTGAACTCCGCTTCTGCTCCCAGCAGGGCGCAGGAGATCTGTGCTATGTGCCCTGCCAGCCTTCCTCTCTACAAATCCCCCCCCATGAAAAGTGCCACAGGGGTGAGGCTCTGTGGATGTGAAAAACACACGCTCCAAACTAAATGGACCCAAAGCAGATGGGGCAATAATGACAATGATAAACTGTGGGTGGAAGAAAAGGAGGACGATGGAGACAGGCACCGAGCATCCTCCCCTCTACACTTCAGAAGCTGAAGAAGTTAAAGACAAACAGCTGAGTAACAGTGGAAAGTCAATCACAAGGCTTAATTTAAGCTGCGTTACATATAAACGATCCCTGATGAACAGCAGGCACAATAAGCAGATCAGAAAAAGCAGTATTATTTTTTAATTAAGAGGAAAAACAAAGATCTCTGCAGATCCTAACTTCAATACAGTTCCAATTAAGAACAATAAGGTAACGACAAACAATCTAGCAGCATTTACCTGTGCAGCAAATGATCTCTGGTAGCATTACTGGCTTCGCAAACAATGTATTTGTCAAGAACAACGCACCTATTTAAAGAAATAACCAATAATCCCACTAGCACTTTCCATATATAAAACATACATATAAACATTCCATACAAAACATTCCATATATAATCCTGTGATTTCTGAGATTTTTTTTACATTTCAAAGTAGACATAGAAAATTTTTTAAAAATATACTTTCCCTCTAATTAAACCGCGAATCAATGAAAAAGTGGAAGTAGGTAGTAGCCAAGGCACAACATGCACAAAGAGAGTGCCATTTCCTAGGCAAGAGGGCTTTGCACCCAGCAGAGCAGTGCCAAGAAAGAACTTGCCACTTGACATACAGCAGTTGCATAAGTGAGAAGGCCGATGCTAATTAAATCAAGAGATTCCCATGAAAGGTCATGTTATTTAATATGCAGTATTCTTGGGCCTTTAAAGAACACTTAACATATGGCACTTCTGCTTTTTAAGTCACGTTTCAGAGACTTTTCTTATATTTGTTATATCAGGTGTCCGTCTATGAAGACTTGCAGAACAAACTTGCAATACTGAATGACAAAGCAATAACAAGTAATGCACATAGGAAAACTAACCCTTACTGTGTGTATACAATGACGACCTGTAAACTGGCCGCACGTGTAAATGTAGCTGTTCTGGTGGTAAGGGGTTATATTACAGTAGTTCTCTTGGGAAACAAGACATTTCCTTAAAGATGCCAGGTTATGGAGTAAGATGTATAACACATTCCTTTAAATGCTGCATGAAAGATTGACTTGGGCAAGGCGGTAAAGACCTTTCAAGGATTAACTTCACTTACATTGAGGACTTTGATTAAATCACCTTCCTGTTTTGGGTAGGGGCTGGCCAGGGGGGTGGTGTTAGGTAACATTTTTGTTTAAGGCCAACCGCAACCTAAAGCATGAAAACTCATTGTAAATCTGTATCTTACCTATATAATGAATGACAACACAAATGTCTCAAGACTTTGAAGCTACTGTGAACACTTGTCTGAGAACATCAGCTCAACCATGTTTGGGCATGTTATCACACACAAGGAATATGCAGGGAGGGAGCAAAATGGAAAACACCACCGCACAACTGAACAAATCCAATATGCACCATATAGCACTGGTTCCCTGCGTGGGGCTCACCTCCTCTAGCTTCAAATGGATATCTGACACCTTCATCTGTGCTGGTCATCCATGCACCCATTCTACGCAGTGGAGAAAAATCAGGGGGCCGGAGGATAATTTGTCTTGCCTGTCCTAGAGACTAAGGATGATTAGCTCAGACACTGTTATTTAACATTTAAATACCTAACTTACTGAAGAAGAATTCCTCATCTGTTATTTAAAAAAGTATGTTAGCACTGAAAAAAGTAGGAAAAAAAAAGCTACAAGGATGATGTGAGGAATGAATATTCAGGGATATATAAAGCAGATAATACACTTCGGTTTTGGAAAATGATGACTGAAGTCCTCTGATAAACATCAAAATCCTGATTGACATAGAAACTGTTCCTCACAACTTAAGAACAAGAGTAATTGGCAGACAACAGCTACAAAATAATGGAAAATAAGCAGACTTTCATGTAACACCTACATTTTCCACCACATTGCCACAGGTATTCTGGAGACCAGACGCATAAATGAATTAAAAGATGGATTAAACAGTTTCACTGGGAAGAGTTCATTAGTGGCTATTAAGCACAATGGTCCAAGTATAGCAATGGGCTTAAAACCACCTAAAAACTGCTGACTGATCGAAGTTATGTCCAAGGAAGGATCACACAACATGGACCTTTTTCATCTTCCCTGTTTTCCTCACCTGTTGGAGACTGTGCTGCAGTGTGTGGCCAAATGGACCTTTGGCTTGACTCACCATGGTGGTTACAGTGGTTCTGAATAAATCAGCCTGCTACCACTATCACCTCATGCCACACAACCAGACTTAAACCATAGACTGCTTTAATGCACAGTATGTTTCACCCCATGCCCACATCACAAAGGTTTTACGTTGTGTTTTTGTTAAGTGTCAACTTAGCTCCTTTGTGGATATTACCACTCAAAATGTCATGCTGCATACTCAGTCAGATGCCATTTGGATAACATCTAATGAATAGGTTGTGAAGCATCTACGCTGTCATGTTCCCAGTAAAAAAAACATGAAAGAGATGGTGTGATAAATGAAGTATGAGATGAAGGAACAGTTTCTTCCTTCAATACAGGTTTGTATTTTTCCCCAGTTACCCTGAGCTTCCAGCAGTGCAAGGGCAGGGCTCAGACCACTCAGCTTCCACAGGCTGAAGGTGAGGCTCTTCCAGTGGCCGAGTGTTCAGCAGTTACCACGCAGCAATTCTGGAGACCAAGGTACTCCCTCAGTCTCACCATTTGTCCCACTGCCTCCCAATAAGGCTATCCGATAGCTTGCTGTTGAAGCTACCCAAGCCATCAACCAGGGTAACAGATCTACAGAACATTTAGTCTGGGGCTGAAGTATTAAAAGACAAGAGCTGCACTTGGATTTAAGAAGTGTAGTGAAATACACAGGGTTGATGGTTACATTTTGAGCACACTTTTAGACTGAGGAAACATGACACAGGGGTCAGTACAACATGGTAAAGATAAGACCACACGTATTAGATGTAAAGCTAATTCTTCCTATTAGGGACACAAAGTTCATTTGAATATCACCTAGTGCACCATTCATTTCACCCCCCAAAAAGAGCAACAGAACAAATACCTGTGTTTTGCAAAAGGCACAGACTTCTTGTTCTTATCAGGGCGCAATGGAAGCAGTTGTTTTCCATCTATGAATTCTTACTGACTTAGAGGCTGGTTAGTCCAGATAAACTCTCCTCCATACATTCTTCCCTGACAACTCAACTCAGATAAGGTTCTCCAGCTAAAATCTGACCAGATTAAGATGTTCAGGGCATTCGTGAGAAGAGTGCTTTCCTTGGCCCAGCAGAGCCCAACCTTCTTTTTTCTATCCCCCACCCCCAAGCTTATGAGAATGATGAGAAGTTCTTTTACTTCCTCAAGGTCAGGCTTGAAGTGGTGGGTAGCAGTGAACTAAATGATTTACTTGGGAGACACACTCTGAATTCAAAATTAGACTGAGCCTTTAACTGAAGCTGGACCATAATGAATACATTTATCTGTATCTCATACGAAGAGGATTTTTTTTGAAACCTTCAGTTTAGGCACTTTTGCCTAGAGCAAATTGATAAGTGAATTATAAGAAATATCTACAGAAATAACACCAACGTGCTACAGATAAACAAAATACTGAGAAAAAGAAATGCATAATGGGAACAGTCTTATGCACACTGAAGCTCATACTGAAAACCCTGGATGCTGCAAATACTTCAAAACCTTTACGCTGTATGAAAGAGTAACAATGTCTAACCAATAATAGTATTATCCGTACTGATCACTGATTTTTTTAAAAGCTGATCTGATTAAGTAACTCCTGCTATTTGCCAATGACCTTCATTTTTAAGCCATTCTACTAGCACTGGGCTCTATCCAAGTTAAAACATCATAATTTCATGTTTGGTGCATCACTTCCAGGTTATGAAGCTCCTCATAGAAAAATGGGGAGCTTATTCACTTCAAGTTCCTTTCTCGGGATACATATTAAGATTGCATTAACATTGTATTATTACTCATTAATAACGCTCCCCCAAAAATAATCCTATGACCATAGACCAAAGAGAATTATGTCATGGGTTGTATCTTGAGCTTGAGCTGTGCAGTCTCCTGTTGTTCCTGCAGACAGAAGTAACTGCTGGTTCGTTACACTCAGAAGAGAGAGAACATATCGTGTGGAGTTTGTTTTTCCTCCAGGTCTGTAAGGAAAGGGATCGGTCTTTATGTTTTTTCAGTGTAAACTTGCTAGTCATCTGCTCAGGGGCTTTTCTGTCAGGTTTTATAGGAGCAAACAGAAGCCAGGAGGAGAAACTGTTCCCACTTAAGAGTCTCACAGATGAACACATCCCATCTTCAGAATATAGTGAAGAATGAAACATGATGTAGATCAAGCTTCCCTCCTTGAAATTATTATCTTTGAAACTATGTGAAACAGAAGACCTCGCTGCTGAGGATACCCCGGCTTCCAGAAATGTCCAGAGGCAATCATCAGGGCGTCAAAATAAATGATTCTCTCACACCATTGTTTTTGCTCAGTCATGCCAGGACAATCTTACTGTTTCATGTGAGATAATGATGCAATAAATCTTAACAGATCTGTGCCATTCCACTCTTTCTCTTGCCCCCCCCCGCCCCATGACATGCTCTCAAGATTTCTAGCATGCAGATACATCGCGTTCATAAAGAAAGGCCTTGATCCTGTGAGTCCTTGTGTGGCTCAAAAGGTTGATGTACTCCGTTACCAGAAACAGCACAGGCTACACAGAGGTGTTATAAAGGATGAGCCTCAGACGTAGCCCTCCACCATGTTTAAAAACTGCCATTCTTTTGCATGTGCGATCCCTCACGCTCAGAAAAACAGCTTTAAAAACAGAACAAAAACCCCCAGCAGCACATTCCGTCAGAAAAATAGGGTTGCAGGGAAATCCCTGTATCATCCTAACCAGGGCAGGCTGTGCTGTCATGCGGCTCTGTTCTTTCACATAATGTCACTTTGCTGTCCTTTGTCGGAGTCAAGATGCCTGCCTTGTTCAGTTGTTTAGCACCTGCAAACTGCGTGGCGAAGCCTAAACCGCATGTTTCATCCACGTGGCATGACTAAAAGCATGACACATGAGTTAGGGTAGCACATATCCAATCATTTACTGACGGTCCTCCCATTCCCTGAACACCCCTTCTGCTTCAAGTCTGCTTTGGCATTTGATTGACTCCTCAGAAAGCCAAAATTATTGCCATTTTTTTTCCCCCAGGCTACTTTTATGCCAGACTGGCAAGCTGAACCAGCTCGCCAAGTGATCCCACAGGTACCAGCGTCAACTCAGGGACAGCAGTTGAGGAGTCAGGGAAGGGAGGGGGTGGGAAGAGCAAAGGAATGGGACAACCTCTTCCAATGCCTGACCTAGCCTCCACTACAACTAATGGTAAGATTATGACTACAAGGAGTATTAAATCTTGTTAAGACTGGTGAGCACTCATCTTGCCCGTCTGGTAGCAGAAGTCTAGAGAAACCACCACACTCTTGTGTTTGGCCAGTTTGCTAAACTAATGCCTTACCCTGCCAGAAAAAGCAGAGGTTATCACTTAAAACATCAGCACAGACAGGTGGAAGAATCTTGTTAGCTGCTGCCCTGAGGTTTGCGTGCCTGCAAGCGAAGCAACAGAAGTAGCAGGGGATTGAGAGAAGGCAGCAGAGGAGCGCAAGCCACCCGCACAGGGGCAGGGGCATGGCAGCGCACACCAGAGCTACCTGCCCGTGCCGGGGGCCAGCAGCAGCCTAGCTGCAGCCGCACCGTACTCGGCGGGGCCGGTTTACCCAGAGATACTCCCTACTAACCCCATTTGGCTGCTTCCGATCCCAGAGGTGGCTCATACCCAAAGTGCACAAACCCTGAGCATGGGAGTATCGCTCTGAACACAGCTCACAGTCCAAGCTGAACGCTGCTTTAAGGGCACTGGAGGTAAAGCAATGCAACTGCCTTGCACTGCTAATTTCTCCTGCAATGCACAAGCAAGACAAAAATTAATCATTTCAGCCAAAGCTTCACTGACTTTTTTTTTCCCTCCTTTTCTGAAGTCAGGAGGTTTTACAGAGTGACAGACCAAGTGCAAATAGCACATGTCCAACCTCCAGGACACCTGGCGAATCAGGGTTTAGAAATACATATTGGTAAGAAACATCAGTGTTAGAAGTTCTCCTCAGCGTTTTCACATTGTGTTAGAAGAGACAAGGAAGACAAGAAGTAAGTACACTAGTCAGTGATTTAAAGGGGAGACGCAAAAGAGTTACTAGGGAAGACAGACTTGTGAAACCCTCATCTGGCTTTTGCAGCTGCTCGAGGAACGATCCCAGACTGGAGCGTCACCCAGTCCCTCTTCACCCTTTCAAGCCGTTACTGTCCACGCCCTACTCCTTCACACGGGCTTTTAATTACATTGCATGTGGCATCCATAGGTGTGCACAGTCCTCTTGTTCTCTGGTGAACACGTTCTGCAGTGGAGCTAGGGACTGAGCTGCAGTTCAGAAACACACTCAATGTAAAGAGCAACTCCTAAACATGCAGAAGTGGTCAGGGCTCAGTTATGGACCTGTCATGCATCTTTTAGATGAAAAAAATTACTGTTATAGAGAAAAAGATTTTTCCCTTATTTTGAAATGAGTAAGGCAAATCCATCTAATGATACTACATGCAAAACTTTTAAACAGAAAGTTATTTTAGCATAGCATGCACCCCAACGCCAGTTGCTGATGTAATTTGCACTCACCATTAACTACTGCATAACAAGAAAAAACATGTATCTTTTTAGAGATTATGTGGTTCTAGAAAACATTTGAATGGAATCAAGGAACATACTAAAAAAAAAAATCAGGGTACACAATCAGCAATACACCCTGTCTCATACACACTTCACAACATCCCTCCATTTGATATGAACAAAATTAGTCCATAAAGAATATTTAAAATTCACTTCTTCACAAGAACATCTCTTGTTGTAGGATGTATTGGAAATTGATTAGTTTAATAGTAGAGTTAAAACAAAATGAAGAACAAGCATCATACCTGGCATGCAATACGTTACTCTGCCTTAAAAAGCAAGGAAATTTAAACTGGTTGATTTCTTCCAATTATTTTAAAGACTTTTATACACCTCAATGCTTCTAGAGATTATGGTAAGAGTTTTCACACATTTAAGGTTCCTGCGTGGTACCCTGGCCCCAAGTTGGTACCATGAGTAAATAACAGAACTCCTTCTGTTCTTAAAAACTAAGCAGATATTTACATTCTCTGCTGGATGCTGAATATTCAATACCTTTCAAGAACAGGCCCACAGCATGCTTTCCACTGTGGACCAGGTATTTCATACTCTGCATATGTGACTTGGATTTACTTCATTTTCAGCACCATTTGTTTCTTTTTAACTTGGGGTTTGCAGACAGGAACTTGTAAATATCAATTCATGGGAAGCTGCAAGTGTTTCTCCATAATCCATTTAAAGCTACCAAATTTCTACATAAGCCAGCTATTTTATTGTTCAGCCTTTGATAAATATTTGATACTTTTCTGACAACAGTAAGGTCCCAAACTAGGCAGTGAAAGTGGGATGAAACTCAAAGAGTACTCTTGGGTAGGCTAGAAGCATTTATGGAATTTTAAACCAGGAATAAATTAATGCTTGTGTATTCAATACTAACAACATGCATATTTATTTTATGCTAAACAGCTGTCTTAAATTGCCACTTTATCCCACCAATACTCCGAATGGTTATTCAAGAAAAAAAAAAAAGTCTATTTCATGTTCCAGACAAGTCATTCAGCCTAAATCCGTACATGAAAACTAAAATGTATAGTAACAAAGGAAACAAACTCAAGCTTCAATGAGCCAAACTATGAACTGTTTTCCAAAAGCAGAGGTAACTAATTCCTTTCCACTTTGGATTTTTTTAGTTTATTCTGTAAAAATGAATACTATTCAGAAGCCAACCAGAATAGTTTTGCCTATTTTAAAAGTTTTCTATCATGAAAATCAATAATGTTTTCTATGCCACGTTTGCACAGCATGTTTTAACTTGTGGACCACACAGAACTGAGCATGTTGCAGATCTAACACTTTAAGCAGTTTATACCTACACCCTAACCTGGATCTGTGAAATAACCTAAATTTCGAGAGAAAAACTCTTTAAGGTATTTTTAGCTTTTTTTTTTTTCCTCTTTTCCTGGTATAGAACACATCCCTGCCCATGTCTGAACTGGCACAACTGCAGAATTGTTAACGGTGGACAGGAACTTCCCCAACCAAAGTTCTGCCATAAAACCCACAGCCTATACCACTACTACTTCCACAGGAGGAAGGAACAAAAAAAATCTTTTGCATGTCACAATGTTCTCAACACCATAGCTTCAGCCCTCCCCAGAAGCTTCATAGCATGGACTCCCTAAAAATCCACAACTCTGTTCTGCTATGACTAATGGGAAAATAAATCAAGTCTATCACAGGAAATGCTCTCTTTGCCACTGCCATCTCTATCATTAAATCTTAGGCTCTCATTGTAGTCTCAGGATGGCAGCAGGCAGGTGCAAGACAGTTTAAGGTTTTACAGGTCAAAACCAACACCACAACCTCTGGTTATCAGGAAAATCTCCGTGGAGCCCAAAGAGCAGTGACAACTTGCAATACTAAAGGTCATTACCTGCTCACGTGGTCCCCAGTCTGCACACTGGCAGATACTGGAGAGCGTACCAGTGCTGTACGCTTGCTTTTTGCTTGCGTTTTCTGTAAGCACATGCTATGAGCTACCATGTTATGGGTACGAAGAACCTTTCAAATGATCCACTGTGGTCACTCCGGTGTTCTCATAAAGTCCCGTACGGACAAAACCAAAATGATCACTGTTTGTGTGGAAGGCTGAACAGGTTGGAGCTGTGGTAATCAGTAGCAGCTTTGGTGTAATGACCTTTAAGTAATGGAGTTTGAGACCCTGAGGAGAGTGAGGAAAGACAGACAGTAACAGAGACCTAGTCCAGATCGATCTAGACCCTTCACTATTAGAGAGCAGAAGTTTTCAGGGAACTAAGGAAGATCCCATGGGAGGTAGCTCTAAAAGGGCCAAAGAGAACGGGAAAACTGGAAGATCTTTAAGAACAACATCAAAGTGCAAGACTAGTGCATCCCACTACTCAGAAAAGCAAGTATCTGGAGACCAGTTTGGCAGACGTGTAACACATGATGGAGCTCCAGTGCAAAAAGGCAGTATATATATATATATATAGCAGGAGGAGCGAGCAGGGACAGGCTACAAAGTACGAACGCAGAAATATCACGCAGACACACGGGGCTGGTGTCAGGAAAGCCAAAGCTCAGCCGGAGTTCAGACTTGCCGGTAATATCAAGAGCAACAGCAAGAGCTTTTGTCGCTACGTCGGCAGGAAAAGGCTGGACGAGGGAAACGTTGAGTCCGTGGCCCAACGGGGTGGGCGAACACCCGTAAGGCCGAGGAACTCCATCGCTGCCTTCTGCGTCAGCCCTTGCTTGCGTGGCCTTCTCACAGGCAGACAAGGTTCAAGGAGCGGAACCGCCAGCCGCGAATGAGGACCGAGTCCCGGGGATTACCCGAGAGGACTCGACCCAAACCAGCCCGTGGGACCCACCTGCCTGCAGGCACGGGCCTTGGGCCGGCCGGCCGATGTCCTTGCAGCACCCCTCTCCACCGTGCTTGAGAGGGCCTGGAGACCACGGGAGACCCCCCGGTGACTAGAAGAAAGCAAATGGCGCAGTCCTCTTCAGAGAAGTCCAGGAGGGTGCTCTGGCGTCCTGCAGGCCAGCCAGCCTCCCTTCGCTCCATGGAGAAGTCACGTGCAAAAGCGAGCGAGTCCTCTGGGAACGGACTTCTGGGCACCGTGAAGGAGGAGAAGGTGACGGGGAACAGTCGGCGTGGATTCACCCAGGGTGAAGCATTTGGCACCGCTAATGGTACCCAGTCCTGCCTTTCCTTCCTCAGCCAGCAGTTGTCCCTCCTCACCAACAACTCCCTGTTCCGCAGTGCGAAACAGAAGCCCACAACTAGTCTCTTACCGGTTTACACCGTCCTGTTCACAAACAGCTGTTCAGTATTGAAACAGCAAAATGACCAGAGAAATCCAGCAAAGGGGACCAGAAAACATTCGGAGCCACCAGACACCCAGTACTTGAGAACTACCAAGCCAGAATATGACCAGGCTGTATCTATCTGGCAAAAAGCTATCAAAGAAAGTGGCAAATGTCATGGAAGGGCACCTACAGTATTAAAAACATAACTGAGCATATCTGTAACCCAGACGGGAGAGGGTGATGCTGCTATCTTCCAAGGACAAACTGATGCAACTGCTAGGGAATTTCCAGTAACTCACCTACCGCTATGACATAAGCTCCACACACCGCATCACAGACGAAGATCAAAGCCAAAGTCAGTGCCTCGGTATCAATACTGATCTCTAGTGTGAACTACGGAAGTAGGAAACGGGCTACAAACGCCGCCGGAGCAGCCTAAGGAGGCAGGATGGAGGTGACACCCGCGCGGCTGGCGTCCCCCAGGGAACAAGGGGAGCGGAGGCATTTGGAGGAGGCAGGGCTGGCGAGGCTGATCTGACACGAGCCTTCCCGTGAACAAGCCTCGCCTGGGAAGACCTGCTGTCCTCCCTCTGTTGCATCCCCCGCGCCTCTCCTCCTTGGCCAGCCCCTCGCTCCCGGCCCACGGCCGCAGGGGTGGCCCACGTCGAGCTGCCACGGGTCTCGTCATCCTCGTCCACCTGGGCTCCATCCTCGGGGAATGGAAGGCACGGGCAGGGGAGGACGAACACCGCCTTTCGTTGCTGTTGGCTTTTTTGCCTGTGGTTCCTATGGTTTTCCGGTACATTTACACAATGCAACCAAGCAAAAAGAACATTTGTAAAAGGATGCCTGTGAAAGCGGATGCCCTCTAAATAACAGTTTATTAAATACTCATCCTTCCAGTGTGAAACAAAGGAGGGGAGGGGTGTGAAGAAAGGGAATAAAAAAAAAAAACAAAAAAAACCAAACAAGAAAACAGGATCCTTAAAGTAATTTATGTAAGGGCTCATCTCCACAGGGAGGAATAAGGAAAAAAGCCAACAATGCTGAAAAATATACAGCTCTTTCAGTACTTCCCAGCAGGATACAGAACAAGAGTAAAATATACATTAAAAAGACTACTTATAAAGCAACCTCAAATAGAAAAGAAGAGTTAAGAAAACATCAACAAACAAGAGAAAACTAGAAGTAATCCCTTATCATAACAAACAACAAAGATTAAAATAATTTTGGTACTTCATAACATAGTGGGACTTGTCTCACGCTGCTGAAGTGTTCTGTGATACTGTAAATTATTGAGTTATATTGGCTTATGCTTATTTTTCTTAAGCTAGCCAGTATATAATAAAATATAATAACAAAGCACACTTACACAATACTTCTCACTTCAAATATCTCAGTGTCCTTAAAGAAATAAAGTATAGCAATTATCCAGCTAAGAACCAGGAATATAGAAAGATTTTACTTCACCCTGAGCCAAAACAAAGGGAAAGAACGAAATCCCAGTCACTTCCATTTCTCTTCCATTCTGAACATACCAATGTTCCCTGTTGAACAAAATACAGGCCATCATAATGAACAGACTACTCTAATGAGCATTAAAAAAAAAAAATCCATTAAACTCACTGGTGAGTAGAACAAGATGAAACGTAATGATTAACTTTTCTCCTAGTGAAATAATTTAAAGATTTTGTGATTCACAATTATTTCACTGAGACATTTCAATGGAAAACATTTTAATAAGGAACTCTAAACCATGAAGAAGTTACTGTGCATCAGCAGGTCTGCACTATCCATCTATATACATAATCACACATGGAGGTAAATGTGAGGTAATTCAAGGTAGCTTTCTTGTTAATAAAAGCAGGATTACCTAGCTCACCTTCATTGGTTTCTCCATAGGAATAGAGGGACTACATTCCCTTGGAACCTGTTGAATTTCACTGCAGTTGCAACCTGAATTAAATTTCAGATGCCCTACCAGGTAAGGCACGAGATCAGAAGAGTAACTTCTTTTTAGATGCCAATAATTGTTTTGCACGAATTCTAAAATTCACATTATTGTATCTCAGAATTGCAGTGCACTGTGACATGAAACAGAGGCCTGTGTTGAGTTTCAGTGCAGAAGTGCAACAGGATTTTAGATTACAGTGCTGTATACCAGCTGATAAATGGCATGCTCTGCACTCCCCTGACTACAGCGTTAATAACTTTCCAGCAGGATGCAAAGAGCAAAAATCTGTACCTCACTGGTTCCTCAATTAGGATTGCAAACTAGATCAAAACTACAGTTAAGCTGTGAATATTTGATTCCCAAAAGAAACAGAATGTGGAGCACACACAAGAATCATTGGAACAAGGGTTATCGGGGGAATGATGTAAATGTAGATATTTGGATGGCTGAAAATTTTTCTTACACTTTTTTTTTTTTTCACATTTTCAACTATTTTTTTGATGCAGTAAAGGAAATGTTGACCTTTCACATCTCTATAAAACACACAATTTTCAACCCAAAATGTGGATTTATAAATTGACAATAACCGACAGATACACAGCTTGTATGTACCATGCTTGTTTTTCTTTATGGCTAGAGTTTCTCAGCTGAATAAATCTTCCATGAGATTCCCATCATAAGCTCTGGTAGCAGAGCAAGCTGAGAGGTCATACATCATCAAAAAAGCAGACTGGCTTCAAGGTGAGCTCACAAAATAATTGACTGGGGATAGAAGGCAACCCAACTATAATCTCACGACACACTTCAGCATTACGTTCAAATCAAAGTGTTGACTTTCCTTCTCCCAAAGCCAACATTATTTTTTCAGTCCATATAAGCACACAAAACCGTCATCAATTCATGTATTTAACATATGATATATTGTGCAACTATGATTTTTCTATGGAACTGTAACAATATTAAGTTATGCTAATTTCTGGGTAATATCACACATTCTCTTTGAAACTCTTTCCAGTCTTGCAGATAAAATATTATCCTTCTCCTCTACCAAATACATCCTCATAAAATCTAATTTTTTAGTACGTGAAATCATCTTCTTGCTGCTATTCTATCATTATACATACGGGAAACCTCTTTCTGGCATGGCACTGTTAGCTAAACACGAGCTGTTTGGAGAAGAGATCTTTCTCTGCTTCACTCCTTTTAGACTTGCTACTATATTCCTAATACACGCAATCATTATTATCTGAAGATGCCCATTAAAAGAGTGTCTAAACACAACTTCGGATTAATTAAACCAAAATATCCAGGGACAGCCCTTTATTTGCATAGTGCCTAGCACAGTGAAGTCCTCACCCACAACTGAAAATCTCCCTGTTCCTGCCACACATACCACAAACGATACCAGACAGAATAAGGAGTACATTCCCTGCAATGCTCTGTAACAACCAACTTAAGTGCCTAGGAAAGGAAAGCAATGGCAGATAGCAGTCAGTAAATTAAGTCTCAGAGGATCTGGGATCCTTCTCTTAGTGAGAATTTCAGACAGCATCATACATCTTAACAACCCCACCCGCATTTTCTATCTGTAAACTTGGTTAACTTGGCAAAAAGACTGCCTGGCAAGCGTGACAGTGAGTGTGCTGACTGAGCTGGTTAAGTTAGCATTTCCTATTAGTCTTAAATCTATTACCTTTCTACTGCACTTTTGTGTCTGATCCCTGGGGGGAAAAAATCCCAAATAAATAAACCACACCTACAACCATGGCACAAAACCCCCTTAGCTCTCTATTCTATAGGAGGGATGACTTCAAAAGGAGTAAGGAACACGTGCAACACTATAAATACTCAGCATTTGGCAAGGCAGCAGAGCAGAGACATGCCCAAGGTAGAAAGTTTCGGTCCCAGAAGCAGTAAAGGTGTCTCAGGGTACAGTTCCAGATACAGTTAACCAGCTCTAACTATAGGCCTTTGTCAAAAGCAGCACCCACGATCTTCTTTCCACCCTTCCCCTCTCCATAGGATGGAAGATATCCATGATTTCCTAACAGAATGACTGCAGGAGGTATACAGCCATTCCCTTCTCCTGTTGGGTTGGGTTTTCTTGGATCAGTGATCGGCTGACCCAGTTCTCCCTCATGTCGTTCAGTCACTGGCAATGGATACAGCAGGAATGTTGTAGGAGTTGGCTACCTTTTATTCTTCACGCGAGCCTCCACTTAACATGAAACAGCACCCACAGTATTTATCAGCTTGTGATGCTTCACTCGGCTCAATTAATCCAGCTGATGCAGCTGTGGTGCACCCTTCTGGGTTGCAGGCATATCCTTCAGCAGTGCTCGGGGAATACAGCTGTTATCTCCTTAGGTACATCTCACATGGCTTTGCATCACGCCGTGTAGGTTATGTCCTTACTGGTCTTTGGGATCAGATCTTGATCTCTTTCTGAAGAATGTAATATATTTATGGCACTGTAAAGCAACTAACGAATTGTATCAGCTGTGTTTCTAACACCTCAATAACACTCCTTGAGTATCATCTATTGCAAGATGAAGAAAACAGAAAGTAAGACGGGCTAGTTTCTTTGCAGAAGAGATTGATACATGTGCACTGCCCATATGCTGTTTGTTTCCCCAAATCAGTCATGCTAAACATTAAGTAATTCAGAAAAAAAAAATATTTGAATGAATGAAGCAGAGATTTCTAAATTACAACAGCAAATACTAGAAGTGCTCTTTTGTCTAACAATACAAAGAATGTACATAAGCTGAATGAATCAACATAAAACAGTTCCCCATAGAGTCAAGGAGCAAGATTTGCTGTTGAGACTATTCTCAACTGAATTTCAGCAGTTATTTTTTGAAATCTTTGAAAATAAACCAGATTTCTGTCACTATTACCCAGGCTGAGGTAGAAAATGTTTATGTGTATAACAGCATAAGCATCAGTGGCATTCTTCAGACACAAGATGACAAGATAATTTGGCTAGAGACAAAAGACACAGAGAACAATATTGGCTTGTTAAAGGGTTTTGTCATTTTAGTCATTCTTTTCATAATTCAGCCATGATAAGGCATGGGAACAGAGACAGATCAAGCAGAATTAGGAGGTGAATTCAGAATAAGATACATAATCTTCAAATAATGATTTGAGGGGACAAAATGCAGGCACAGGAATGGGTGAGATTGCAGATCTGGAAACAAAAAGACTGATGAAAATTAGAGGTTCATTATTCTCTGTAGTTGAAGATTAATTGTGGGTCCCACATTCATATCTCCTTTTAGCAAAAGCTTATGGCCTGGCTCTGCAAATACTTGACAAAGTGTAACTTCATGTGTCCAAGTCAGACACATTTACCAGTTTTTAGAAACTGGGTCACATCCTGCAATGACTAGCAAGACTTTCAGACTTCACAGTGAAGCCAGTCAACACTACCTATCCTCACTTCTTGACAGTAGCCATCAGCTAATAAATTCACTGCCCAGTCTGTATTACCGTTTAAATTAATCCAGCCTCTGTACATTTTTACAATGAGGAGTATTACTTTTCAAAATAGTTTTTGGCAGACCCAAAGAATAAGTATTTTTTTCCTGCTGAAATACCCCACCTTCACTTACATGGGGAGGGACTACCTTCTTCATGTCCTTCTCTGAAGCTGGTTACTGATGCACAAAGATTTTACTGCAGACCAAAAGATCTAAAGCTGTAGGTCACTGGAGGATATTAAATGATAAGCAAATTCACTTTTCTAAAGTAATTCTACCAATTTATTAGCAATGCTAGCTCCTCTTCCACAGTAGGGGAGATAATAACGAAGCCTTGTTAAAGGGCAATGCGATATCTTTTATGTAATGTCTTTTTTTCATTTGTGATAAAGTCATTAAAGCAGCACTGTGTCTTCTTGAAGCCTCAAACAATAGTCTGCATTAAATCTCCTGTGCAAAATTAAGGACAGTAGTTCACTGGAAAAATAAGCATCTGTTCTTGCTAATGCTGATGGCCTTCTAAAAATCATTAACTATTCTAAATTGGCAACGATAAAACAAAGCAGAACTGTTTTAACTTTTTCCAAAGCAAAGAGAAAATCCATTTCCCTTGTAAATACTTCTTTGTTCCAAATTTGCCCAGTAACCTATATCTCATGAGGCATGTCTCCTTTTCGGGCTGCCTAAATCCCATTCTCCCACAAGCATCTAGCTTGAACTCGGTGTCTTTTAAATCCCGGTTGGTAGAGGTTTGTCTTCACTGCATGGACACATGCTGTAGCTCCTGAGCCCTGCCCACCTCTCCTCTAGTCACAGGCTCAAAGGAACTGGTGGTGCATGGGGCATAGCTGAAACACAGGCATCAGCTCCAATTTCCTTTCAGCCTCAGCTAGAGACTGGGCTGGTTTGCAGTGGGTGTAGCTCACACAGCTTCATTCTCTCAGGGCTACCCTAAAATTTCAGCTGACTACACTTTATTTGTTCGCTTATTCCTTCTGCTGTATTGCATTTTAAATCCACCTTCACTTGCTCTAGATATGGAATGCTTCTGCAGTGTAAGGACTGAGATACTATTTAAGAATACTGCTTAAAAACTTTTCAGAGGTATCAGCCCCGGTTTGGACACAGAGCACCCAAACACTGGGCAAGACACAGATGAATCATGAAACAAAACATCTCCAAACAAGAAAGTTAAAGACCCTGTAGGCTATGCATGGATGGTACAGAAGAACCATACGTTATACTTAACCTCTCCTGCAAAAAGATTGAGGACACTCCAATAGGAAAACCAAAAGCAACACAAGAATTAATGGATTGACTGCCTGGCTTAGTATCCAAATACAGTAGAAAATGCTAGTCTTGGCTCAATGATTTGCTCTGTCCTGGTTCTTATCTACATCATGGAGGATTTCTACTCCTACCACCACCACATGTAGTCAAGAGACAACACCTGGTGAAGACCAGGTTAGTCAGAGCAGCACAGGGAAGATGAATTTCTGATTAACGAAATGCACGTGGCCAGATGGTGCCTATTTCACTGTAGCCATATGCCACAAAAGGTAAGTGAAGAACCAACTTAAGGTTAAAAGCAGGTGCTGTTTGTATAAAATCTCTTTGGGTTTTTTTTCTCCTATTGTGCTTCCATTTTGGTGGAGTAGGTGTAAAAGGAAGGGGAATGTTACCACTTTCTGAGCTTTTTATTTCTGTTGTCCAGTTACCGCAGTGATCATCGTTCACTTTATCAAGGTTGCTAAGCAGTGGTATTTTCTCCTGCTCGAGTCAATAGGTTGATGGGTTACTGTTCACAAACTGTAAGGAGACACATGAATTTCAAAAAAAGGCTTGTAACAAAGTCCTAGGATAAACACACTTTGTTTAATCATTACACTCATCAAATGATGAAATAAATTGAAACCTTGGAGTAAAAATGGACTCAAACGCTGTGATCGTATCATCTGCTGAAGTAATCCACCAGGCCAGAATCGTACACATAACATCATTACGACAATTCCCATTTGAAGCAGGGATGTATGCATTTCGCTCATCTCCTTGCAGTCTTGGAGCCAAACTCAGAGTCACAGGGGTTCCTTCTGGCCCCGACTCTTTGCCAGAAATGGAGCACTGGCACCGAGCGACTCCCGAGAAAAGCTCTGCACCTTTACCTCACCTACAGCTGTAACGCACAGGACGCCCTGGGAACACGAAGGTGATGAGGCATACCAGCACCCGGGTGGGATATGACCCAGCACCAGCCTGCCGTCCCTCCAAGCACGCCCGCCTGGCTCCATGCAACAACTGCCCAGGGTGCGATTAGACTCGACTCTACTGGCTGCTCTCTCATCAGGCCAGCACGGCGAGAGCCAGGACAGCGGGGAGGACTGGCTGGGTGTCCCACACGGCAGTGCACGCGTGCACGGTCAAACAATATCCACATTCCCCCAGCAAGGTCCTTTCTGTGAATCCCACCTTGGAGGTCATGAACAAGGGACAGCTAATCAAGGCACAGCTACTGAGAAAGCACCTTTTCTGGATGACATCTTCATGTGCCCCGCAGGAAAGCATTCAATATCCCTACAAGAAGTAGGCACATATCCTTGGAGCCCACAGTTAATTTCATCTTAACTTCAATAAAGTTTTGCACTGATTGCCTTGTAAAAAACACCTATCACCATTAACGCAGAGGACCCGCCAAGACCAGGCTGCTTAGCTATCACATGTGGCAGCCTCCCACACTGCAACAGCAACCCGAGGAGCAACCCCCCTTGCTTCACCATGCATTGTGTGGCCTGGCCCCAAAAGGGCTAAGCAAGACCGTCACAGAGCACCACGAGAGAATTCTTCTGTTGCCACTGGAAAAGGCAGGAAGCTGATGCTGAATTCAGATTAAAAATTAGGTGCGTGCATTCACAACAAGCACGGGTAACTACTCGCGTAGCTGTGGGAGGTTCGTGATTGGTTTTAAAACCAACAACATGTTTATTTGAAATATGGGCTCAGACTTAAAGAGGAGACAATTCAAAGTGGTCTCATAGCCCTTCTCAGACAAAAGAACAGATGATATTATCCCAGCTCCTCCAAAGCCTCATTAGTGAGGTACAGCAACTCAGTGCTCTCTGCTCTGACCGCTCAGCGCTCACCACCCTGGTCGAGGACCACTGGTGCTTCAGACTCTGTTAGTTTCACTCCTCTGCAACTGATACAGCCTTCAGGATCCCTTAACCACAGATTAAACTTTCTTTTCATAACCCTTAAACCATGTCTCACTTTTGCCCTTGAAGCAAACCTAGAGCCAATAGCAGATACCATGCAGGAACTGCAAAAAAACCATCCATCTCCCTACAGCTTTTGGAAAAGTTTGTCTAGTCTTGTCTAGTGTTCAGCATCCTAAGTGATGACACTTTGGCCGCTACCTTCAGAAGACTCAAAATGCTGTCTTAGTTTGCAAATTTTCAAAGTAGAAATCACATCTCCCTGTAAAAACATACACTACGATGGAGGTGCAACTGTAGGGACTTTGGGCACTGTAACACCACAGACAGAGATCGCAATTTCAAATTCACACTACCTGGGATCACGCTTTAGTTCCCGCTTCATGCTTTTCACTCACGATATTCATCTTCACAAACAGCTCCACGTGCTGTTTTTGGTACTCGCATCCTTCAAGCACTTGTCCCTGTTATGTCTACCAACATCTACATATTCACAACAGTCTCTGAAGCACATGCTAAACATCTGTTTCAACCACCTTTCTCTTCAGAGTTTAAGCTGTTTGCTGGAAAATTGCCATCCTAATGGCTAGCTCCTCTGTTAGTGAACTGGGGAATTCATTTTGTATTTATTGATTGTTCCCTAATGAAGAGTCATAAAGGTGCCAGAGACTCTTGACCAGACACTACTTAATTAGTACCAAAGTGCATAAAATCCCAAATCAAACCGAGCTCTTTGTCTAACGGCTCAGTCACTGGAAAAGAAAAAAAAAAATGACATCATTTTCTGCTTACACAGAAGTCTGTAAAATTTTATTAAAAAAACCCTAAGGAAATTAAAAAACTATATAAATTGTTCATTTCCTTCCAGTTCCTAAGACACCAAATAGGTCTTCCAGAATCAAATCACACTTTGCTAAAGGAAGTATTCTTCATAAAGGACCCAGCAATATGCATTATGCATAGAATTTCTTTTAAACTAGACAAAGGCAAATATCAATAAACATTTGTCTTCTGAACAATAGTGAGAAAGGTTTATGTTACATAAAAAGACATGATGCAAAGCATCCAGAAGGTATTAAAAATTACCTCTAATGGATCCGTCTTTTCATCCTCGTGGCTCCTACAATAGTCCAACTTTTATGTTTCCTCAAACTACTTTGTATTGCAGTATTTTCTGAGGGTATTTGCTCTCAAGAAGGCAGAAATGAGCAAGAGTTCCATTAAATGTCAAGTTTTATTTCTCTCAAACGTAAAGCCTTAAAAAAAATCCTGAGTAACTGATATCTCCTTGCAAGTCTTTCAAATTAAGTCATCCTGAAAGTTAATTCCCTCTCTTCCATATCATTTAAATTCTCAATTAAATAATTGAGAAAATAGCAGGAAGAAAAAAAGCCAACTAGCAGAAGGAGGCAAAAGGCCATCCCTACATGGCAACAGCACTGCTGCTTTTATTATGCTCTCTGCTTGTTGAGGGCATCTGTCTTCAGAGCAGTAAAGTGGCTTGGATTCTTTGGGATAACTTAAGATGCACACAAGGAAATAAAGGTTCATGATAACACAAAATCCATTAAATACAGATGCCCTCATAGTAATCTACAATCCCTGATATAATTATTACCACATATGTAAGAAAATACCCTTAATATGTTCAAAAACATAGTCTTCCATTTTTATAAATCTACCACTCAAATGCCAAACCCTTCTTCTGCAAAAAATTGAGAGTCCTATTCATGATCTCTGTCTTGTATTCAGCAGTCGACGTGATACCAGCTTTAACCATCTGAGGTTTTTAGCCCTCTTAACATAATGATAAACAAGTGTATTCCACCAGAAAGAGAGCAGGTTTGCACAAACAGAAAATGGAGTAGGACAAGCATATAAAGGATGAAACAACCACAGTAAGGCAAATATTCCAAGAAGGCAGAACATAAAGATACGTACGGGCTTCTCAGACACAAGAATTTGGCCTCTTTACTGTAATCCATTATTTTTTCCCATTTTTTTAAACTGCACCTTTTTTTATAATCATAAAATTACACCAACAGCATCTCAGCTATGACAGATAATTCCAATAAGTCTTCCACAGAGTTTTGTTCTGTGCTCCCAACCGATGAGACTAGATGCTCACCACTACATCTCCCAAGAAAATGAGCTCCAAAACGGTAGAAATGAAGAAAAACATAGAAAAGAAAATGACAGTACAACGGGAGGGACATCTAACCACAGAGAAGCTTGGGAAGGGTCACTACCGCGCTGCAGAGTGAGGCTGCACAGAAACTGCTTACCCCTTGCTCGGATTCCAGCAGCTCTGTTTTAACTCTGACTGCCGGCATCCCATCAAGCATTAACATTCTGTTCTCAAAGGCGCTGATGTCCTAAGGCAGAAAAGGACAAGGTTAATCAAAAAAATGATGAACAACACCGGGTTTAATTCACTGGTTTAGTTCTGTAATATTGTAGACACAAGTAAGTTTCTTTTAGCAGAAATAAAGTTAGCAAAGATGTAATATTAATTTTAAGGAGTAGCTACCAAGTTACTACTTCTGTTAAAATAGTAAATTATACTTTCAATTATCCTTAAAAGAAAGCTAAGTCTTTGTAAGCAACAAGGGAAAATCATCTCCAATTACTATTTTTTAATTTGAAATTAATCACGCAGGAGCACATATATAAATTCCTTGCTTTAGAGCTGGAAAGGAGAGCAGTGATGTCAAATAGCTGCAGGTTTTTGGCAGTATACTTAGGTATATTTGATTTCAATCAAATCGTTTGTACTTCTGTATTACCTAGAGAAAGCATATGCTTCAATTCAGAGAAGTTCTAGTGAAAGCCTGTACACAGACACCCCCCCCATAAATTAATACACATCAACAACTCCTCAGATTTCATATCATTCATTACCTTGTAAAGTTATCAGCATCTGTCAATGAAAATCTCTACACACTCACCTCTGACACAAAAGAAATAAAAGACCATGTTAAAAGGATGCATTGTCCTTGTAGTAATGGGCAATATATGCTGAAAGCTTCAATCTGAAGACAGATTTGTAGAACTGTGCTTCCCTCAATCAACATCCCTGCTCCGAATGTCTCATCCCACTGTTGCTGAAGCAGTTTATGTAGACATGCAAAACAACCTCTTGTGCCTTCAGTTCAAACACTACCTCAACCTGAGTCAATTTTCTATTCCGGCCAAGGCTCAAGGCTGCTGTTTGAAAGCTAGCCCCTTCAGCTGCCATTTAGTTTGGACAACATGGACAGAATAAAAGACATTTTATCCCTCAAGCTAGAATCTGACCTTACGAATCCAGACGCCCTGGTCAGCGGTACAGAAATACAAAGAACATCACAGCTATTTTTCAGATAGTGAAACTATAGCACATATAGCTTATAAGTGACTCCTTCACAGCCCCTTACTTATCTGCAGCCCCATCTGGAAGGCAGTACTTGAGACTGGAGACTCACCTCCACTGTAACTGTTACCTCGTAGTCCTCAATAACCACACTGTAATGGAAAAAACACTTTCCCTGTGTTTCATGGGCAGCAGATCTGTTCAGTACTGTGTAGTGCTGTTATTCATAAGGAATATGTTCATAGCCCCGTTTCTTACCATGGCTGCTTCAGGGGAATTTTAAGGAAAATGGTCTGTCGTAACAGAGCTTCCAAAATACATTTTAAAAACTTAAATTATTTTAAACATTTCTTTTTTTTTCCAATTAACGCACCTCATCCCAGGATCTTCTTTTTCAAGGATATAAATATTGCAGCAACTGTTTATTTCTGTATACTCCTTTACTTTATTGTAATTTAAATAACATACTGAAAAGCAGGGAAACCAATACGCCCAAGCTCCAACAGGGTGCCACAGGCAGAGCAAATGACCTGCTTAAAATCCCCGTCACCCTCACTTTGAACCCCATGTGTTACAGCAGGCAGAGCTGCGGTTTGATACTACAGGGCAGGCAGGAACTTGATGGTAAAGCAGACAAGCAAATGCAACAGCAAACGCAATCTGCACTTTTTTCCTTAAAAAGTACATTTATATAGTTCATAAATGCTGAAGTTATAAAATTTCAGATCAAACAAGTAATTTTCAGCAGAATGCCTCTGCATTCACAGATGTGTGAATGAAGACAAGTCAAGCTGTTGAGATGTCCCAGTCCAGGCTATGCTACCGCTGCCTATGTATTTTAAGCTCGACACCACAGGAAGAAGAAGAAGAAAAAAAATCTCTTCCTATGCCTTCTCAGCAATTTCTTTTGTGCACCTTGTATCTTTATTCAGTGTTCAAGGCAGGGGATGGGGAAGGAGCAGGAGGGACTCTGATGCCACAAAACAGCTGGCTGAAATTGTTGCAGGCTTTGCATCCCTCTTCCCAGCAAGGGCGGTGCACTGTTTACTTATCAGAAGCGGATCTCGGCTGTCACTGAGCTCAAGCAGTTTGGATGTGGTTTGGGGTGGAGCGAGAGCAGGAGCCAGCCTGGCATTCCTGGCTCCTCCAGCGCCTATTCTGCAAGCAGAGAGGTCCCTCTCCCTTCTTGATTTATGCGCTGTGCAGTTGAGTTTTACAGCAAGATCAGGAATATACCATCATCACGCATCCCTTAGGCTGTTTAGCTCATAGACAAAGAAGGATGAGCTGATACAGCTTCGTGTCCCTGAGGAGGTCTTACCCGCCTGAACGAAGGGACGAGGCTGGCTTGAGCAGGAGGTGCAGGCAGGAGGAGGGGGGAAGACAAAGCGCCACCGAGGAAAAGCAGGTTTAATGAACTGTTAGAATCTGATTAGAGGCTAATGTCCCTTTTAGTGCTTTGTACCAATTTACAGCTGATATACTTGAACCATTTTTCCCCACTGACTGTGATAAACTCATTAGTTTTAAAAATGCAAGCTAACCAGAGCCTTTGAAGTTTAAAACTGATAAATCATGAAAACCTGACTGGTTCATGTACCATTTAACACATTTACATTTAACTAAATTTTTGTAGCGCTTGCTTCCCCTTTTGTTCTCTAAAAACCATATTTCTTAAAAGCAGCGCTCTGCCTTTTGAGCACTGGTCTGAAGAGCGAGTGCAGCGAATAGCTCTGGCTTTTGGGTCCTTTATAATTCGGAGTAGCAATAATCACAGAAGTAGATTCTTTCCAAACTATTTGATCCCTTCTGCATTTACAACTGGAAGGACATTGTGTGACACATCCTGGGGGACCACTGCCTGGTAGATCCAGTCTGTGTGCTACACATATGGGTGACACGTTTAGCCCAATAGTCGCCCACAGAGCTGATCCTTCCCAACTGAGCTCTCCTGCCATAACCAGCGTTTGCACTACAGTATGTTCAAATCCATTCAGCGAATGGGACATAACAGTCGAGGTTTGCATACAGTGGGCAGTCATCTAAGGCAAAGGGGCTTGACTCATCCCCGCAGGAGCTGGGGGTGGGACCCGAGTTCCCCTGGAGCCTCGCCAGCCAGCCAGGCAGATGGAGCATCCACACCGGAGGGAGGCCAGGCTGCTCCAGCGCCCCACGTTAATTGATGACGCTCAGGAGACCCACCAGCAGAGACTGCCGATATGATGTATTGAGTCAACGCATTTTTCGGGCCACAGTCTTCTCCTGGCTCACTCAACTCTCTTCACTGACTGTGGCAGCTAACTTCCAGCTCCCAAAATTGCCCAGGTGGAGGTGACCTGAATTCGTGTGACAGCCCTTCCTTCTCTATCCTCCTACCTCCCACCCCAACCCACCTGGTGGACTCCAGTCACCCACCTAGGTAAAACACATAGCAGATGTATGTCCTAAACTGGGCATGTAATCAAGCCAAACACTGCATGACCTTACCAAAACATCTGTTCTCCTGGATCAATAAACTAACTCATGCTGAAAGAGATCAACCTCTCTTTCTCGGTGCCATCCGTTGGAGCCTTTCACTGATCACTTTTGGACATTTATTCCCTTGAAAGATTAATCAAAACCACAAATCATACCCAGGTCCGTATGGACAACTGCTATTAGAGCAGTTGTTACAGAAGATGGATATGCTTTTGGACTTACAAGCTCTTCTTCTGAGAAGCTGTAGCAATCAGTCTAATAACAAGACTCCCCCACCCACCCCCAGAAGGCCTACATCTTCCGTACAGCGCGGCTGCAACTACAACTGGCATTTTCTTCATGCGGATGACTTTCTGCTGCAAGTTTTAATCAAATTATCTTTGGCTACTTTAGAGGACGAGAAAACAAAACCAAAACTCATATCTCATGCTGGTACAACCCCCCCCCCCCCCCAGCATCCTGTAGTGCTTATTTAATTATGAATTACACCATTGTGAAATTTGGCTCCTGTCAGAGACTGAAAGAGTTAATGTCTCGAACATTGTGGTGGGGCAAGTTCTGCTTAAAGACAAACCCTGCACAGCAAGGAACCCAGGTGAAAAGCCCTTCAGCTCAGACCTCAGCAACAGGAGGGGGAGGGCGTGCTGGAGGGTGCGCAGCTCCCTGTTCTGATAAGCTCTTCTGATACAAAGATCAAACAATGGCCCTGTCTGCAGGGAAGGAGAAGTTACTCCACAAACGACCCCCAAGCCCAAAGGCTCACCAACTGCTCATTAACCTGATGAGTTTGGGTGCCCACCCGAAGGAGGGGCAAGGATGACAAAAGGACACACACTGAAGCCCCAGGAGTGCAAGCCCACCGGGACTGGACCCCTCGGCTGACTGGACCCCTCGGCTGACTGAACCAATGCTGGACCCAGGACCGGTGAAATCTTTCTCTCTTCCTTTCTCTCTCTCTGTCTTCTTCTCTCTTTCCTCTTCCTTTTCCACAATCCCTACACCTTGTCCGTTTCAAGATATAAACCGTTGACCAAGTCTGAGACTAAGAGTGGATCCAGCCACCCCTAGGAGGAGCCTGGAAAGCAAGGGG
This sequence comes from Haliaeetus leucocephalus, assembly GCF_000737465.1. Taxonomy (NCBI): domain Eukaryota; kingdom Metazoa; phylum Chordata; class Aves; order Accipitriformes; family Accipitridae; genus Haliaeetus; species Haliaeetus leucocephalus. The sequence goes on from NW_010972898.1 coordinate 7,573,422, forward strand.
GTCTACTCTGAACCTCATGACTCAGCAGGAGGGATCTCCTTATTCCCTGAATCAATGTATATGGCTACCCTGGGTTACACTGTTTACAGAAGTAGTCTTATGCCAATTCCTGTTGTGAGAAACCCTGCCACCTACTACCATGCCTCCCCAGTTCAGTTTGCTTCTGTCATGAATAAAATCTTTAACTGATCTTTTGGTGTCGTTTCAACTTAATTTAGCCCGAGGGAATTTCAAATTAAACATGACTCCCTGGTCTGTCCAGTCTGGGTCGTGACAGCTCCATCCACGAGAAGGGCTGTGGCTTTGTAGCCAAGTTTTTAATTTGGCCAAGCCATGCATTTGAGAATCACACTGCAAACTTTTAACAACAGAGGAGCTGGTGCTACAACCAACCTCCTGTCCTGAGACACCACTAAAGACACCTGTAAACCCCCTCCCTAATTTCTTCTAAGCACAAGATGATAGGAACTGCACATCACGATCCCACACCACAGTTGTTGTCTCTCCCACTGTCCCAAGATCTCCATGTCAAGCTGCTCAGTACTAAAGCATCAGAAGCGAAACGATGCTGTCCCAGACCTGGCCAGATTGTGATGGGCACAACCCCACGCAATCGCGGGAGGAAAGGAGTGAGCTCAGGCTTCAGAGCACCCAGAACTCGCATTTCCCACATGGATCAACAAACACTTACGTTCCTGTGCCAGGCAGTCTCCTCCTCTTGTTTCATCTCATGAACGCAAGAGACATAGACAAGCAAGATGGATTACACTAGTTACTGCTGTCACTAATGAAGGTAACGGGCTTACTTAGTCACACTGAGGAGCTGCACACTGGCAAGATAAAGCCACTGATGGTTCTGAACTTTTACATGAGACACCAAAAATGTTCAGCTGACAATTCAATCCTTTGTAACTCTGGTGGGTTGACCTTAGTTGGCTGCCAGATGCCCACCCAGCCACTCTCACACTCCTCCTCCTCAACAGGAGAGGGGAAGAAAATAAGACGGAAAAGCTCATGGGTCGAGATGAAGACAGGGAGATCACTTATGAGGTACCATCACATACAAAAAACCAGACTTGATTTGGAGAAAATTAATTTAATTTATTGCCAATTAAAACAGAGTTAGGTGGTGAGAAACAAAGACAAAAAGTAAAACACCTTCCCCCACCCCTCCCTTCTTCCCAGGCCCAACTTCATTCCTTCATTCCAACTCTTCCTTTTCTTTTCTGTACACACTTAGCTTCTAACATGACATACTTTCATTTTTGAGAAATGAAGTATCAGTTGGGGGAAGAGCAGTCTCAGATTCAACATTCAAGCAACAGTAAAAAGTTTCAAGTTTAAGGGGAGTATGTTTGAATAGCTAAGAGCCGAGAACAGCTCTTAAGCAGTCTTTCTATTTCAAAGCTATGACTTACAACTTTCCCTGCCTCATCTTCTAGTTATTTTTACACAAGTTTTCTGCACATGCAGTAATTTTTTAATTCATCATTATACTCTCATTTTATGGTTCCAAAATTTTGAGTGATTTTTGTGAAAACAGCGCTCTTGATACCTCAGAAACGTGAATTTTTAAGTTTTCCTTTTTTATACAGATATCTCAGAAACATCACTAAACTAACCACCAAGTAGCCTATGTCACTTATATGCCTTAGCAGTAAGATTACCTTGTTGATTTTTCTGATCAGGAATACCTAAATTCCTATTATTCTCATTACTTACATTACTATACTGAAGTTATGCATCAGTCAAAGCAACAGACAGCATAACACCTCAGAGCAAAAAAACTGAAGTGATCCACTCAAAGCAAAGCATTTGAAGATATGACAGATCCTTTTAAGGATATGACTAGATAAGATTTCCGAAGTTTGAAATTGTTTTTTCTCTTTGTTTCAAGGGATAATAGAAGAATGAAAGATTGCCATCTCTTCTCAAATGTAACTATCTCCATAGGGAGAGGAAGCCAAGGAGAATGTCTTCTTTCCAAATTCTCACAGCAAAGAATCACTCAGTTGTCTACTACCTCAATCTCCCAAAGACCTTCACTTCCAAAGAAGTCCTTTATATACCATACAATGAGATTTGTTAGTCACTTAAATGTAGTTATCTCTAGGGTGAAGCATACCAGCTAACGTTGCCACAGTATGTATAAGAGCAGTTCATTCCAAAAAGTGAAGGAAACAACTATCTGATAGAAAATAAAATTAAATTTATGTGGCTAGAAGATAATCACTCAACTGGGAGTTCTGCCAGGAATCAGGGTTAACAGCCCATGTCTTGCTATAAGATCTTCATCATATGTAATTATGTCTATAGCTGTGTGAAATGCCCATAATGAAAGCAGATTCATGTAGTTCTGCATTTTACTCCAAACTTGAATTTCCAGTCAAATTCACCAGAAAAGAAAAGGATCATTTGCATTTATTGATGCATCAAGGAAAACCAAAACAATTTCTTAAGAAAAAAAAGTAGAGTGAAGCCTTAAACTTCATACTGTTTTCATATGAAACTGGGTGGGGTTGATCAGAGTTCATTCCAATTCAAAATGAAATTCCTTTAGTGAAAAGAGAACGCAGAGTTTGCAGAAGCCTAGGTGAACAATATGGATATACAAGCTGCGACTTGTCTTCTCTAAAAAACAAAAGCTTAAAACAGCACAGCAATGAACTTCTGGAAATATGCTAGACAGCAGCTCAGCTCATGAGTGTGAAGAATAATTAACTAAAGCTAACAACAAGGTTGTTTCTCACTGGTCTACATACCTCTCTCTGGTCTGCTTGTTAGCCATGAACAGAGCTCAGGGTGGACCCAAATGCAGTGCATGAAGTTCCATACATCACTCTGTGCCATACAAAGCCATGGGAGGAGAGCAGTCTAGGTATAGATAGATAGATAGATAGATAGATCACGGACATGCACCTACATGGCATCCAGTGATCATGGAGGCATCATAGCTCTAAGCTTTCCAGGAAGGCCTCTGAGTGTGGTCTCTTATTACAACTGCGCATGCCAGGTAGAGCCCAGACCTCAACAGCAGCTGTGACTTGATGCTGTCAATGCCCGAGAAGCACGTGCAATGGTTGGCCTTCAGCTCGTGTTGTCCTGCTGAGATCCTCATCTGATGTACCAGACCATACCCAGCTGTATCCTGCTGCTACCAGTACAAAGATGTACACATGCAACACAAGCTTCTTGAATTCCTATTCTGGTGCCTAGATCCCTTAGAAGAAAAAAAACACAACTAATTTTCCAGACCGCGGGTTTCCAAAAGTTGTTAAGTAGCCAAATACCTAAGGATGTAGCTATGTTGTAATTTGCTATCTATTTTTACAAATCTGTCTCCAGGGAAAAAGTTCAAGTCCAGACAATATTCAGTGAAGAGAACCAAGATCTCATGTTTTGCTTCAAAAGCTTTTTTTGTTTGTTTGGGTTTAAATTAGGTTTAGCAAATATAAATAGAACCGAAGAGATGTGGTCAGCTTCCAGGTGACAGAGGAGCGTCAAGTGCATTGGCAACTAGAGGCCAATCTGCTATTTCTCAGACTCAGCAGGCAGCCCTGTCAGCTTACAGGCTGCTTAAAATCCCTTTACATCAGCTCTGCTCTCCTGCTACTTCTAGCTATCTCTACAAAGAATTACCGATCATTCCTATAGTATGTAATTCAGACACAACATGTTAACAAGTAACAGTAATTACACCAGAGCCATATATTTAACTTTTATCAACATTAATGGCTTCATTGTTTTCCTTCTAATACAACATTCACAGAATATTTCATAAGATTTTTGTGAATACCAATGGATTCATTAAGTATTTGTGGATTTTCTTTATCTTGCACTTAAAAGTCCAGCTTAACAAAAAAACACCAACACCCCCCCAAAAAAACCAACAGAAAAAGAGAGAGGCAGAAAAGAGGCATCATTTAGGAGAGCATACTTAAGAAAGGGTAAGTGTGGAAAAAGCATGCACTGCATTTATCTTTATGCTAGAATTAATTAAAAAAAAACCTTTTCATAACACTTCATGATGCATAATAGTAAAATAAACTCTTGATAGTTTCCTTTGGGCTTTTTAAAGCACAGACAAATAGTGAAGATTGCTACCAAGTGGAAATTCATTACTTTTTCTACAAAAAAAAAAACCCTAGTAATTGACCTAGATTGCCACTTTTCCTTGACCACAGTTACAAGTCAAGTGGTTTTAAAAAAATTACTACTCAATTTCCAAAGTAGCTTTCTGCTATCTTATGTCAACTGTCCTCGAGTTTGGAGAACAGTTTGAAGAATATGAGGCTTAAAATTAAAGAAAAACATCACCACCACCACCAACCCCCCCCCAAAAAATTGCAATAGGAAATATAAAAGAATTTTCATAGTCCTACAAATATTATATTGATCAAACTTACTAAAACATATACTACTTAAAGGTTACCTTGACTATTAGGTGGGTTGTTGCCTCAATTATTAAACTTGAGAAAAAAATTACATGAACAGCTGGTAAGAACAGTTTCAGGTCAGGTTTTCTTTTGAGAGGTCCCCTGTCTTTTGCCTTTACTGAGAACTAAAATCAAAGCTTAGATAATCAAAATTAAGTCTCAGGTCACAACATGTTTTTAATTAACTTCTGGTACTAGAAGGAGTATGCGACATCAATAGAGTGTCAAGGGAATAATTCTGCCATCTGACAAAATTTTCCTGTATCTGTTAATTGTCTAAATTGTGACTATTTTGTATTTGCTGAGCAAATAAGTGTTGAACGGCATTGCCCAGGAGCTTACCAGCAAATACACACTGACCTAAATTTTACTCTGAATCCTGCCCTCACCTGCTCTGGCAGGAAAACGAGCTGCAGAAAGCACGGGGAGCTGGTTGGCACACTTTCCCCCCCCTGCCAACGTGCAAAGTCTGCTTCCATGAAGACAGATACAGCATGGGCCCTGCATGCTGGAGAATAAAGGGAGCATTTAGCATGTAGCAGTAGCCACGGTTTAGTCCAAAATTTTTGTCCGAGATGTCATGCAGCAGGCCAAATGGCCGAACATAGCTGCTCTCTGCCAAGAAGACAAGATGCTATCAACAGGTCCTGCTTGGCTCCATCACTCCCTGCAGCCCAAAGGGACCATTGCCTCAAAGCGACAGCACCTCCAGCTCTGCAATTGCAAAGCCCCAGAGGGAGCAGCGAAACAACCGCGTAGGAGGTTTCATAGACCTGAACATCATCCCTTCCTCCATAAATTACGCTGGCCCTTTCCATCCTGGGTTTCCAAGAAAGCAAACATGCTACCAACAATACTGTATGCCCTGCCGGAGCACGACAGGCTGGCGGATCATCCCCAGCCCTTTAGCCTGGGGAGAAAACTGTTGCTCTGCCAGGTGCCGTGTTCCCTCCTCTAGGACAAAATATAGTGATAAGTTGACTATCGGTGCCAAAAGCTGAGACTTCTTATAAACCATGGACATTACAAACTATATCCTCTGAGTAAGAACAATATAAGGTAATGCTGTCGTTAAATATGCCGAGCTCTGTTCTAGCAGCTGGGCCACAGAAACGTTAAGCAGCTGATACTGCTCTTAGCCAGCAGAAGTGTTTCTCGCTTATCTGAGGTCTCAAATGTATAGGCAGAACTAAGATAAAACCAGGATAAGCCAGCTTTCCCACTTTAGGTTAAAAACATAACCGCTAAAGTTTAGGAAATTCAGTTAAGCCTTATTTTTATTTCAGATTTACTTTCTTCACAAGCAATTTTAATTTTTTTAATTTATTTTTTTTTTTAACTATTAAAGAAAAAGAAGTATATGACACCCATAAGAGAACACCTTGTTCCCAGAAGCCAGTTGCTGGTTTCCAGGTCAGCTTGTTGCAGTGCCAGCTACAGGGACAGAGCAAATTCACTGCAGCCTTGAGAGAAGGAGGAGAACATGCTTGTGTGCAGCTGCACTCTCCAATGCCAGATATCATGGGACACACCTGCAAGGAACGCAGCCGGTTCTCACAGGACCTCAGAAACCGTCTGCCATGGTCCATGTACAAAGTCATAGATATGATAGGCAACAAGCAATGAAACCAAAAATGTTCTTTCAATGGCCCTATTCCAGCTGCTAGGAAGAGCTGTAACCACAAGCTTCGCCCCAGGAGCTCCACCAGTGCAGAGGCACAGCCAGAGTGCTGGTGTTTGCAAAACCATGCATAAAGACCATTTGATTCATGCACATGCCAAAATAACAAAGGAATAATTAAATAAAGCTGAACGATTGCACGCTCAAATGAAAAAGTCAGACTATTTGCCAGAAGCTAAGCATCACTCCATCACCTTTTGCTGCACCTTTTGCACAGCACCTTACGTGCGCGTGGAGGAACAGTAATTGCTTTACACGCTTCTTGCCGTGGAGCAAACTGCTTACTCTGACATTTCAAAAGAAAGGCTGTATGCTCTGATGAAACTCCGAAACTGCAAATGTTTAACATCCTGTCGCAACCCAATCTCTGTTCTATTTAACATCGGTTTGAGGTTTTCCCACTCCCCACAGGCTTCAGTACAAAATCCTGGGAAAATATTAATATTAAAGCTGGCAAGCAGCACTTGGTACATTTCAAAAAAAGGGCAAACTCTGACTCTTGTTCACTTAGTGAATGAATTATAAAGCACCTCAATTCAAGAATGAGAATCTGTAAGCATCCACCAAATATGTGAAAAAAATTATCTAAAATAACATATCACTCTCAGACTGCTCACAACAACTTCTAGACAGAAGTTGATACCCGACTGCTCACGAGGTGTTTTCTTACCCAAGACAGGATGATCAACATGCTTATGTACAAAACTGCCAAATTAGATTCCACAAGCAATAAATTATTGTGGAACAAGGGTCCACTTTAAAGGCAATTCTAATTAAGCGTTAAGAATTTCTAATTAACGTTTCACATGTCACCAACACGCATTTCCCACAGATTCTCAGAGAAGTTGTGATTCCTCAAACACATTTGGAAAAAAGCGTACTGCACATGAACAAAGTTACTGCTAATAATTGAAATAACTGCATAACTTCAAGATTAAAGAGTATATTAAGTAACTATTGGCATTGTCATAAAAATCACAGAAAAAAAAAAATTCAAAGATATACGAGTAGCACACATAGCACTACAATAACAGATGGTTTGAACTTTCCTTGTAACATGCCTAAAATTCAGAGATACCAAATTGCTATATACAGCCAAACAAACTGGGCATATATAATAAATTTAAGAGTATAAAGAAAATCCATGAGTGTGTGTATAGGGGAAAGACAAGATAAATGAGTAATTCATTTATAACATATCATTTTACAGCGAGAAACATTGTGTAATTCTGGAAAAATTCAGGGAGCAATGAATGCTACAGCCAATGTTTTTTTCCTTAGGATCCCAGGATAATTCAGGTGGGAAGGCACCTCAGGAAATCTCCAGTCCAACCTCCTAATCAAAGCAGGTACAGCTCAGAGGTCAGACCAGGTTGCTGAGGGTCATGTCCAGTCAGGTCTTAGCAACCTTGAAGGATGGAGACAGCACCACCTCTCTGCAAACAACCAGCTCAACTGGGAGACAGCCCCCACGGGGGGAAAAAAGGTCTGTCCTCACACTCAGCCTGAACCTCTCGTTTTCAATGCACCGTCTCCCATCCTCCCACCACACGTGGCTATGAACGGACGAGGTCCCCCTGAGCCCACACACCCCGCCAGTCCTTGCCCATCTGACTGCGTCCCCATCCAAGCTGTAATAAACGTAACTCAGACACAAGAACGTTGTGGGAGACACCGTTGAAAGCCTTGCAGAAGCTGAGGTGAATGGTGTTCACTTCTCTCCCCTCACCCACTACTCCAGTCACTTTACACTGCAGATGGCAATCAGGGGGTCAGGCACGCTTTACACCTGGGGTCACTGTTCCCAGTCACCTTCCCTTCCTTCATGGTGCCCAGAAGCCTGGTCATTTTGCTGTTTCAATACTGAACAGCTGTTTGTGAACAGGACGGTGTAAACCGGTAAGAGACTAGTTGTGGGCTTCTGTTTCGCACTGCGGAACAGGGAGTTGTTGGTGAGGAGGGACAACTGCTGGCTGAGGAAGGAAAGGCAGGACTGGGTACCATTAGCGGTGCCAAATGCTTCACCCTGGGTGAATCCACGCCGACTGTTCCCCGTCACCTTCTCCTCCTTCACGGTGCCCAGAAGTCCGTTCCCAGAGGACTCGCTCGCTTTTGCACGTGACTTCTCCATGGAGCGAAGGGAGGCTGGCTGGCCTGCAGGACGCCAGAGCACCCTCCTGGACTTCTCTGAAGAGGACTGCGCCATTTGCTTTCTTCTAGTCACCGGGGGGTCTCCCGTGGTCTCCAGGCCCTCTCAAGCACGGTGGAGAGGGGTGCTGCAAGGACATCGGCCGGCCGGCCCAAGGCCCGTGCCTGCAGGCAGGTGGGTCCCACGGGCTGGTTTGGGTCGAGTCCTCTCGGGTAATCCCCGGGACTCGGTCCTCATTCGCGGCTGGCGGTTCCGCTCCTTGAACCTTGTCTGCCTGTGAGAAGGCCACGCAAGCGAGGGCTGACGCAGAAGGCAGCGATGGAGTTCCTCGGCCTTACGGGTGTTCGCCCACCCCGTTGGGCCACGGACTCAACGTTTCCCTCGTCCAGCCTTTTCCTGCCGACGTAGCGACAAAAGCTCTTGCTGTTGCTCTTGATATTACCGGCAAGTCTGAACTCCGGCTGAGCTTTGGCTTTCCTGACACCAGCCCCGTGTGTCCGCGTGATATTTCTGCGTTCGTACTTTGTAGCCTGTCCCTGCTTGCTCCTCCTGAGATATATATATATATATACACACACTGCCTTTTTGCACTGGAATCCATGGGTTTTGCACTGGAAGCCATGACTTTCTCCACTCAGAAGCCGGTACCCTGACAAATCCACTTGTCTGATGAGCCGGAAATTGGTTCAAATTGGAGTTTTCCACAGATTTGCTTATCAAGAGCTATCAAGCACAAAAATACAGTTATAACCTCTGGTTATGAAAGTATTCGTGCCCTAGATTTTTTCAAACTTGGAAGATATACCAGGGCAATACCATCACTCACACGCAACCTTGCTACATCATTTCCCTATGCATACATCTGCTATTGACTGTTCTTAGAGGAAGCACAGAAGGTAGATGGTCCTTTGCTCTGACAGAAAATGTCCATGTTTATATTCCTATGTCTTCTCTTCAAGTATAATACATGCCAAAAACATCAAGGTTAAACCAGCTCTAAACCACTGGATTCTAGTCTCAAGACTTGCACTCATGAATGAATTAACATTCTTCTGCCAAGTAGCTGGTACAGATCACTGCCAAAAAGGGACCTTAAGTTAGGTGGGCCGCTGTCTATTCTTCTGCAGCATTTCACTCCTTGTTATTTATTCCAGAGGTAAATGAGACAGCACAGAGCATCTACAGCTCAGCATGGACTTCAAATGGTACCTTCAGAGCCCTCTTCCTTTGCTTCCCTAGGTCATTACTCAGTCACTGAAAATGCAGCAATACAGTGTGTCCATGTGTACCACCATTCCTGGCCGATTTCATGAATGGTAAAAATCACAGCCAAACAATAGTGCCTGGCAAAGCACCAGAGCACTGCAAGTTATTATTATTTTCACTGAAATATGTAGAAGTGTTACACCAAGCTATACAATGGAACTATACATTCCCACCTGCTGTTGAACTTCACCTTGCATCAGAGGTGCCTTATGCAAAAGCAGTTGACAGAATTGTGTGTGACTGCTAAATGTGCCCCTGCTGGGTCTTTAAATCCTCATTAGTGTTAAGCCAGTGCACCTGATTATACATCGCACAGCAGGAAGATCTAACAAAGTATTGTTATTTGTATTATCTTTTTATAACCTAGCATCATGCTCCCATTAAAAATGTATAGTGACCCTACCCATGTCAAGGCTTTCAAGAAATAATGCACTGAGATAATTGGTTGTTTGGCATCATACATAGCCTTTATAGCGTGTGTCAAGCTCTGAGTCATACTAATATATTTAACGTTTCTCATTAGGACATAATAAGAAATTGTGCCTGTATAAATCACATATTTATTCCCAACATGTGGCTTAGTTACACTATGTAAAACGATGAAAACGATTTCCTGTCCACACTAGCTATGTCTCACATAGAATAAAATGCTTTTATTAGATTTACTTTGCACCACAAGAACTGGATGGGTTAAGCTGCTCATATTTTTAAGCAACGATTTCTGCACAGGCATAGAGTGTTATGTGTACTGCATCTTTCTGAAGAGATCTGGACCACTAACATTAATAATGTGACAAACTGCCTCCATCATCATTCTGGATACTGAAATTCAATAAACATTACTGAAATATTCTAACCACTAAAATCACAGCCACAGTGGTTTCAAGAGCAGTATTTATCAGACACTGAATGATGCTGGACACAAATCTGGGGAGTAATTCCCTCATTCAATGTAGAGGATTCACAAGAATGCTTTTCACATTGAAAGCTCATGCCAAGTCACCATCACCAGTTCACACGTAAAGTAAAAAAAGAAATCTAAGAATTCTTTCAGGAAAATACACATTTTCTTAAAAATCACTCCTCACAAGACTTCAGCTTAAAAAAAATATAAAAATAATAAAAAAAATAATCATCTATGTTAAGTACCCAACTCACGTTTTGTGATGAAAAGCACCAAAATGATGTCATTGTTTGTGCTGTTTCTTCAGATGTCCATCCTCTGGCTCAGTGCAAACAACACAGAGCCTCCATCCAACTTTTATGTGCGTGTCTATGCGTTATGTATGTGGACATATACTTTATATTGTTGGAAGACATTAATAAATTCTGCATTTCAAGAATTATAGAAAAAAAGCATGGTAATTCTATCTCCTGTTTGGTACCAGGCATAATAAATTATCCACTTCTAAGCAAAAATTGTGAAAGTCTATCATCACTTATTCTTAAGTTTAAAATGGTCTCCAGAACATTCAGGTGGGGTTTTTTGGTTTGTTTTTGTTGTGTGTTTGTTTTAAAGTAATGACAGCTCCTATGAGTGGCCATTTGCCTGAAAAACAGCAAATTTTCAACCTGAAAGAATACTCACAATATTAATGGATTATGTTTATTATTCTAGAACACAAAATTAAGTATTAACCTGCACACTAAAACTGAGAAGAAAAAAAAGAAGTCATACTGCTGATCAGCTCTGAGGAACGACTACACTAATTCAAGAATTCATACTGTTATGACTATATCTAATTATCAAGCCCTCGTAGAAGCCCACACAGGCAAAGCAAGCCTTTTAAAGTAGGTTACCAAATAATCCTTCACGTTTTTACCATCATCAGTACCATACAACTGCTCTAGGGTCAGATGTAAAGGTTTATGCCTGGATTGGATCATTTTTGTTGAAATTTTGCAAGGCAGATACTAGTTAAGTGCTCATCGTGTTGAACGGCCTACAAAGAAGTTAGTAAAAAGCAACTGTGCAGGACAAATCTTGGCTGGCTACCTGGAATGTCCCCCAGGGTCCAAAGCAGTCCAAGCCAATGCAGGATGGAAATGCCCAGGTTCACTCCTCACAAGCAAGGAATATGGGTTCATCGGTTTAAGTGTAACAAGCATTCTTGAGCTGCCATCTCAGAAAGAAGTGAAGGAGGCAGGCACTTCCATGTTGTAACACAACAAGCAGTAGATGCTTGTAGATGCTGACTCTTTTCTCCTTTTTCAATTTTTATAACTTGTAAAATTTTCCAACTGAAACCTTCAGGATTTTTAACTAAACAAACAACAGTTTAACAAAACAACCACAGCCATGCTAGCCGGCACTTAGGTTCCTTTGCAAATGCAACGTTATCTCAACCACACATGGAAAAACACCTTTTTTTTTTTTCCTGACTTGCTAGATACACGTGTAGGCAGATACTTTTAGGTCACTTATGTTTGGATTAGAAATGAGAGACTTCTCTCCGAGATGAATGTAGATGCATCCCAAAGCAGGGTAAGCTGTGGAGAAGCAGGGCGCGAGGAAGCTCTCCTAACCAGGGGGCTCCTTCGGACACCACAACTTTTCAGGATGCTCTTCTGTGTCCTTAAGGTCTGGTGCTACATAACTACGTAGTGCATTGGAAAGTCTGGAGGCTGAAGTGAACTTTTCCCCTCGCTTGCCTTGCTCATATCTTATTTAGGATTTTAGCACCATTTGGGGAACAGTTACAGACACTTTAAATCACATTTGCCTGGTGTGGTCTTTTATTTATTTACTCAAAAGATCCCCACGTGGGAGAGTTCCGAGACACTGCAGTGGAAGAATTTCAATGTTTTAAAACACTTTCTGATCAAAAAAAAACTCTGTTTGTCCTTATAAACCATTCCTTGGTCTCTGATCCCATCAGGCCACGATGTGGACAGACCCTGGCAAATATAAGCAAACAGTTTATTACTTCAGTGCCCTTCCTTGCAAACTGCAGTAACTGTTACTGACATAGACTTATGACCAGGCGAAAACAACTGGTTTACTAGAAACCCAGCCAGAAAAAGAAACTGGTAAGAAGAAAAGTCTGACTTTGTACATCAACTGATAAATAATAATCGCTATCCAGTACCCAGAGTAAATTTGGCAGAACTAATCCCAGCCTGCATTCTGGAATTAAGAGTGGAGCACAGCATATTTAGTAGACCAACTAGGTATTGCTTATCACCCACTGAAATCACTGAAAATGTTTTAATTTTTTTCATGAACAAAAGCAGAAACTAACCCTGCTCGTGGAATGTTACATTCATGAAATTACCCCTTTTTTCCAATAACCTGTTTTCATATTAGTCAAACAAGTGCCTAGGTTTCTGTGCAACACTGTATGATGAATTACTTGCCCAGACTTTTCTAAAAGAAGTAGCAACTGACATCAGCTTAACACAAAAGGATTCTTAAGCTGCATATAGCTCACAGAAACCAGAAACTAAGGACATCATTCACTCTTTTGGAAACCTGCTATGCCAAACAGTAAATCTTTTCCTTCAGGCAAAAGTGGTAAGTAGCCTTGATCGTAACAAACTGTTGCTACAGATCAAAGAGTAACGGCACATTTTTATTCAGAGTAAACTAATAGCCAAACTCTTGCTTGAAGCCAAATACATGCTTGAGAAGCACACAAATAGGTGGTGTTATTACCGTCTACATTTAACTACTCTACTCTTCCAGTGTTTCTTTGTCTATTTTCCATGCTGAAAAGGTATCATTGGCTGAGGTAGGAAAAACCACCCGCACTAACCAAAGTGGGTGAACTGGTTTCAGTAAATTAAAGCTTGAAACCTCTTAACGTTAGTATTAAAACCTCTTCCCAACACACACCCACTTAGGAAATCATGAAAGTTCTAAAACTTTTGAAATTACTATTATTACCAACTACAGAAATAAATAGCAGGTGAGCTTGGTTTATAAATGCTTTCCATATATTTAAATACGTAGCAGTTAGGATAATTACCCAGCCTCTTCCAAGCCTCCTTTATCAAGGCATGAATTATCAGCAGATAGTATATTTTTACTGCATAAAAGCCATATTTTCAGAGATGCACATTGCTTGCTGTTCCTGAAGAGCTTCAGAAGTCCTGAATAAGACAGTACGATAGTTAAAGGCATCCAGACTATTCAAAAGAAAGGTCTGGCTCCTTGTACATGAATAGCCAAGGATATTATGAACTCCCTGGCTCTCTTTCTGCATATAAAAAAAGATTATCCTTGCTTTCTGCAGATATTATTAAGGCAATTCACTTGTTTTACATTCTGCAATAAAATAAACTCCACTGTCATGCTGCCTGGAGCTCCTGTATCTCATCCATTATGTAAATCTCCAAAGAGTAGTTCAGCAAACAACATCTCAGTTCCACTGCACCTAATAAGATGACCTACACATCTAAGTTAATTTTCATCTTCCTAAGACCAACAGAAACTCCTTACTTCTTAATCTGCAAGAGAGATTCTTACTGTCATCTTCCTTCATAACCACCAAAGCCCAAGCTCATGCAGTTTTAAATGAAACTCAGACCTAACTCCAAATGTTTGGGTTTTGGGGGTTGCACCACCTCTTCTAAAAACAGGAAAATAAAGCCAAGGAAAAAATAATGTTCTGAATCTCACTGTTTCTAGGACATCTTTCTTGTTGGGTGGTTTGGGTTTTTTTGCTAATACAAATACTGGAACACTTCTACATTACTTAGAAATTTAGGTGGAAACTCAGTGCATATTTACCTATAACGTTTGAAAGCCAGGGCTTTTGTTTTCATTTGAGCTATGCCCACATGTCCATCACAGCTGACTGCAGCAATCACAGCTGTAGCAGACTGCTACCAAACTGAACTGAAACAACAACAAACCCTAAGTAAACAGCAAAGTTCAAAAGAAGGTAACAGCCTCAAAGCAGAAAACTTGCCCTTTCCTGACTCATCACTGAATCTCTGCGCAAGAAAGGCTTAATGAATCACCAGGAGTACACATGAAGTGCCATGTGGGAAGCGTAAGAGCAGGTCAAGATTTACATTAATACCAGGAGCTTATTTTCTCTTTTAGACACATGTCCTTGGGTATATGAAATACCGTATCCAGTGGAATCATTATTCAGGTCTGTTAGCAGTGGGTATCAGTATTAAAATAACTGCCTTCTCCTTATGTGCTAGCTACTGAATTCTAACACATTCTTCTACACCTTCATATAAGAAGTGACAAATTGCCATTGTTTGACATTATTCTCTCCATGGCATGTCAAAAATACTAAAATCCAAATGCATTTATTTCTAGCACTAAATGTTTATTGTCAGATATGTAGGAAAAGGAAAACAAGAAAGCGTATGTAGTATTGCAATTTCTGGTTCAATGTATCTCAATCAGCACTGCTGTGCAGACCAAAAACCATGGGGTTTTCACTTCTCATTGAGAAATAAAGATTACCTCTAAAATGCAGTTAGCTGTCCTGCTTCGTGATACTGAGAATTAATACCTCCCACAACAGAAGCATCCTTTTTTTTCCATGCAAACCCTTCCATCCTGATAACTAATGACCAGAAACAGGTCAAGAAACAAGCAGAAGCAGGAAGTCCTGTAAATCTCTGGTTTAAACTTGTTTTCTATGATGGATCATGCCCAACAGAACTGAACAGTATTCAGCTTCTTGGAAACCAAAAACCTGAGAGTATGAATTTAAACATTTTTCTCCCCATTAGGCACTTTGGAAACTTGTGTCATACTTCTGAAAATACACACATCAAAATGGTCTTGTCAAACAGCTTTGAAATGAAATGCCTTGCGCTTCCCTCTCTGGAGTAATACAAATTTAGTCATTATTAGAATTAGTATAATTGTTCTCTAAGTGCTCTAGGAATGAAAGGTGAAATGAGCTCGGTGACTGCTCTTTCATTCCCATAAGAACATGCCACAGCAGAGAAGTCAGGCTGCAAGAGCAGGGATACTCAGGGATGCTTTGAAAACTGAAGGGCTGGAGAGCGAGTCCAGCAAAGCGGAGCCTGGTGTCCTCACCATGTCTGCACCAGCACAGCTTACAGGCAGAGGAGATGTCTGTTCTTCCAGGGAGGACACAGAAATCCCATGGGAAGAACTGCCTTCTGCAGATGCCTACCGCTGTCTGCCAAGTAGTGGAAGACGGGCACCTTCAGCAAAATGACTGAAGGTGAAAGGAACGGATCCAGGACTTTGAGATCTAGCTTCCTGTGGACTATGCCCCGTCACTTATGACTAGTCCTCACCAGGGGTATCAAGGCTGAAAGAGGAACCGAAGAAGCTGGTTTGAAACAGAAGCTGGTTTGGGAACATCACTAAACAAAGAGGGACATTGTGGAATGTCAGCTGGGAGGTCCCTGAGCATTCACTAGCAGAACTGCAAGTCTGCATCTCTCTCCGCAAGCAGCACTGTTGCAACAGGAAGGGATCTTCTCAGTTTAGCTGAAGACATCCACAGCCTATGCCTTTCAATAGCCCATGGGAAATGAGAGTATGTCAGGTAGCCTTTTTGGAGCATAGCTCCTGGTTTGGTTTCTTCCAACCTAGCTTTTGCAGCCCAAGGCCATGCTATGAGGCAAAAGGAAGCACACCAGGCCAGGACATTCATGGAAGCATCTCCTGATCTAAGCTAAACCAGTAACAGTCTGCTCACTTCCCAGCTCTAGTCTAGACTGCTCCAGCCAGCTTCCTCCAAAACCAAAACCGGCCTGTGGTTTGGGAGGACTGATCCTTCCAGGCTCTTCTAGTAACAGTGTGGACAAACCTCTACCAGTTTGACTGGTCCTACCAAGCCCTCCAAGCCTGTCCCGAGACCCCTGCACACGGCCTCACACCGGAGCCCACGACATGCAACGCATGCTTTCATGCCATGGAAACTCGACACTGATAGGCCTCCAATTATCTCCAACAACAACAGTAACGAGCAACAGGAGCACCGCAAAGGTACTGGAGGACACCCATACTCCAAAAGGCAGCAGCACACCTGCAGCAAGCGCAGTATGGCGGGAGCTAACCCTGGCTGGTGGGCATGCAGCGACCTGGCATGGCTCGCACCATGGCCACAGTTCGCTCCCTGCAGGGGATGCGCTCGGCAAGGCAGGTATGCCAGGTCCTACGTTTAGGCTTGGCAGTCCTGAGATACTAGATGCAGCTGCAGCCAGAACTGAGGAAATGCTCACATCAAAATTTCCCACCTAGATCTCCCGGCTGCTTCCATCATTTTATTTCGCATAGTCTACAACACGCATTTTGGAGACTACAAGAGGTAGCGGCATCCGTTTCTGCCTCTCCCGACAAGTGGGAACTCTGCTTGTAGCGCATCTTCTCTCCCTCTCAGCCCAGGAACACCAACACAACATGCATTTCAAATACCAGAAATGGCAGCCAAGGGTGTCTGTGCCTGCATTATAAAGCAATTTGTCACTTTATGCTCACAGGCTAGTTTTTGCTATCTCTGTTCTCAGCTCTGGCTAAACTTTTCAAGGTGAAGTTTTTTTTCACTCCCAAGACGAAATTAAAAAACAAATAAAAAAACCCCCGAAAAGCCAAAAAAATCCCCAAACTTTAAAAACTAAAGCAACAGTTACAGGAGGACACTCATCATAGGAAGAGTTTAAGCTTTGTATGACCTAAATTAATCAAAAAAAGTTAAGTAATCACACACCAAGCCTTACAATCAACAGCAGTAATACAAACGATAGATGCCAACGTTTACTAACTAAAATTGTAAGGGGATACCTATTAACTTTCAGAAGCAGTTTAACAGGCACTCTACTGCACTGAGTTATGTCAATAGGCACTGAAGCAGACCCTTAAACACAGCTGTCACCTACATCCACAATTTACTAATCACAGACTCATCACCACCACCCATCTCTTCGTGGGGGAGTGATCTAGGCAACACCAGCAAGATCTACCTTTGCTTTACAATGACACTTAGTAATTTTAATGACATGAACTGTGAAAAGAACTCTGGTATTCTTAATATTCCATGTTTTTGTCACATTTTGTCAATTCTAGACTAATTACTCTCTTGTGAGCTGCACTACAATGTGGGCCACCTTATTTCCCCCCACACCACTTCACATGAAGGTAGGTGCCATCCTTTTTTATGCAATTCTCCATTCTTCCTTTTTCAAAAAAACGTTTAACAAACAGGATTTTAATTCAAGAACCACTGCAAAATCAATGCACCTGAAACATACCACAGCAGCTTCAAGCAGAGCAAAAATCTGTGCAGCCACCGGGATGCAAACCCTGCACACCACTACCAAGCGACTGCCGGGCCAGAGACATTTCTCCTGATCCCGAGCAAAGCCTCTCAAGCAGCTCTGCGCTGACTACTTGAAAATACAATCGTATTTATTTTATATAAAGATCTCTGTATTTATTGATTTTAAAAGCAAAGCTTCAGGCTTTTGCAGTAGACCAGGCTTTGACAGGCAATGTCTAACACACCCCGTGCCTACTTCCATTGCCTTTCTGAAGTGTGAGGGTGCAGAAAGACCACAGTTATCTTCAACCACTAAAATAACACTTCTAAAACATATTGTATTTTTGATATATGAAACGTAAAAGCTATGGTTACGATCCTCCATAGATGTCTGCCCCCCGATCCACACTGGCAGGAATAAAATACAAGGAGAAAACCCTCAAAATCATAATCCAACTTGATTTTAAACAAGGTCAGATCACAAGCCAAGCACTTAATATGATTTGGCCCTAACTCCAATGAACTGATTTTGTATGTGTATAGATGTGTGTGCTTTGGATACCCACCCTAAGCCAGCTGCTGAAGAGCACTGTATAAACACAGCAAAATAGTTGGGAAATGAACGGAATGGAGCCAAGACCCAGGACCCATAAACAAGAAACCATTTAGACTATGAAAGCAACTGCCCAGCAGAAATTAAGAAAGAAGCGATGTAGAACAAATTTTGTACTGTTGTTCGTAAGGAAAGCCTAATAGGAACGCCGAGGTCTCCCCAGAAATCACTCATTAACTTTACAAAGGCAAAGGGAAGAGGACCGAGCTCATACGCAATGCAAATGCATCAAGCCAAAGAGATTCGTTGCAGGCATCTTAAATGCCTTTTTCTCCTTGGAAAAGATCAGTGTTGGAAATGCCCCAAGCAATTTTTCGGCCATGGGGATCAGTTCCAAGTCCACCTCACCCCACTCCCAGGGGGCTGAGCTGGCAATAAGCAAAGTTGGGGGCTACAGGGCTCACAGTGCATGGCCCGCCAGCAGCCCGTCAGCCCCACCGGGTGCCAGGAAAGGATGGGAGCAAGAGACAGCACAGTATGTGGCAGTCTGTGTAAGCAACAGAAAAAGAAAGAAAATCTCTGCTGCTCCTCCCTTTCCTGAATATAAGGCTTGGGGAAAAGTTTTCCTCCCACTCTACAGTTTCAGCGTAAGTTTTACATTTTTCAGTGACAGTAAGTAAAAGCAGATCTGTCCTATGAATATGACTGGGCTCCAGACAACAAACGGCCTGCTATCTATTTACACTGTGAAATATTCATTAAATATCAACCACCAATGGACTGTTAAGGGACCCATCTTGATAAATGCTAGACAACAGATGAAACCAAAAGAACTTCAGTCTCCTTGCCTTGATGAATGGGGCCATCAGTCATTTTTAAGTGGTCGTTTGTTACATTGTTTTATCCAAGATATTTATAATCATAATGAATTGAGACAAAACATCAAACTACAGCCTGTTTGCCTGAGAGTAATCTAAACTGAAAAGCACATGACAGAAAGGATAGATTGATGGCCAGTGCAATATAACTCCCTTGAGATTAATATATTTTACCCTGTTGATGTTTCTAGTCATAATTATACTCCAAGAATCCACTGAATGACATTAGATGTGAAAGACTGCTTAAGAGCAATCACTTACTTTCTAGGAAAACTGCATTTGTTTGCAATAGATACGGAGGGGACAGCTGACAACAAAACCCAAACATATCACCACACAGCTACTAATATTCTGACTATGCAAATATAAACACAAAAGTTCCTCAAAGCACACTCAAATACACTAAAAAAAAAAAATTTTAAAAAATTTCAAAACCAGACTATAAAATCACAGAGAAAGTAAAGATTGAAAGTCCCGTGAGTCCAAACTGCATCCAAAACCAGGGTAGCTCCAAAGTCAGATGAGACAACTCAGGGGCTTGCCCAGCCTGCAGTGGAGCACAGGGTTGTTCCTCCCCAGGTGCAGGTCTTTTCGCTTTGCTGAACTTGATGAGGTCCCTGCCAGCTCCTTTCTCCAGCTGCCAATGTCACCCTGAAGGGCAGCCCTGCCCTCACTGCATCAGCTGAGTACCCCTGCACAGCACCACGCACGCAGCCGGCAGCTCAGAGGACGGGCACCCTCCTGCACCCTGCTCCGCACAGGAGTCAGAGGAGGTGAGGCAAGGGCACATCAGAGGTTGGGAGACTGCTGAGATGGGGTGAGCTCTGAAGAGTTCAAGAAACACCCCCTTGTATTGAGTTCCTCCCTCTAAACAGCTGAGCCAAAGTTTCCCTTTTTTTTTTTTTTTTTTTTTTTTTAAGAGATACAACACAGGTTACATTCGTGAGACAGCAATATTCTTGGGCTTATCCCATAGACCTCTTTAGAAAATAAGCAGTCATCTCCTAACACCACTGAATTCAATACAGCTCTGTGCTGTTTACCATTTTTTGAGCATTAAGTAACTTAGAACATCATTACACCTGATCTAATGAATTGCCCAGTAGTATTTCTGCAAGTTGTTTGTGAAACCACAGTGTGAGTGGGAGACTACACCCAAGACCACTCATTATGTACAACCCAGACCTGCCTTTCCAATCTGAGCAACCTCTCCTCCCCTTTAATTTCACTCTCTGACCTCCTTTCAGCCCTGCCCACTTGTTTTTGGTTTAAAGTCTTGATCTTTACTTTGCCGGAGACTTTCTGAGCTATAGTTCCTCCCTGTCAGTTACCCATTTCCTTACCAGCTCCTACCCTGGTCTCATCTCCATACACCCACATTCAGTCACTGTAGACTGAAAAATGTAAACTTCAAACATCAGATTCAACAGAGAACTGAACCTCTGGATTCAGTCACTGTTATAATGGGAAATGTAGAAGCATCGTAAGCTATGTGCATTCAATATACATGTATGCTATCAGGTTTATTTTGCATATTTCTCATTGTTCTCGGAAAGATTCATCTAACCTCATTTTGAGACAGGAAAATTTATGTTCATATTTCCTTCATTAGTTGCATATATGGTTAGATGTCAGTTATTTATATAAAACCACATTTACGTATATTATTATATGGTCTGAGGCAGACCAAAGACCTAAAATATACCAATATAACATACACATGATGCAACCCAAGTTGTTTACACCCCCCAACGATATACCAACATACTCATGTTAGCAATGGAAAGCTTTCACAACTTGGTTAGCAAAACAGCAATAAAGTAAAAGGCTGAGGCAGGGTGCTGAGTGAAATCCAATCTCTTTCCTACTGGAGCCAGAACTTTATCAACTGATCTTAATAGTGACCACAGAGGAGCCCTCTCCACCTCTATTGCTTAAGTTTTCTGGAATCAGTCTTCCCACAAAAGGAATTTTTAGCCTCAAACTTTGAATTCCTCCATACAACCACATTTTTTTCGTGTTCAGTGATATGACTTAATCATGGTACTTTCCTAACATAAAAGATTAACAGCTGGATTCAGAGCCCTATGTTTGCAAAGACTACCAAACAGAAAACATGTAAAGAAATTACTCAGCATCCCCCTCCTTATCTTCACATCTTTTGCACAGCTTCCTCACAATTACTGCAGTATGTCATCAGAAGGACATGAGGGAGTGGAACTATGGCTCGATGTGGAAGAGGTCATCCTGTTCTCCTGTTCTTCCTTCCTTCTGCTACCACTCTGTGTTGAACCAGAAAGGCAAAAGCAGAGAGAGGAACAGAGATACAAAGCTAGCAGTACTGCATCTCCCATGCAACTACAGTCTTTCCCAAGGAACCTGGGAAAAGGCCACGCGCGTGCAAGAGTCTTTTGCATTTGCCTGACCTGGAAGCCCTCCCTCCTCTGCGCAGACTCTAGTTACAACAGCCCCTCTCAAGGATCTGACAAATCCTTAACTTTTTCTGCCCTGGTGTCACTTCCCAAGCCAAATACTTAAGAAGGTCCTCTAGTCTGACCCAGTTTCTCCTCAATTCAATGCAAAACATTACCATGCTATGGCAATACCGCTCTGTGCTGTCTTCTGGATAGCATGAGAAGTCCACCATAACATAATGATATCCAGAGATAGCTTACAGATAATTAGTTTGGTCTTTGCACCCTCTCACGCTTTCTGCCAGTAAAGAGCCTCCCGAGTTTGTACATACAGGATTTTATCACTGCAGTTCTGGAAGATGCAAGCAAGATTTGGACAGTATCAGTTTTTCACTCTGCTATTCATAGCCAACAGGTCTGAGCGGGGAAGTGTTTGCTCCCCCACTATGCAAGCTCATCCTGAGCTATCAGACATTGGTAGGGATAGACAGCAGCCACCGACACATCAGCCATCAAACCAAAGAGAAATTCCTTCAGAGTTTGTGTGCTGGTTTCAGCAGGCAACAACTGCTGGTTCCTATCTGGGCATACAGGTCCCTGATCCCAAAGAGAAACTGTGTACATTACTGCAGAGTTACTAATACCACTAGCTGTCTCTACTAGGGTTTAAATTTGGCTCCTGGAGGCTGGAGGTGTTTTCTGGGACCTGTGGTATACAAAGCAGATGTTCTGTGGATGCTTCCGAACTAAAGATTGTTTCACTGGCTGTCATTTTGGGAGACAGGATTCAAGGACACAGATGATTTCCTCAAGTCTTATGCTGCTTGTGGATCCAGAGGTAGCTAGGATAAGCATGTCCACTACCTGTTGTAAACACTAAAAAAGCATACCTGAGAAGGAATTAAGCTCTTCTGTATCCAAGTCAGTTGTTGATAAACTGCAAAATTTGAACCACTAAAAGATTGATAAAACCAAATTATCACTAAGATAAATAAGAATTTTTGTCCTCCTGAACTACTTTGCTCAAGTTAATAGAACTATAGACTTACATTTCTGGTATTGAACTGACACTGCACTTCTGAAAAAATCCACAGGTTTTGCTGGTTTTTTTGATTGTTCCCACCCCTGACTGAGACTCACGGGTTGAAGAAAGCTATCTAGAAAATATGTTTTCCACCATAACATATCCCTCCTTGACTAAGAGAGTTTCCAGAATGCCTTATTTAACTGAGCTGCTGTGCAGCATCCTGCTGGACTGTGCCCTGTATCCCATTGCACCGCACCCTGCAATTGTCATTACAATTCATTTGCTCCAGTGCAAACCCACAGGCAGAGTCAGCTTTGTTTAAACAGCCCTGGCAGGAATCGGTTAACATAGCATCCCAGCCAAAGCCTATAGTTCAGTCACCAATAAGTCAGACTGACAGACGTCAAGGCCTACTGAATTTTATCATCTTACAAAGCACAACAATAAAGTCAGTAAAGCACAGAGGTCCACTAACAGCTTCTTCCTTTTTAACTAGCACAGAAATACATGCTGTAAGACAGCCATCTCTCTATGATAAGAAAACAAAGCACCAAGATACTTTCAAAGATATCATATCCTATTTGACTTCTTAAAGAGCATCTGTCAATGTGGCATCCAAGTGCCACTCCACAACATATTAAGCTTCATAGCCAGCAGCTGTAATGGAAGACAACGCCTCTCTCACTCTCCCTTCATCCTTGCACATAAGAATAATGAACACCACTGTGCATCAGCCCATTCAAGCACCTGGCTGCAAAGGAATTACCTATGTCCCTAACGTACTACTAGGTTTTGCTTTGAACATTCAGGTTTGGTCAGAAACTGTTGCGTTAAGCTACAGCTGTGTTACGCTACAGTATTCCCCTGCCTGAAAGACAATACAGCATATGAAGCTCAGACCAGTTATTTCATCTATTACATTTTGTAACACAATATAAATTTTTGATAATAGCAGTAATATGTATAATGCATATGGCTGTAAAAATGTCAACCAACTTTTATGGCTTTCCTCTTCATATGAATATTCAGTCATCCATTTGTCCCTAGATCCACTTCAATCCTGAAAAAGAAAAGATGAAATAATTTAATGGATGTATTTTCTTAGAGGTTCATTAATTTCTCAAATATTATTGCATATGTAAATAAAAACCTAACAATAGACATCTATTCCACAGTAAAACAGAGGTCAGAAGAACAGTAAGTTTATAAGCACTTTAAATAAAACTGGATAAATACAACAAAAAGTATATTGGAGAAAGCCTTATGTTTCCTCTTAACTAATGATTTCAGTCAATGCTCTCAGTGTCTTTAATTTCTGAGCTGCTACTTGAACACACTAAATCCCAACTGCTTTAATTAGTCTTCAGGGCCCATTATATTTCAGTACCCTGCATTTGTACAGGTAAACTTCCCAGCAGTTACCGAGTGCAAATATTCTTTACTGGTATTTCAAAATGTGTTTCCCAAAAATACTATTTCAGATCTGGACAATAACACATTAAAAGCCAAAATACACTGATTAGTGAGCTCAGTCAATACTCCAGCCATGGGAAATAACTGTGCAAGACCATTACAAAATTTGAATACTTATTCCTTGAAAGGTTTCCTATGGATACACGATTATTTTAGTTATGTTTCCATGTGAATCTATAAAATAAAAATGTATATTGAGATTTAAATACTATATTATACTTTGGGGAGGCTCCTTCAGGTTTAAGAAAATATACTAATCTAGTAGTCTAACTTTTTTAAAGCCTGGGGTGGGGGTGGGGGGAAGCTTCAGATGTCCAAAATTTAAATAACAGACAGTATGTCTTAAACCTCTTGCCAGAATACATGCATATATCTGGAAGCAAATGCTACTTACATATGTCTCTCTTACTAATGGAAATGGTGTGAAGTCAAGAATCTAAATCTGCTGTCAGAGTTATTATAAACAATCTGTTGTTATTTTTATATCATTCAAAATAAGGTCATCCTTCAAAATAGCAGTGGAGCATCACCTGCCTGCTTTTAAACCACAACCCAGTATTTCGTTACTGCTGTATATACAACAACACGACTAACAGGTTTCCAAACACTAAGCAAATTTTACACTGAAAACACAACAAGAAGCTCCCTTCAGCATGTAAAATTAGTAAATGTTCATATACTGTGCTACTATTATGCTAACTAAACACCATGCACTTAATTTGATTGCTAAGAAAATATTAACGTTAATAGAAAAAAGTTCCAAATATTCATATGAATCATAAAAGGTAGCAAAATCACTGCAAACACTGATCTAACTAAATGTAACTAAATACGGTAGGCTTAGAGCATGTTAACTATTGTACACTATTTGTCCCATCTCCCATGCATCTTGTAGACTCTCCTTCCCTTTGTTGTTTAATGTCCCTTGGCATTATTTGGATTGCTTCAAAATTTCCATTTCATGAAGAAGATTTTTTTTTTTTAATTGCATACTTGAAGAACCACCTTTGAGTTTCTAGCTGCTCTTTCCCTGTGCTAATGTCCAAAAATGGGACAAGTGGACCAGGTTTTCCATATCCTGGACATCCATGATATGGTTATCTAACCTG
Organism: Haliaeetus leucocephalus; assembly: GCF_000737465.1. Classification (NCBI taxonomy): domain Eukaryota; kingdom Metazoa; phylum Chordata; class Aves; order Accipitriformes; family Accipitridae; genus Haliaeetus; species Haliaeetus leucocephalus. The sequence continues at coordinate 7,598,615 of NW_010972898.1, forward strand.
AGCAGGAAATGACACAGTCCTCAAGCTCTTTAAAATTAAATGCAATATATTCAAAAGCTTCATGGGATCTCTGTCAGAGGAAGACAGAGTCTGACCTGTCGTTGTTTCCAGTTCTTCCAGTTTTCTCACCATTACTCCTCCCTACACGCACACAGACACACACGCTCCTACAACACAACTTAGCTTCAAGTTACACACAAACCCTGAAGTTCTATTAGGTTACCGTGGCTATGGCGACAGAGCAAACAGGGTATGTGTTTCCAAACCGCTAACACACCGCTACCCAACTAGCCATAGCCACAGCTGGTTTCGCTGTGCAAATCATGTACAACAGCCCTCCCCGTGAAAAAGCTACTTTTGTTAGCATCGACAAATAATTGGGTTAGCTTATTAATTCTCTTCAGGTCTGCGCAGTTTATCAAGCACTGAATTGCCCTCGTCCTTGCACCGCTGGGGTGCTCTCCTCCATGGAAGGGCTTTTGCTTGTCCTCCTTTTCGCTGAGCACCGGCAAGGCACACGACGAGCTCCAGCAGTGCCCCCCCCCCCAAAGCTGCTCCACCACGGTGCACGGGGGGGACAGGGGTTGGCCCCTAGCACTGACCAACACCGTGACCAAGAGCATTGACTTTGGCGGCCAATGCGCACTTGCCACCCATATAGGCCACAGGCCTCGTCATCGCAACTCTTATAGGCTGCTTTTGGGGACAAGATGAAGAGTAAACGGTTTATCTGAAAATGGCGTCCAACTAGTAATTCCACAATTCCTGTTGCCTCATTTTCAGAAGAGCTGAAAAGCTTCAGATGAAATTACTTCAAAATGCATATAAAAATAGGACTGTCCATCCTTACAGATCTAGTGCATCCATTCCGCCACATCTGTTACTGCTGTGAAGCCTGCTCTAGACTTTGGTTTTCAGCAGCTTACTGTGAAATCTCAGTTCCTACTATCACAAATATGAAAACAGACATCAAAGTCCAAATAGAACCATCATCCATTTGTATCAAGTGCTTTTTATGCCAGAAGAAAATCTACCCAACAAGACAACCACACAATATCCCTGATTCAAAACCTTTATGTCAAAAGGGCTCTTTAAGTAATCAGAGAGCAGAGCACCTAACAAACCACCAGTTTCAACCAAAAGAAAGAAATTTAAGTAGGAAACACAGAATTATGTCCACTTCCAGCCAAAGGTTAACCATCATCTTAAAATCATGTCTTCAGAACCCCGTACTTTATAAAGCTTATGAATGATGCCAAACATTAGATTCTTTCCCCTACAGAATAAGAAAACCAAAACAGAAATTACAACACCTAGTCCATTTTCAAAAACCTGTCTTGATCAGAATAAATGCCTTGGTGGTTCCACCCTGGCCAGCATCTCTATACCTACTGGCGGAGCTGAGCAGGAATCACAGACCAGAGTAAGGAACATGAGAAGGGTTTCAGCATAATCACGCTGAGCATATTTCTAGACAAACAGAGGCCACTATGTGTGTGGAGGTGCCCTTGTCTCTACAAATAGTAGATTTTTTTAACATATAAACCCACGTTAATTCATTTTAAAAGAAGTTCATACTGGTACCACCTTCACATCTCTCTTACATACTGCTAACTTAAGTAAATTCACATTAATACAGTTACAAATTATTCCTCATGCTATTTTCCCCCTTTTCTAATTCAGACAGATATGGGAATGTACATTTGGAAAAGACCAACTCATTCACAAAGTTAAGTCATTGGCTGAATCAGGACTTATTAACTTTTCCCTCTACAAAGCAAACCCCATATTTAGGCATAATTGTGTTTCTTAATCACCTTCTTGCATCATTTATTTTACTTTAAAAGTATGCACTTTTCTTCTTGAAAGCTCTTAAAACTGCACTTACACTTCTGCAATCCCTTTCAAAGGCCCTGAGTCACACCAAACTTCCCCGACGACAGAGTGCAACTTCTCCCAAACTCATGAAGGCCACCGTGAACATCAGCTAAGGCAGGATCACTGAAAGCACGGTTTCAGCAGCGTTCGGAGACAGAGGAACACAAGTTATCCTCAACCCAGTATTGAGAATGGCTACCTTTATATTAATAGTAGTCACATACTTTTCTCCTATGTTTCTGATTCTTGCAGGGAAATTCATAAACTCCATAAAGCATTCTGCAGAAGCTACAGATAAAATATATATTAGCCACGAGCTACAGATTTGCAACAGTCCTCAACATTTTAAAATCAATAAGGGACAGGAGAGGCTGAAATTCAGTGCAGCACTGCAATGAATCAGCATAGACAAAAATCTACCTAAACTGCACTTTGAGTGCCTACCTTTCTTGCCTTGGGGTCTAGCGCCCACGATCTTTGTAAACTGAGTTCTGTACTATTATAACTGAAACTAGCCAAAACACTTTGCCACAAAGTTGGCTGTAAAAAAGTTAAAAAACTTTAAATTCCAACATAAGCCACTGTTGTACCAGCAGCCATCACAAGCTGCAAGATGAACTAGGTAATACAGCTTAAAATACATTTGGTTTAGGTTAAGTGTAAGTGCTACACAGGACCAAAGGAGCACCTGCTACGCATTCTGTTACTCACTGAACAACTGTGATCATAAGGTTTATTCTGTCCTCAGCTAAAGTTTTTGCTAGTCTTTGATTGTGATTTCTGTTCAAACAAGGCAAGCGGAGTTACTCAAGATGCCAGCCCCCCCACCAACATCTTTGTTGCTCTGACGTAGTGTCATAACAAAAATATCTTAAGCAGCTCAAAATATTTCTGAAAATTAACTTAATGCTTCAGTTTCTGGTCTTCACCGGTATTTTATTAAAAGTAAAGAGAAGCAGGAGGCAGAGAGTGGGATGCTTGTTGCTAGGAGATACCTAGCTCTCCTGAACTCCTACAGACTGAAATATTTATCCAGACTCCCACGAAGAATGACATCTAGCACAGAGAAAGAGAGAGATGCACGCACTTACTGAAGTACATCATGATTCAACGTAAGAAGCAGCAGCTCTGCCACCAGCTCAGTCCCTGGGGTACCTAAACCAAGGAGGCTGCAGTCTGGGATGGCGGGGGGGGGGGGGGCGGACTGCG
>NW_010972898.1:7601711-7665782 GCF_000737465.1 Haliaeetus leucocephalus
GCGCTGGGGGGGGGGGGGGGGGGGGGGGGGCGTAATGCAGCTCCTCCTAAATGTCTACTCTGATTTCAGCTGAGCCTTATGGGGTGATACCTTCAAGACTTTTATGCCAAACCAGAACGATCTCAATGCCATTGAGCTCTTGGCAGCACAAGAAAATGCATCCTTCGCTCACCTGACTGTATAGCTGTGTTGTTTTTCTGTTGTCTGGGGTTTTTTCCCCAAATCATTATCCTCTGATAACAGGTCTCCATAGGAAAAAGCATGCAGCTGGCCAGATGTGGATGAACAATTCATTAACCAAACATACAACCTTTGTGCCATGCTCCTCCCCCTCCTCCCTTTAAAAGGTTTATTCAGTGATTAAACTTCCAAGGAGTGCTTACACAGTCTTTCAGTAGAGGCTTAGAGGAATAAACATTATTCTTTATGGGGTCTTTTATTTGACATTAATGAATTATTTTGAACTGAACAGCTTCAAGGATAAGTCCCAGACCTTCTGGGACTTAAAAGATGAATTTCAAGAACTCTTTGTTCTCCCTAGCACTTAAGAGTCCGGTTTGACAAAAATAATTTTATGTAAATATGCTACGTTTTATAATTTCAGAGAATTATTACTCTGGGAAAGATAATGTCTTTCAGTAATATCTAAAAAACCCTGCAACTGTATCAACATACACAAATGAAATTCAAAAGTGTGTGCACACTATTATATTGTAAAGGTAAAAAAAGACTTAGTTAAAATCCGGAGAAGTAAAGGAGTCCTCAAATGCCTGCATTTAGGTAATCATCAGTGGTCAATCTGGAAGAGTGCAATAAATTGCAGGGAGCAGAGGAAAAGGCAGCAGAATACTACATCCTCCTTGAAATTTTATTCTAAAAGTAGTTATCTTTGACACTCTCAGTTGTTTGAATAGATAGCTCTGAAACCTTGATACTCCCTTCACAACTCTAGTTTAAATAAAATGACATTGATTTTTGTTAGATCTAAATAAAATAAAGTTTTGATAAACACAATCACACATCACTTTGGACAGCTTCTCTGACATAAGGAAATGTTCATGTTACAGTACACACACTCAGCGCAAGGTCTCTCGGTTCACCACCTTATCCTCGCACACAGTTCAAACTCCACATTAGAGTTAGAATTTCATTTACCAGCCTGTCCACAAAGTCAAAGGACTTAGTGGGCCTTTTCTTGTTACAAGAATTACAGCTTTATACATATATTTCTATTTATACACACACATATATGTATATAAAAACACGCAGACATACAGCCACGAATTTTTGGTGGATTGATTAAATATTTTTTGTAAATACTTGTCTTAAAGAATCTGCCGAAAGCATACTTCCTAATGTATCATCAAAACAACACAGGACTTTCAGCCAAGCTGTAAAACGTAACTATGTTTCTAAACCCATGAAGAACTCGAATTTTAAAAAAAGTGATCTTTTCCCCTTATCTTCAGACTTTCTTCAGCAAAACAGTACATATTACTCTCCAGGTAATGACTATCCAAGACTTCTACTCATAAGAGCCTACAAGGATCTGAAAAAAATTACAAAACAGTAATATTTTAAAACTGGTTATTCCTAATTTCAGGTTTGAATCATGTATGTTGTGTTGCTACATTTTGTTTGCACTTCAACTAAAACAAATATGATTAAGTGTACTAAAAATGAAGTCAAAGTGTGAAATCCAGAAGGAAGGTACCTCACAGGAAAAGTGTTCGTGCTTCAAGTAGGATAAGAGGGAAGAGACTTGCCAGTGGTTCTTCTGCATCATCATAGTGAGGCAAGGGATAAAGACCAACCTCTCCAGCAGATCTTTCATCAAGAGACTAGGTTGGCTACAGAGGTTCCACAGAAAAAGACTTAACCGTACAGGTTCCATATTCTTATTTTTCCCTGCTAATAAGGATTAGCATTACCAAAATGCTATCACCCACTCCCCCTCTTCTGGTTTAATACCTTTACTCAGACCAGGTTTACGCTCAGTCCAGAATCAAGCCAGCTCTACTTGCAGTACAGGCAGCAGTCCTTACGCTCTTTTCTCAAAGCTGCAAGATAATCTTCATTTATATTCTAACCCATTCAAAAATAAATCAAGGATTTTCTTTATTTCCTGTTAAGAGGCTGCTGAATCCCAGAGACCATCAGAAGAACAAACAATCCCTGCACTCGTATGCAGTTACAACTGAAACAGCCAGAGCTTAAGGACGAGGTCACCGGTTTCCTTAGGACACTCGGTGAAGCTTGGTTTCTGTGCGGACCCTGCATCTGATGTTTGTTGTGGTGATGGCAACCCCCCCGACCACCTGATCTAAGGGAGGGTGTCTGAACACCTAAGGCTCCATGCTACAAGTCCAAAGGAACAAGCACAACTTCACTGCAGACTTGTGCGCAAATCTGCTCTCGGTCAACCCAGCTGCAGAGAGCGCCCCATGATTCGGTAACAGAGCACAGGTGTCAGAGATTTAGCCTGGAAGAAAGTCTGAAACACATGAATGTCTGAAACAGATTAATTCTGCCTCAGATGGTAAATACCACCCTTACGTGGCTCAAAACTTTGTAGGGAGTCTCCTCATAGTTGCCTTCAGAGGGAACACCAGGACAATGGAAAAAACGGAGTGGGAAGGAAAAAATGTAACACTGTTTATATGTAGTAGCTTATACAAACCCTGGCACGTCTTCTCCTTTTACGCTGTTCAAGATGTTGTACAGCACTAACCATCATCCCACCGCGGACGAAATACCGCGCAGCTTTCCCCTTACCACAGCGTCGAGCGCGCTGTGCCAACTTTCACAGCAAAACCACTTAGAGAATAAGCAAAAACAGAATAAGCTGTGCCCATTAAACTTCTTTTAAAAGAGGGAACAAAATCATTCCCACAAGCAGCAGAGAAAGCTAAACAAGCTGTAAGTTTAAACATCACCAGAAGGTGGTTGTAAAACCGGTGTTGATGTCCCCGCGGCTGGCACAGGCAGCAAGAGCCAACACCTCGTTTCGCCAAGCCCCAGCCTGGAGACGGCCACCTCCTTGGAAGAGCCCACTGAGCTACGTGTGCAAGTTCCACCTCACCGCATCATTCACCGCAAGGTAAGTTAGCAAAAACCCATCAAAATGCTCAAACCAACCTATTTTGCTCCTCCAAAACAGAGGTGACAATAAGCATGAGGCGGCATTAACCCCCCCTAGCTAGCACAGCCACTGCAGCTGAGAGAGGACAGGCTTCCACAATTTACCCCAAAGCTGGGAAAGACGAGCAAAGAAAACCAAGAAAACGTTGTTCCAAGTTGTGATACGTACCGAAGAAACCCAACCATCCTAATTTCCAGGTTCAGAGTTATGCTTCCAAAAAAAAGGCAAGTCAAGAGCTGAATGCACCCTGCCCTACAAAGCAGGTAGTTATGTTCAGCTCCGACTCCTGCCTTTGCTCAACCCACAATAAATTTCATCACTGCATACATTACAATTTAGGCCCCTTTTGCTTTCGATTAGAAACGTACCAATAAAATGCTTTTTAAAGAAAACAGTGTGATATCTATGCACATGAAGGTGTGGGTACATATTCAGGCTCTAACCAGGGGCACTATGTGATGGCAGTTATGCTATTAATTAGTTTAAGGAGTCTATTTGGCTGGCATCCTACAAACGTGGCTGATGAGTGTGTCTATTTTAATAGGAAGGTACACCCTCTAAAATTGATCAGTTGACCACAAGTGTTTCCCTTAATAATTTTTAATGTCTTTTCTCCTAGCCTGCCCTTTCTTGAAAGTGCAGACTAGCATTATTACTAATCTTTACCCCTCAGCATATTGTAGGTAAAAAGCTCAGAAAAGGGAGAAATCCCACATCTAAGTATGCACCGTTCCCCTCAGGCACTGACCAGCTTGAAACAGCTCCACTACCAGACTCAGTAGCTACAAATCTTTTAATAATAATCTGAAATCCAGAGAAAGTCACTGAAGCATACTCATGCTTTTGATGTCTTCGGGAGGAGTGAGGAGAGTAAAATTGACCCCAGTACTGTTCCTGGAGAATTTCCACTGGAAACTCTCCATCCCAGCATTTCAAACTTCCCAATACACTCTAAAGCTCAGCTCAAGCTATGATTAACCTTAGGAAGAGGTGCATCTGTTCAGAGATCTACCTGATACATATCTGGCCATATTCCACCCGCTTCCCTAGCCCTCGTCATTTCTCTCCTTGTATTTTTGAGAGGAGACAATTCCTCTGGTTATTTTCCTGTCCTTGCTTAAATAGGAATATATTTACTTCTCCCCTATCTGATAGTTCCCCCATCACTTTAACATTTGGGAGGACAGGGGGTTGTTCAGGAGTACTTCAATGTACTAGTTCATTCAGTATTCCGGAGGGGGGTAATTAAATATGTAGTCAGATTTACAGATTAAGTGCAAAAACCAGAAGTAGCCTGATTTCCAAAGGTAATTTGTACTTTCTGGTCTCCTACTGAGATCACTGCAGCAGCCTGCAGGACTCACCATCTGGATGCAGTAAGCCAGTGCCATTTCATTCTGCAGACCAACATGGACAAACATCCCCTTAACCGTGGCTCAGCAACTATTCACATTCACAGCCCAGAAACTATAACCTGAAGAATAACTTTAGCAGATAAAGCTCTTGCCAGTTGGCGGGTTCATCTCACCTACCTACGGACACCTACACCTGCGCTAGCTGCCCTTCATGGCTCTGTAGTTAAAGGAGAGAAAGAGGCAGCACAAGGGCCTGAGTCACTGTCATTGCGGTCAGTCCAGCAACTGCTCTTGACCAAAAAAATATTTTAAATAAAATGGTGCTTGGTTGCCTGCAGAGTGAAGGGTACTACAAGTTTTAAGAGCTTTGGTTTTTTTTAAGCAAGTCTTGGGTTTATTTGTTCTCCTGATCAAAACCTCCAATTTTTAAGACTTTAGAAGCTGTCATTTTCAATGGAGCCGGGCAGACTTGGAAAGGCATCCCATTTTTAAAAGAGCTTGGAGAAAAAAAGAGAAAAAAAGAAAAGTAACTTGAGAAGGTTAAATACTTCTGTCAAGCAGGAAAGGCAACACCACTCATGCTAAGCTTCCTGCATACCAAGGTGATACAGAGAAGTTAATGCAAGTACACTGCTCATCAGTTACATGGACGCCACCATAAAAAATTATTATAAAAATCAGAAACTAAGGATGGTAAGGAAGTTGCATTGCTTGGTTTATTAAACTAGAGAGGAAAGCACACCAAAGAAACAATCCTGTATTGCATGTAGGAAATAAAAATTCTAAAGACCAAGGATTTTCACCCTGGAGCTCCTGGAAGCTGGCCAGGCTGGCTAGTCCCATACTCTGTCACCCCAGTGAAACCAATCAATCCCAAATTTATGCTCCTGCCACTCCCATTACAAGCTAGCAAGTGGGTTCATTGTATTTAATTATCTTTCAGGGAAGAGGGTTCAACAAATAAATTAATAAACAGCATTAATAAATAATTTAATAACAACAGAAGACACAAATACCAGAGGAGATTACCACTGAGAAGAACCTCCCCCTCCCGTATTCCAGGTGTAACAGAAAACCAACATAGACGTGACAGTATGGATGCTGTTTTGAATGAAGCATGCCTCTGGCAAGGCTCAAAGACTTCTACCCAAGACACCCAAAACTATTCCTGGCTAACCACCGCGATCCGTAACCCCCAACCCGTAACAAATCATCCTGACTCAGAAGAACATGAACGACATGAACAACCACATTCACCACTTCCCTGAGCATCAAGATCAGCAACTCCTTGCCAATCAAAGCTTTTGTTCTTCTGTCAATTCCCTTTGATTACTTTTTTGATTTGGAGGTAACCTGACATGGTACGTGACTTAAACTGCTTAACAAAGCAGTTAAACTAACTGTCAACTAACTCGGAGAAATGCGTTAGCTGAAGATGCACCTGGGGCTATACCCATCCTCGGTTTAATGCCAGGAATACACCTACCTGGTATTTTGGAATTACGAGGAAGCTCGTAAACTACACACACTACTGAAAAATATTCCTGTCATTTGACTAAGAGTTAGCAAACACAGCTTTTTCTGTTAAAATCACACTGATTTCAAGTGGTTGCCCCTCATCTACCATCAGCGTCACAGAGTTCCCCCAGCCCTTTCTCCCAACTACTCCCGTCGGTTACACCGGTTCTCCCTTCCACGTTACCCAACACAGAAACGTTGCAGTTGTCCCCATCTCAAGCCTCAAGCGTCCTCCCATCTCTCTCAGGTTCACGACCCCTGCGGCCACCCTTGAGACACAGCCACCGCAGACCCTGCTCCCACGGACACTCGCCCCAGGCAGGGAACCCCTCCTCCCTCAACCCTGGATCTCCCTTTCTGCCTCCCCCCTGCCAGGGCAGGCTTCTGGTAGGCGAGTTGGTGTTGCAAGGCAGCAGCCCCCCCAGCTCAAGCCCCCTGCCCCCTGCGCACACGCGGGTGCTGGTGCCGCAGCGGGCACCTCCAGCCACAAACTTCAGCGCTGTGGGGCTGAGAACCAGACCACCCTGTTCGCACCCCAGGGAGCGAGCACTCTCGTGCCCCGCTGCCTTACATTCAGGGGCTCCAAAAGAGGTTATAAGTATAATCTGAAAGAAGGCGATGAAGGGTTTGTGAACGCAAAACTCCTCCGTGACTTCTCCCACCTACCTTCATCACTCCCTCTTACCACAGCTCTTGCTTCATCCTCTTCCCTGAGCTTCCTTCTTCTGCGGACCGCTCACCCACCGGCACCATTCCAACAACAACCCTCTCACTTTCACTGAGACTGGCTTTATTCCCGTTAAAAAGACAAATTCTGACTCCATCCTGCTGATTAATCCACTGCTAAGGCAGATTTCAAGGTTGGGTTTCTTTTTTTATACACAAGAATTACTTCTTCTGTATCTTAAGCTGCGCTCCTGATTATTCACTAGACACAAATATTGTCATGATTCTATAGTTCTCTGTATTGTGAGCTTTCAATATTTTGAATTCACTGCTAGCAGCACAGGTGACTCGTGCTACCTACTCCAAGACACCACCAAAACAGAACCTGTCTTGCATAATGCTCTCCTAATGAAAAGGTTTTGTTACCAAAGACAAAGCAATTATAAAAGCATCACTACAGGAGCAAACTTCAGTTAATAATACCACCACACACAATCGAAGTAATGACAGCAGTCCAGAGGCAAACAGCAAATATCGCTGTATGTTGCAATATTAAGATGTTCTGAGAACGATTTTATTAAAAGCAGAGGTAGACACAATAGTCTTTGTAATAAACATAAGGAATACTGCAAACAACTAACACTTCCACAAGTGGTAAATGTCATCGTCCTAATGATAACCCCTACAGAGTTGCATCCTGTTGAGTTATCACAATTAAGATTCTGTTAAAATGCCCGTTACAAATATCTATTTTTAATTAACTGTAATTCAGACTTATAATATGAAGCAGGTTGTAGCTTGCTGATTTTTATACGACAATGATTTAAGGATTAGAAAACAAAACAAATGTTAGTCTCTCAGGGGGAAGAAGAAAATCAAACCAATTTTAATATACATGGAAGAAAGTAATATAAGTCAATAAAAATAAAAATCATAAGTTTCGGTTACACAGACCAAGTTTTATAGATAATAAAAAGTAAACCACTGAAAATAAAACCCCCAGAAGTATACATTTACAGTTTAAAAAAACAACCACAAAAATCAGTGTTACAGCCTTGAAGTTAATACCAGAAAAAATATGGAAGTGAAAACAAAGTCTACATATTGGATCAGGCTCTTCTAGATCCTTCAAGGGTTAGCTTCAAAAAAAAAAAAATAATAATTGCACATCAAAGGGTTAAAATCCAAACTGCTCCCACCAGGGCTATATTCAGCACAGGCCTGTTATCACCCCTCCCTGGCCCACTAGGTCTTGGTACCCAGCTGAAGGCTTACAGCTGGGGAGGGCAAACAGGGGAAGGTTTCTTGCATTCAAGGGCCATTTTCACCAGCTGCATCACTTCTATTCTTAGTCCCACTGATGCATTACAGTCAGATTTTGCTTTTCCAGCTGCATTTTCCAATCTAACGTAGAGAGGAAGCCCACTTTTCTCATCTCTCTTTCCCTTATCAACTGACCGAGTGACAATAACACGAGATCAGTCCGGTGATTCATCTGCCCGTCCGCCTTCGCATCCCGCTGCTCACAGCGGGCACGCTAAAATACAAGTGTCAAGCAGTCAGGAAATCTCGACAGGCCCCTGATCTTTAGGGTATCAAATATGGTAAGTCATCCCCTTGTATGGAAAAAATCTCACAGACTGGGGCCAGCGGTTTAAAGGGCTTTGACACACTGAGAAGGATTAGAACAAGCCAGCACCATCTCAAAATGAAAGAGCAGTGAGGTCTGGCTTCCCAACAAGCAAATTCACTAAAAAGCCACAAGCTTAACTGGAAACATCTTAACCTGCAGTATGTCAGCAAATACAAAAGTACACTCTTTTAAACACGTACCGAAAGAAATAATGTCGTATTTTTTTCCATGTTGCCTTTCTTACCAGGGTTTGAAAAGAGCCCACGAGGAAACACTACATTGAATGAGTTCAGGAGGAGCATATTATCTTAAATACAGAAGCACGTTTGTACTAATATCCAGAGATGACATTCACAAACTTCTTGTTACTATCCTGTACATGCCTTCAAAATAGGCAAACGTCTCTAGGCTGTACCAGGGATGCAAAAGTTTCACGGAAGCTGCCCTGGAGAAGTCTCCTGAAGACCAGCGTGCCAGAGATGGTGACAGCAGTGCCAGCTGTGTCTTCTGAGCTTTTTCACGCTTTGTACCCAGTGCTCTCAGACGAGCATCGTTTCTGGGTTCAGGAAAGAAAAGGAGAATAAATTCTCAAGATAAGAGACCTAACAGTCATAACATGCCCTCCCCTGCTCTCGAGGAGGGCCACAAAGACAAGAATTAGCCGTCTCGAGCTCTGTTACGGAGTTGGAGCAGCAGATAAGGAGGACGGAGCAACACAAAGCTCCACACAGAGGATCCTAAAAGTCTCCTGGAGGCCTTGGAAAGCCGGACAGGGCCCTGCGCTGGAGAAGGCTCGCCATGGATCTCAGGAGGAGACCACTGCCCTGCTGTGTCCCTGGGGCTCAGCTCCCTGCCCCAGTCACCCTCTCCTCTCTCCTCCCCTCCCATCTCCCAAGCTAGACCAAGACAAAACACCTCCTCCATGAAAGTGAGGGGCCTTAACACTCAGTTAAACTCATACTAAGCTTCAAGCAGCAGATCAACACTAGCCTGAGGTTAAGCTACAACCACCCTTGGAGGCAACACCCCACAAGACCATGGCGTTTTCTGAGCTGTTCCCAAACTGGCAGAATTTAGCCAGACGGGGTGGCATAGCCAGGAGAGCATCTGTCCTCCTCCTCCTCCTCCTCCTCCACTCCTGCCAGGCGTGTGCCAGATCAGGATCCTCATCACCGGGCCCTCCCCTGCTTTCACGGCTTCGTTTTCTCTGTTGCCACCTAAAGAGCCATCAGTGGAGAATTCACACAAATAGTAAAAACTAGGATGGAGGAAACCTCAAGAGATCATCCAGTCTCTCCCCAGCAATTCGCACCACTGTGATTACCTCAAAAATCATTACATCTTTATTATATCCATTACCGACAAGCTTCAAGAACAGAATCGCTGGACCTGCAAAGAAAAACTGCCTGTAGCACCAAGATTCATCCTGATTCACCCTGAAGACAAAACATCTGCTTTAACTTACCACCAGGACCACAAATAGAACAAAAATAGTCAGTGTATGCGGGCTGGGAGTTTGCCAAGAGCTCTGATATTTACTTCAATTGTTCCTATAGATGTCTATAAAGTAAACATTTTTCAGTGGAAAATCAGGATCAAACCCCCCACAAAATACAACTAATTCCAATAAATTCTGTGCCTTTTAAGGAGGTTTTGCAGATCAACTATCACAGATGATGTCTGCAAAATGTTTTAAAGATGAAAAGCAGTACGAATCATTATCACAAAGTTTTAGCTGTCAAGAACCAGAGTGAACGTATGAAAAATACATTTTCATTCCTCCGTATGATATGAAATAATGCAGTAGTCTTTTAAATGGAAAAAACCAACCCATACACAATAGAAATCAGTCCTCCAGTTTCTTAAAAACTGATTTTGTACACAGGCTTTATGATCCATGCCCCCCCAAAACAACAAGGAATGGCTAAAGGCAGTTCCCTCATGCAGAAGTCTGTCTTCCCCTGGCTAAATTTATTTTCTGAGAGGCAAGGCTACTGCTAACCCTAGTCAGATGAAGTTTCCAGATACTGTTGAACTCTGTAATACTGGCACATCTAGGTCATTAAAAAGGTCCTTGGAGCTGATGATCTAATTGGTTGTGATCCCTAGTGAAATACAAAAGTCAGTACTTGGTGTGTGTGTGTGTGTATATACACACACACTATATATATATATATTTATTTCAATGCATCTCAACTCAAGGTACATAAAGACATAAATGTAAATCTGTAAGTGTAAATCCATACACAGGCTATATGTCAGTAATGAACAGTAGTGAATGCCCTCAAAATAACACTATTCTCACCACTAAAATAATAATCTTTTTAGTACAGTAAAAGGACACATGGAAATGTAGACACGCTCAAGGTAACTACATGCAGAAGGTGTTATTTGTACGTACAGACACTTCTAAATACCTCTGATCTCTTGGGATTTGGTTATATCCGATTAGTCACACCCAGAGAGTCACCACAAATAATACCAGGATTTTTCTATATTGCATGCACAAAACCTTGCAAACTACTTTTTTTTTTAATTAGAATTTGATCATATAATGTTAATGTAGTTTTAGCTATAAGGATCCTGGACATTTAGATATACTCTAATGGGTAATGGTCAGACAGAATGCTTCACTCCTGTACTGTACCATAGGGATGTACTGTCTGAAAAAGATATTAATAAATCTATTATCGTAAGCATTCACCTATATGGAGCAATTATGTAACTTTTAATTATCTTCCCTTATATGTTACAGTCACATAAGAACACAATGCTGTTAAAAGCAGTAACAAACATCAATACACACTTGTGAAAGACAAGGGCAGACTTAACAGGAATGGAAAGGAAATAGCATGAAGGGAAAAAGTAGAAAGACTCAAATGCCACTGAAAAGCAGAGAAGGGAAATGAATACATGTTTACTGCAACGCACACTACTGCATCTGCATTTTCTCTGCTTCTCAGAAATGGAAACGGAGGAGTATTAATGATAGTGAGGACCATCTAGCTTACTGCCACTATGGAAGAAATCCATTAAACCCTACAGTGTAAAACTAGGGTTATACACAGTATCTCTTCAAAAATACTAAACAACTCTGCAAAATACAGCAAATGGAAAACTATGCTTTACATTTATTTTGCTCAGTTCATTTCTCTATGTAAGTCTAGTATTTTTTAATGAGATTCTTTTCAGGGACGTAGCAGATGAGTCCAGCAACTGACTGCTATTTTGTGACTGTGCACTCCTATTCACTTTACAACAGGTGTATTTGTGAATATTTGCTTGTTTGCTCACACTCCAGTGGCCCGGCTTTGCCATTTTTAGCAATTCCTTCCTGTGTGAACGAGCTCGAGCGTTGGGTTTTCTTTCACACACCAACAGGAAGCCCCGCCACCAAAATTACAATGTGTGGGGAGAGGTGCAAGAAAGCTGCATGACGAAGACAGAAATTTTCGTATTAATTTATATCTTAAAAGAAAACCAGAAAAATAAGATAATAGATACGAGGTCTAGAAGAGAAAAGGTTTTGCTATCTAGTGTAAAGTGGCGATACTGGCAAAGAAGGAGAAGTCTCAGCATATGGTGGAACAAGAGGACAGGACAAAGCATCGGTAAAAGCAAACAAAATACCACAACCTTCAGAAGCAAGGACTGCCTCTTGTAACTACCCCACGTGCAGGTTTTCTGTATGTGAAACACAGGGGAGGAAGGTCTGTGAGGAGTTATGAAAATATGAGCTGAACAAGCACCGTGCAGATGGCTGACAGAAGCAGAGTGATTGAAGTAAAACCCTTAAGACCAAGGGAACCAGAGGGTGCCGGAATGAAATCATTCTTTTGACTATACCTAAAAAAATCTGGAAGACTTACAAGAGAGAAATACTACTACCATGAAACCCCTGTGACTTACTATGTACACGAGATAAATTGTCCTTCACCTCCAATTATTGGACTACAAAGTAGGTGGAAAACCAGCTGGACCACTAGCCTCAGAATATATTTACCAGCTACTCAAAGTCCTACTAGTAGCCAATTTCTAGGGGCTAATACTGTTAAACAGCTTCATTAAAACTAGTATGATGGGACAGAGCACACCTTCAGCAGGTTTGCAGGTAACAAAATTTGGGGAAGCAGTGAGCACACTAAAGGGCAGTGCTGCCACTCAGAGGAATCTCAGCAAGTTGGAGAAATGGTTTGGCAGCAACATCGTGAAATTCAGCAGAAGCAAATGGCAGGTCCTGCACTTGGGGAGGAATAACTCCATGCACCACTACATGGGACCGGACCAAATGAATGACCCCCAGAAATCCCCTCCAACCTACGTTAGTCTACCATTCCAAGTCTTCTCCTATGTACATTACGTTTCTCCAACCATTAAGACTTCGGCAATATAGTTTTTTGAGAGTATAGCAAGATCCCATTCCAGTGACACAAATTTTTAAGATCCAGAATTCAGGGAAAAAATCTGAACTAGGAAGTTTCACACAAGTTTTAGCATTCTTGCTACTGGAAAGAAAAAAAAACTCCAAACCCTATTTTCCTGTGAAGCTGTTCAAAAATAAATGCAATTTTTCTTTAGAACGCCTAATCTTGAATATGCATATGTGTGTGTATGTAAAAATATATATTGTGTATTTATATATATTTGCTAACACATCTTGAAACTTCCAATTTGCTCATGGCATTCTGAAGAGGTAAAAAACCCAGCAGCTTCATATTTAAATACTATACCACAGAAATACAGTTCACATAGTTAATTCTCACTGTTTAGGGATATTCCAGCTTTCCCATAATACAAACTGTATTTTAAAACACAGTTCCTGTGTCACGAGTTTCCTATTCTTCCCACGTGATGCCCACTAGCATAACAACAGCTATAGCCATGGCTTACAGACACCAGAAAAGTGGCAATATGTTTTCAGCTGAAAAGGAAGATCCGCATTACTTGAGTGCCACGTCACGTGCCATCGCTAGCACATACTGTTAGACTCCATCTATGGGACTTCAGTAGCTCAGATCAACTGCTCCGAGAAAGACTTTTTGAACTTTGAAGACGTGAAAAGCAAAGCAATAATAATTCCACCAGGTTTTGGTCTTGGGTTTGGGGGTTTTTTCCCTCTATGAACACATGGTAGGTTTATGTAAGCATGTTATAATCCATCTGAGACATTTTATATCTTCCAAAAGCAAATTTCAAGTTTCGGATTTTTATGTACAAACTAGGACTATGAATCACATGATGAAACAGAAGGAGGAACAGATTTCTGTAGTTTCCTATCATCTGTGAACGAAGCACCGGGACGCATACATAATATTAATCACCCAGGACTCCACAGATTGCATCAGCAGAATTACATATGGAATCCACAATTATTATTATACTTTGATGCTAAACTTAGACTGTGCTCAGTACCAAGGACTCACAGGACTCGTCCAGTTCCCTCCTCCCTTCAAAATTAGTGCAACCTC
The DNA here is from genome assembly GCF_000737465.1 of Haliaeetus leucocephalus. Lineage (NCBI taxonomy): Eukaryota > Metazoa > Chordata > Aves > Accipitriformes > Accipitridae > Haliaeetus > Haliaeetus leucocephalus. Next base: position 7,615,494 of record NW_010972898.1, read on the forward strand.
AGATGATACCGTTTCCCCCTTCTAGAAAAATAAGTGTCCAGGTTGTGTCTCAGTTCCAAAATATTTAATAACGCCGTGCTAAAACAGTGGTTTTCAGCAACATCTGTAATAATTTTTTTGCAATGGTGTAACTGATTTCATATAAAAGCAGAGAGAAGGAACACAAAGCAGACTGTGGAAAATTCTGCCTGCATTTCAACCATAAATCATGAAGGTCATGCTTGGTTTCGGGTCGTGGGACATACCTATCCTTGGGAAATATCTGGAAGAGAGGGAGGGAGCTCTGCCTTGGTCTGGCTCACTATGCGCACAGCACCTCCGGGCATCTCTCCAGAGCCCCCACCGCCTTCAGCAATGGATGCTCACCAGCACGGCTCTCCACAAACTACGCCATCAGGTGCCCACAGCAAAAGCCCAAGGGTGAGCGACCATACTTTCCTCCCCGTATTGTATCATACCAGGGATACTCAGCATTCAACATTTTTGTGAAAAGAAGCAGCAGCCAAGCAACTGGCAGTAGTACCCAATGAAAAACAGTAAGAGGAAAAAAAAAACCAACTACCCAACAGTTCACACCAAGTATCTAGTTCTGTCCCATAACCATCCTTGGACTGTACCTGTAATTTCAAAGAGAAACACCATATTATTTTTTTAAAAGATCAGGTCACATACTAAAGAGAATACACAGCTCTGGAGGAGAAAAAAAAAACCAACCAAACAAACAAAAACACCAAGGAAAAGAAAAAAGAAAAAAAAAAAAAAGAAAAACCCCAACCACAAAAGCAAAGCATCCTCCTTCTCAAAATACAGTCACAAGACTTAGATGTTTTAACTTCTAACCCACATTCTCTAGGGGAGGGATGGAAGGAGGCAGGATAAATACATGTTGCCTAAGAAGGCTTAACAATGCAGATTCACTGTTACACGGCTGTTCATAAAATACAATGCCAGTTTCACCCTCATGGATTTTGAAGTGGGGAACACAGGGGATTTAAGTTAATTATTATACTTGCAAATCATAAAAGTATTAAGAGAAGTACAGCAAGCACACTTTTACATATTAGCTTTCACTAAAAATAAGAGAAAAAAAAGGACAGATTTATGACACTTTTGATTATGACTACACTGTATAAATATAGCTTGAGGCAGGGAAAAAAACACATCGGTCTAGCTCAGATTTTTAATATCATAAATCTGTAGCTAATCCTTCAAGATAACGTATTAGTAATGCTACAGACCTAGCGTTTCCTTTTTCTGTACACAAATATGTGACTCGACTGTGCAAGGTGCCTTGCACACCCATCTAAGTTGGGAGCATGGGTTGTTTCAGAGCCCAGCAAAGGTTTACTCACTGTCTCCAAGCATCACGTCCCTTATTAAAATCACTGCTGTCATGCAATTTACCCCAAAATAGGTTTTGACTGTGGCAGTAATGGTTTCTAGATCTTGACTGAGATGTATCCAATAGATAAAAGCTGTACTTTAAAATAATAACTATGGTTTAAGTTTAATTATTTATTTTACTTCTTGCATTCCTTATTTCATACTTAAATTAATACCCTATTTCTTTTTGTCAAGTTAAAAATCAAAGCACATCAAGGAGTGCAAGTCCTTCTAAGGAATAATCCAGACCCAGCACAAGTAGTCCCCAACTGTAGTCCTTTTTTTTCACGCCGTACCACCTAGGAAACCCTTTGTGCACCCCAGCCACAGCTTCCTCAGCTGTAAAGCAGAACAGCAACTCTACCTGAAGACAGTCACATTTCTTGGTGGAGAGCACAGTTAATCAAAACAGACAAACCCATCTGAAAGCGTGGTGCCACCAGCTCTCTCCTCCCCCCTCCCCACTGGCTTCACCTCATTGACTCTTGGTTCAGGAGAGGTTCACCACCTCTGATGTTCATCTGAATACTTTGGAGAACTAAGGTCACCAAACGGGCAAAACTACAATTGACTTCTAAAAATAATTAATTTTCAGCCAGATTAATGAACTGAATCTACTTGCCCAGAGGCCAAATCAGTACTGCAGCCAGCACAGGGAAGGGAGTACAAGTGGAAGGAGAAGGGGAGATGGAGACTGCTGCTTCTGGCATAGCGAGGTGCAGGGTTTGCTAGGTCTGCCCCATCAAAACCGTATCTGGTGGACAAATGGGACAACACGCCAACTGCTGACCGTTACTGCAGAACTGGAATGCTTTCCAGAATTTTTACATTCTTCGATAACAGCATGAATTTTGCACAGAATTTTTAAATAACATAAGACACCACTTATACTTTTGACTGGTTTATCAAGATAGAGAGATGTTAGGAATTCATCAGCCAGAGCTGGTAGGATCATGTTCTGTGGCCCCATAACCATTTCATTTTTCCTGTAATTCTGGAATCGTCTTAGGACTCATCTACTGTTGACAGAGCTATACATTTTCTCATTAAACTTCAGTGGGATCAATCCTTAATGTAATTGCACTCCCGAAACAGTGAGCGAAACATAAAGAGAACTCTCCATAAAAAGGAGATGAAGAGTCCACAGGAGTATTTTTATTTCTCAACACTCTTTCTCTTTACATTACAGACAAGCTTCAAAAGAAAATTAAATTAACCCATGAGTGCTATTTAACTGTCAGATATGATGCCAATGGGCACTTTAACAAAGACCAGACAGTCAGAGACAAGAGGTAAGATATGCTGCGATGACTTTTCAGTACTTTGCTTCTGTACAAGTGAACATATTTCAATCTTTACCTGCATGGTGTCTCACAGCAGACAGCACAAAAGGCGTATTTAAATTATGTGTTTGTTTATAGAGGCAAAAGAAAATAAAATTACAATGAAACCTCCAAGATTTGCTTATAGGTCCAGCAAAAGAGAGAAGCATCCTGGACCCAGCTGCTAAGCCAACGGAGCACATGTTCCTACATTCATCTAGGAATAATTCGGCATAGTCTCTACAGATGACATTTTATTTAAGAAAACTGATCCTTCTGAGGTAATTCAAAGCTACCGCTATTATTGGGCAACAGCTTAACTCCAGTCATATACAGACCATTAGCTTTCTTTTCTGGTCAATCTGCCATTTCTATTATATAGCAGATGCCTTTGCAGTACAGTATAATGTATCTTCTCCAGTCCTGTTAACTTATTTTCTACAGGCGGCAGATAATTTATACCTGAAGTGACTTTGATTTTATTTTTGTTGAGATATCCTATGCTAAGTTTCTGCTCCAAACATGTTTTTACAGCTGAGAATTATCAGCCCTGAAGATACAGATTTCCAGTGGAAGCATGAACATATTTAACTAGAGATGGTAAAAGAAATATGGGTTTTCAGCTACTTAATATTATCAAAAACCTTTACTGTAAGAATATAAAAAGAAATGAACAGTTCAAGGTAAAACATTATCTACAATCACTTCCATACATGTCCTATCTTTATGACTGCTGGCTGCAACCTTTTTAAGGTCCTTTTACTGATAGTGCTTATCTCAGCTTTCATTTTAAAAACTTTTTTTTTTTTTAAACTTCTTGGAACGAAGTACCCTTCAAACTACAGATCCAACTGCTTGATTTTGACTTTGTCCCAATGATTTTTCACCACCAGCTGTTCATAATCCCAACATTCTAATACCAGAACCACAAACAAAAAGGTACCATGAAGTCCAATGTTTAGAAGGCACAGCCACTCAGTTTGCGGAAGCTGAGTGTTATTTGGTACCTACAGACCTGAAGATCAGATCCAGTACACGGCAGCATCCACACATCCCCCACTGCAGCTCCAAGCTCGCAGGCACCTGGTCCTCAAGCTCCGCCACCCAGAAGCCCGTGATGGGGACTTTGTGCGTGGGAAGAAAGAGGCACTTCACAGCAGGATCGAAGCCTTCACCCACACTTCCAAGAGATGACCAGAACCAGTACACTGCTAATGCACCAAAAAAGGCCGATCTTAAACCCAAACACTGTGCATGAGGTAGCGGATTTGCAGCTCCCGCATCCAGAGAAGAACAAACATTATTCACTTCAGAAGAGCTGGCAATGTTTCACTCTTCTTGGCTAAAACAGAGCAGCAGCAGCAGGGGGTCGGCACCACTCTCCACACCTGTTAGGAGTGGCAGAGAGGACTAAGCTGCTCCTCCTGCATCAGCAGGACCCAAATCCACGCTCAGCTTCTCCCACCCAGGAACAAGAGGTTTGTTCTCCAGAAGACAGCAAGAAGCAAAAGACAGCACGACCAGTCTTGTACCAAGGGTGCTCCCACCTTCCCAGAGCTGGTTTATGCATTTGGCTACTCCCTGAAGAAAGTCACTGAAGCCCTTCATTCGGGTCCAGCCCCACACATGCCTTGTGTGACCATCATCTGCAGGTGGCCTTGGCCTTCCTCTGCAATTACACCAGATCCTTCTCTGGAGCTCCAAAAACAGCCACTGGGGCAATCATTTCAGCAGTCTGCAAGAATACACTGATTTTCAATAGGATTGAGGCACTCCCAAACTTTCTCCCTGGAGGAAGAAGATGAACAGACCAAGCACATCAACCATGCAACGAGGAACATGGCTGCACAAGAGCAGAGGAGTCTCCTCCAAGGCAAAGAGAGGGACATGGCAAATGGCAGCAGTTACCTTTAGGGACAGGAGGAACAGCAGGAGTATAATCTCCTTCTGGGAGAGGAAAAGGATGGACAAAGGAAGGAAAAAGAGCAGTGGAAAGATGAATACGAGGAAGAGAACAGAGTACACAAAGTAAAAAATGGTGGGCAGAAGGAAGAAGAACAGAGTACGTGATGGAGAGTGGCAATAGAAAAGAAACAGTGTAAACTTCTACAGCTCTTTCAGTATGAAAATTTTAAGTACTTTAAGAAGCTCCTCTGAGGGAATAATGTCTTTTTTGTTGTTGTTTGGTTGGGCAGGGTGGTCTGGGGTTTTTTTCCTGTTTCTCTGTTTTTACAGAAACTGTTGAATCAGAGAGCTGAATGAGTTGACCACTGTCAGGAAGTAAAGCAAATTCGAGACAAACTATGTCTATTGATTTTAAATGTTTTCAGATCACAAGAGCATCTTGCATATGTATACTCATGAGCAAGAGACCAGAATGGAAAGAGAAACAAAAAGGTAAGTGAGCCATAAACAGAAAACATTAGACAAATGTGATTGAGACACTAGTATGAAGATGAGTCAGATATGGAAACAGCTAAAAAATGTGTCCAAAGAAATGAGAGGATGGAAAAATTCAGAGAAATGCAAATTTCAAGCTACTTAGTTGTAATGCTTGTGCTTTCCTTACTTTTACAGTATACATATCTGGCAATGTCCTATATTTATGAGCATAATAAAAAGGTGACAGGACTGGTAGGAGTATTTTAATTATATTAGTATTTCTGGCTTTTCTGAATTTTAGCAAACCTATAGCAAGACAGAACGAGTAAATAACCTCAACTGCACCCATGCCCAAGCTCTGCAGGAGCACGGGAGCCCTCCCGCCATGCAGGCTTCTGCTGTACTTGAACAATTTCTTGCAAGTACTTTCAGTTGTTGGCAATTACACAACCTCAGAGGAAGGAGTCAAACTCCACAGCAAGAGAGATTCGCACCATCCTAGACTTCCCTGCTTTCTCCAACCCCTACCGGACCACAGCCAAATAATACTGGGGGACTGCTTTTAAAGCCTAGGGCTAGCTTTATTTTCTCTGCTATTTACCTCTCCTAGAACTGGAGCAGCGCTCTGGGTCCAACACACTCATATTTTTTCTGCTCCCCAGCTAGCAAACATCTTGGTTTCTTCCAATCTCTTCGGCTATTTTCCCATCCAGGTGCATACATATATAATAAAAGAATCCCCTAAAAACGTTAGTCTGAGTATCCATGAAGAATTTTTTTTCCCCCTCCCTGTTTCTCCCTCTTATCTTCCTGCAGTCTTAGCCAAACAAAAGTTTCAGAACAATAACGCAACCTTTCCTCAAACTACATGGCAAGGGTTCTTCCTGCAATAACCTCCCCTCATTAGAAGCACCAGGTTCACGTCACATCAGAAGTTGCAGGGACAGAGAAGTTGCACAGCCTCAAGAAACTGCCAAGGAAGGGAGAGAAACACGAGACTGAATTGCCATTTACAACTACTCTCCACGCAGCAACACAACATGTAAACGACTGAGGGTTTAAGCACTTCTCCTCCTCCATCCACCACTGCTGAAGAAGATGCTGCCCACTGCTGCTGAAACTGCCCCAGCCAGTGGTTACCCTCCTTTCAGACCTGATATTCCCCATTAGGGAACAATAATGCTCTCAAATATGCAACACTTGAGCAGGTAGCAACCTACGACAGGGTGAGGCTGGGGCAGCAGGTTTTTGGGGTAGTAGCTGAAAGAGAACATGTGGTAAAACCCGAAGTTTCCTTGCCTGGCTTGCACGGTCCTATCACGGAGCTCCACGAACACGGGAACATAGTAATTGGTTTGCAATCTGTACGTCTCTTACTAGTTTAATTCAAAACTCCTTATGTATTAGCTTGAAAGGCATTTTCAAGAGCATCTCAGCCATTCAGACACAACCCATTGAGAGCCAGAGTCACATTTAGTTGTCTCGGTCATTTAGACGATTTGAAAATCCTACCTTTTAAATTTTTTTTTGCCATCGTGGGCTATGTCCGCCTCCCCTTAATGTTACGCATCTAATCAAAGTACCCAGATGGGGACCTGAGGTGTCCAAGACTCTCCCTACACACAGTTTACACAGGGACAGGCATCTCTGGAGATTGTCAGAGCCCACCTGAGATGCAGAAGGGCTTTTTACCTCTCCCTTGACCACAGCAGGAGCATTGTGCCAACTACACTTTACCTAAGCACAGTGTCTCCATCAGGTGTTAAATGAAATAAGCCTAGGTCACCTTCCCTTATTGTATTTCATATCCATATATACACACATATGCATATCTATGTATAACTACATATTTATCTGTACATACAGACATGCATATATAAATATGTGCGCTTAAGCATTCTTCAGCACAGCTGCTCTTGGCATGCTTGCACTCAAGCAGTAAGCTTCTCTTGCAAAGAAATTAACTGATCCAAGTCAGGACAGACTCTTATTTCTCTCCCTTACCTTTACAAAACCTCTAAGCCTTTAGTGGGTGCGGGTGCCTTTCCCAACACCCTTTTGTACTGGCATAGCTGGAGTCATACACAGCAAAGAAATTAATCCAATTAAATTTAAAAAAAAAAAAACCAAACCCAAACAAAACTAGAAAAAATAGTTGATATAGATTGAAGACAGTGATAAAGATGTGTAGTTTTGCAGATCGCTCATGAACTTGGCAGTACCTTCCTGATGATCACTTCTGTGTGCTCTCCTGAGATGCCAACAGAGCCAAGACCTAGCAAGTGCTTGTTTGCAAGTAAGCCCTCCACTTTTGCAGAGCTTTAATAAGGAAAGAGTCTTTTCATCAGTACATGGTTTTGCCTACTACCTACCAGGCTAAGTCTCCACACGAATAGATTTGCAAGATAGCACAGCTCTCACACAGTTAATGCTATTACAGACGTGTCTGGCAACGTGGAATCTAGCAATAGGAATCAGCCAAAAATACTGTCTCGTTTTTGTTTTTAACATAAAAAACTGGCACTCTGCCCTGCCATTACAGCAGGCTGCACCAAGGGCAGATGAGAGGGTCTTCTGCATCCTATCAGGGTCTCCTCACATCCTATTTATCAGACGTCACGCAGATAGTACTGCAAAGTCAAATTCTGTATTTCTACTTAAAATATTGGTCATGTTTTTGCAGGGCACTCTCACCATCAGGTAGCCAGATGGAATCACAGTCTGTTGAAAAGAAACAAACACAGATCAATAACTACAGTCTGATTCGTGTGCTTTAAATATTGTCAAAACATGCATGAGGAAAAGGCTGGTGGCCTTAACAGCAAAAGCTCGATGCGCTCCAATACTCCTGTACAGGGAACTAGCATCCACAGGAGCTAACCACAGAGGGAGAAATATCTGCAAGCCGACAAGTAAATAAATAAATAAGGATGGGAAGCGTTCAACATTCTTTCAGCCATTTATATTTAATGATCTCTATATGACACAGTCTACAGTTCTCCAATAACAGAGCCGTGCAACACATGAATGAGAACAGGAAAGCATGAACTCAGAGATCAACCCCAACTCCTCCGGCTTTAAATTGAAAGTAACAGTCCTTTCCCTATTGATTTTTTTTCTTTCATTTGTGAAAAATTGATTTTTCTCGCTTGCGTTTGCTGAAGTGTCCACACCTGCAGCTCACTGTTTGCTTTAATCTGGGTTCACCCATACTTCCAAGTAAGCCATGTCAAATAAGCACCTGGGAGCCCCTGTCCCACACTCACTGGTGGTCTTACCAAGTCTCAGAAATCCTACCCCTCCCACGTTATGACCAAAAGATGAGGAGGCCGCTCCTGCCTTCCCAGAGGATGCTCAGAGGCCCCTCCAGTAGCCGGAGACCCTCAGGACAGAGCACACGTCACACGTTTTTGCAGAAGGCCATCTCAGAGCAGCACCAACACCTGCGGAAGATGCAACAGGAGCTCTCGCTCCCCTGGCAGATCCCAAGAAAGCAGCAGAGTAACAACCCCAGGCTTCCCATGCCTGAACGCCCTCAGGAAACCTGGCACTAAAAAGGAAAACCCTGGAAGAACAGCAAATTTGGGGAGGTCGAGATGAAAAGGCGGGAAGTACTCACACAATAAAGCCCTCACCACAGCTACTGCCCGTTTCTCTTGCTTTCTCAGTGATGGATTTAAAAAAAGAGCCCACATCACACTTTGCCGAACTACTCGGTTCCTCTGAAGACAGCTGGACTAGCTGGAAAAATGCCAGACAACTGCAGTCCTTCAAATCCTGTGGCCATAAGACTTTAAAATTGTAACATACAATTTAAAAAAAAAAAAAGTTTGACTGGAAATTTTCCAATGAGAATGATTTGGGGATTAATCCAAATAATAATTGAAAAAAAATAATTGAGGCTAAATCTGTGGTGCTTATGAAATACTAATATTTTAGCACTGAATCCCTCCTACGAAAAAAAGGAGCTCTTAATTCTCAAACCAGGCCAGCCTGTGCGGCAGTATTTATGATGTGCGCACATGTCCACTCTGAACACGTTATGGCTTATTTCACTTTTCAGCTGAACTAAGACTTACAGATGTGAAAGGCATTAATCCATTTTGGCAATCAATCTCTTTCATGCTAAAAAACCTGCACATAGCACACAAAAATACTAATTTGTGTGTAATAGGCAACTGAATTTTAAGGTAACTAGCCATGTTCCAAGCTTATGCATTTAAAAACCTAGAATATATTCCTATTCCAGTATCCTTGGAGCATTAACTGTTTGGGGTTTGACTTAAGTCAACTTATTTTAAGTCCTTCATGACTGTTATTGTCTTTCCCTGGCTCTATGGTCCAGAGGCACAAGTAACACACGAATTATAGCGTAAGCCAACAGTTACACAATTCTACGGCTCATTTCTCAGACTGGCAAAGGAAAGGAGACCGAGTAATCGTGACAAAAATCAACAGATACATAAATTAAAAATCACATCTAAAAACCTAATTACCTATTCAAGATTCACTATAAGGGAACACATCCTGCTTGTACACTATGGGAAAATTAAACAAGGAAATTAAGCAACACTGCAGGTGTCAAAGGGACAAAGCCCCCAAGCGAGGGGACCTGGGGTAGTGGTCCCCTATACGATTACATCCTAAATGGACAGCATCCACACGGCACGTTGCACTGCGACTCCTACAGTGACATCCGCCAGTACACGGTGAGGGGCGATTCATCTCTTACGTAGCTCTGTCCTATTTGGTTGATTTTCTATGCAGCAGCAACTCCCAAGGGAAAAAAAAAAAAAAAGCTCAAGTTCTGCCACAATATTATTCATTAAAAAAAGAAAGTGTCTCACCCCACGCACAGATGAATGATTCATCGTTGTGCCCTGAGGAATATCCAGGCCAAATGAGGATGCCAGATAAAGAGACAATCACTCCACAAACCAAGTGCAGAGTAAATAAATAAAATGAGACCTCTTCCCTTTCTGAGAAGGGGAAGAAGCATTTTTCTGTGAGTTTGGGTCTGCTCTAAACTTCAGAAAATTTAGTGTGCAACAAATCTTTCGTTGAAGCAGTAACTGAGAACAGAGATTTATAACACAGGACCACAAACTCTGTGGCAAAGGGAGCATTCATCTACTCTTCAAGCAGTTAAGTTGAGCTTTGCTCCACGAGTTCTAAATGCCAAACTACCCTAACTAGGAGTTTGGTGGCCCTCAGTTTCAAATGTAGTCAAATGAAGAGAGTCAGAAGAGTTGAACTGCCCGTGCAGATGTGTCCATCTCTGGAGGGACCTTGCTACATGAAGCCCACCTCTGTACCAGCACGATGGCTTGGGCTATCAGCTTGCCCTGGTTCCCAGGGGAGCCGCGGTGCACGCAAACCAGGTTGCTTTTGGAAGAAGCTAAACCAGAAGCCCCGCTCCAGCTGCACACCAAATGCACTCCAGTGGCCAGCGGGGTCATAAGGGTCCGCAATAACAACTGCTTTCATCATTTCCATCTGCTTCTGCTGCTCCAGATCACCTGCTAATGTAGATGTAGCCTCCAGCACATCATTAGGTGAGACAAGTCTAAATCTGGTAGTTTCAAGATTCTGCAACTGCTTCAAATCCCTTTTAAAATAAACGCACACTGCATGACATAGGACATATGTTTTGCTAATATTACCAAATCAGTATTTGTTGGATATTTTATGGTTCCCTTTACTCTCCTTGACTCCTGCTGCTTCTTTGAACCACCTTCCCCTATCTTCCATGTGGGCAGAACATTTAAGTTTGTTTGCAACTAATTACAAAATCATGGGAAAGGAGCTCAAAGGCTGAAGTACTGAAGCTGAAGAATTCTGCAGCTTTGCCCCTGGGAAGTAACAGTAGATGTCCTGGGAGCATGTAAAGAAGACACTGCTAGACTTCACGGACATCCTCTGATCAAAAATGCAGGCATCTGATCAGTGGTACCTTTGGGCAGCAGCACATCTGAAGCCATCACCCAAGGCTCCCCTGACTACCAAGGGGAGGAAGAAAGGCTTCTAGAGCTGAGCACAAATCTCACAGCGAACTTCCAGGTGTGCTTGGTAAAACGACTAGTCCTAAAAGGAAAAGTTCAGGTCAGGTCATTGCAGGTAGGTAGCCCTTGCACAAGCATCAAATACCACCACGAAGAGCACCGGATCACACTATGCAAGATACTTTTCCCACTTGCAAGATTAATATTTCAATAATAGTATTTGCTTTATGGCTATAGCACTGTTATACACTGGTTTCCTATAGATATATTGATTAAGTCATCTTACTTAAAAGGACAACATCCTATATTCCTTTTAATCCTCATCTACCTTTAAAGCATTTTCTTTTTTATTTTCCGTTCGCCTCCTTCACTATATATCTGGAATTTATATGGAGCAATACATAGAACCTACCTCTTAAAATACCTGTCAAACGCAAACTTTTTCTTGTTACTATTTTGTGAATGTAACTACAAAACTTATACCTTGATGGTCTGAAGATGCTCTTTGCTTTAACTCATTTTGTCCAACAGGCAGAACAAAAGAGAGTATGTGGAACATTCTGACCACAATTATTTATAATCCACGAGAAGCTTTAAAAACAAGACTTTGGACTTGCTCCTGCCTGACCAGCTCTTATTCATCACCTCCCTGCCCTGCAGTATATGTATCATGTCCCTCAATAATGGCTGAGAATAAAGAGAACTGCAACTAATGTGTGTTGAATTCCAAAAGCCAAGACGTAAAATATATGAAGAGCAAGTTGTAAGCTGCTCTAGTAAGATTGTTTTTTAATTTTAAAAATTAAAATTAATTAATTAAATAAAAATTAAAATTAAATATCCTTCTCTTCTGGATAGTACCCTTCTTTGTTAAAATAGTTTTTAAAAATATGAGACATTAAATATATATATTGTTTATATATATTGTATAAATAAATATTACATATTTATATACTTAGGTATATTAAAAAAAAAAAAAAAGAGTCTGCATGAGACCACCTTCATGCAACGATCTCCAAATTTAATTAATTTCCAAAGCAATCATTTCCAGAGCATTAACATTTCAAATGACTAAAGCACACAGTGAGGTGCAGAAGCACTGAGCACTTCAGTAGCTTCCTATAGGAAGCCTGCTGCAGAAGGAAGAATGCATCGTTATCGTTCCAGCTTCTTGTCCTGAAACAAAAATACAGCTTCAGACTTCTTCCAGCCGAAAACTGAGCTGCTCTGAAATCAAAACAAATGCCACTGTCTTGACAAACACTAGGTAACAACTAAACTCAGGAAGTGCTTTGGCATTAAGGAGCCAAATCCTTGTCATCACATAAATTTTAGGTGATTATTTTGTAAAGAGTTTTACAACTGCAGAGACCAACGTACTAAGAGTAAAGCCTCTCTTATAACATTCTGGTGCTTTTTTTTTTTTTGCATGTTTGTTCCTAGATAACAAATACGACAGTCTCAAAAAGAGTTATGTGAATTATTAGTGTATTTAAATTGTTTGCCCCAGGCAGGAAAAAAAGATCACGCAGTTATAAAACAATCTCAAGTCCACCAACCATAAAGAAAGCAAAATGTAGAAGGTATGAGGATATTTAAACAAATGGAATTAATTCAGGTCCTTTGCTCTGTAGTATCTGAGCATCTTCCAAAAGGACATAAAGAAACATAACTAACATCTGTCATCTTAAGCTTAGTCTCTCAAATCTTTCCTCGGAAAAACCAGATGTGCGCCACAGGGTTTGGGGGATTTGGAGTTATTTCATTCTTCTTTTTGTGCCCCACATGCACCTGCACATTTGTTTATTCTTAGTCATGAGAACATGGATGATTTGAGAATGACCTCAGGAAAGAGGGATGGAGCAGCAATATCTAGAAGAGTCTGAGCATCATTAAGGAAATAGATGGTCTGTAGCAAGAAATGGAGAAATGTCAGAAAGGAGGAGAAAAGAGGAGATACAGCTCATCTTATCCAAGATGTCTTGTTGTATAAAAATTAACACACACTATGTGCATCTTCAGTTTTCTGAAAGGCTAGGAAAAAGGAATGTATTTGGCGAGATCCAGCTTTTCCAGGCTTCTCTAAAGGTCATAAGGTATAGTCTCTTGAACATGCTCCTTTCAATTCAACCATCTCTCGCCGTAAAAGCAGTTCCCCTTATTTTTTCAGTAGTCTTTTAAGGCAATCACAACCTGGGTATCTGGAAACATAGCTCTGAGCTTCAATTCTTTTCCACATACTGCACAAGGAATGCTCTGCCTCCCTCCTGTGTCCTTGTCATTCCCAAAACAGTCCAAAATTCCCACTCTTCGGGATCTGTGAACCAACAAAAAAGTTGGAGAAGTCTCTTGCTGCAACCCTGCCATGTTCAAACAGGAAAGAGCCCCAAACAGGAAAACATAACCGCAACATATTTGATAGCAACCACCAGCATCGCCTGAGGGGGTCACTTAGCCTTCATTTCATCTTTCAGGCAATGTAGGTAATTTAAAAATAACAGAACTGTTAAATGGCTATGCTACCACAGACTCAAACACCTAGAAAGGAGATATTTATGGTCACCAAGTAATATTAAAGTTTAATCTCCCTGTCTTCAGAGCAGAAGACACTCAAAAAGAAAAGTGGGAAATATGATTCACGACAGGGTGTTAAATCAGACAATCTTAACTGTAGGGTCACACAAGCATTGCCATGCTAACTCTCTCATGGTCACTTCCAGAAGGAAGCTCCTACCATTCAGCATCAGATTTTCCATGCTTGGGCTGTGCCTGGAAAGCAGCGTTTGGTCTGGAAAGGACAAAGAGTACAGCTTTCTGCCCAATTTTGAAGCACAGGAAGAGGCAAAAAGGTAACCATGTCCAGAACTGAATTCCTCTCCTCCATCATGACTGTCACCATCACCACCAAAATGCCCTAAAAGATCTTTCCCCCCCTAAAAATCGTATTTCATGTAACGAAATAGTGCTGGTAAACTTTCTTGCATCACTACGCTCACACCCCAGAGCTTTCCTTACTGGTATTTCTGTCTGTCTGCCCGCCACCTGCTCTTTGGTTTCACAAATGGATTGTTAACTTTCTCCTCCATATGTGGGCCCTTATTTCTGCCCTCAGACTTCTGGGCAGGTAGAATTCACTTTGGCCTTCCAAAAATCAAGTCCTGTTCTGGTCTATCAGCCTGCTTTTAAGTTCTACATCTCTGAGCCCAAACCCCAACAGCCCTCAAATGCCTTTTGAAGCTAAATTCCAAAACGGGAAGCTCTGGAGAGGTAGGTGGGAGCAGCCAAAAGAGGAGTTTATCAGAGAACCTGACAAATTTTGCTTAGGAGGAAAGAAAAACCTCTTGTAGGTGTCTGCTACTTCTAAAAACCAGTGGCTCATGCTCTCACAGGCAGCTGTCACCTGCTCTGGTCGGAGCAGCAGCACGCGGGAACTGCAAACCTCTTCCTTCCCACTGAAGGATGTCCAGAGATGTGAGAGGGGCACGATACCCTCGTGCCCACGGCATGCCCGTCCCTCCCCAGAGCCTATTTCCCACACCCACTCACACCCCTTGTCTCTCAAACAGATCCATCCTCCGGTCCTGCTGCTTTCTCATCCCCCCGATCCAAAATGCCACCAGGTCTTTGCACGCAACCACAGGTTGCTTGACTTGTGCCACAGCAACAAGAAAGCAAACCCAGGCTTCTTCACCCAGATGAGGTGCTCCACCAAACCCCTGGTGCTGGGGGCTGGACTGACATAGGCAAGGAGGAGAAAGGGGGTCCAATCCCCAATGCACCCCTACCTCTCTCACAGGCTCTCTCAGGCCACTGCGAATCCTCTGGGCTCAACTTTGTCAGCTACTGGAGTCTACAGTAAAAAAAAAAACAAACACCCAAACCATAAAAAAATAAAACAAAACCTGCACTGTCAGCCAGGATTTTCAGAGGAGGCTGGGCTTCTCAGAAGCATCCAACTCGAGACGTCTTAAAGCGGTTAGATTTTATGTGTGCTATTGCTCTCTTAAACCTTCTCTTTAAGGCTGGGAAGCACATAATCGAGAAACCTAAAAGACTCTTGTGGCTTTCAGGAGGCGTGGGTGTCAATGCAAAACGGCACTCTGAACTTTAATTGTTCCGTACAGACATTACAAGACTAATTTGTTGTAATAGATTTAATGGTATCACAGCCCTCTACATATTTGCATTGCTCTGCAATATGGAAGTTTTCCAACCCAGCAGCTTCAGATCTGTATCACGGGGCGGGGGAGAAACCCATGGCTTTAGGCACGTCCCCGCCTGGTAAATTTACAAACATAAGAAGGCAGCTAGAAACTGTTCACTGAACTTCCCAAAAGACAAAAACTGATCCAGCTGCAGAATTCATTTCTTAGCACAAAAATTACAATGCCCAGTGACCACCTCTGTCCGTACACAGCTAGGCACAAGGGGTTTGTGCTGTGCTCTGCAGTAAACAGAGGTCTGGGCAAATTCAGAAAGTCCAAAGTCCAAAGCTCCCAATAGCAAATGTGCTCCTAATAACTGTCTTTTAAGGTATCAAGGACTCCAGCTTGAGTAATTTCTCTCACCACAACAGCAGAGGTATCAAAGAGGAAGAGAAAGAGGTTTTTAAACATGTTGATCCCAATAGATTTATTACACGATATGCCAAACAAAGCCACATAAAGAATATTTGTAAAGGAATTCCACGTTCTCGACAAAGACGTCGCAAGATGGGGGACAGCCATCAGCACCCCCGTAACCCATTAAGACATTTTATGAAAGTGACTGCTACATTTAACCAAGCCAACGTGAATCTAGACCACCCCTAACTGCACATTATGCGCAAATGCCGCACAAGAGCAAGGTATGATATATAAAAAGGCCCTAATCGAGTTACTCAGTTACCAAACGAGGTGCAGACCGGCCAGATTCGAGCTCTTTGTTCCTCCCTCCCCAGCTGGAGAGTTCATCATCCGCCCAGCCCACATGCCATGCTTGTAATTCAACCTCAGCAGTGACCAAAACAAGCTCAAGTCGGCACTTTCCTGACCTCTGAGGAAGCAGATAACATCAGTCAAGTTCAGAATTAACTGTCTGCTAAGTTTCGTCAAATTTCCCTCCGACACGGGATGCCAAGTAAGAACCAAACTACAAACGTGCAGCGACTTACCCTGCGCTCCCCCCGCCCCCGCGCTTTCCTTTCCGCACTGATTTCATGCACGGCGCTTATGCAATTCATCAGCTGAGCTTGTGGCAGGTTAGCAGAGGGCAGCGGGGACAGGCTGCCCTTTTTCTGACTCCCCGGGAGGGGCGAGCAAAGCGAGGAGCGATGCCACAGGCAAAGCAGAAGCGGCGCAGCGCACTGAGCTTTGGCAACCAGGTACCTGGCCCTGCAAGGACCGAGGCGAGCCCAGCGCAGAGCTACAAAATGGCAGAGATCTCATAGAAGTCGGTACTTACCTGGAAGAAACAACAGGCAGGACTGAGCCTGGTACCACAAAAGGTTCAGCATCCTTTCAAGCATTCACAGTAACGCACCAGAAAAAGATATGCAAGACTAGAAAGAGTGAAGAGATTAACAGGCTCCAGAATAAAAAGCCAACAAAGAAAACAAAACTTCTTTTCAAAGGTGACTAATACCACCCCTTACGTGAAATAATATAGCAGGTTAAAAAAAAAAATCCATGCTTCCACCACAGTAGAGAAACAGATTTGCAGTGGAAAAGCTTGGCCAAAAATTCTTCATTTATCTTTGGCAATTTAAACCATTTTCACATAAATGATGTTAAGGAGGCAAAACTGACTGACGCTTTCTTTCACAATAACACGTCAGCCAAAAATCCCGGCTCATATGCCTCATTTGTTATTGTAGTCAAAGACTGGGAACTTCACTTCTGATTCTTTACGCGTAAATATAATCTAACTAGAAAACATGCATCACATTGGGATAGATTCAACCTTGACTGAGGTGTGTAGCTTCCAGGGATTTCCCTTCACTTAAACAGAAAAAACGCATCCCTTGTATGAAATAAAAATTACTGCAGAACTTGGAGTTTCTTTACCGGCTTTGATCTAAATTCCAGGTCAGGCTGCCAGTGACATGTATTCGTGTGACATTCAAACGATTAAGATGAAACATTATTTCAACAGTCAGGCGAATGCAGCCTGTCATTTTCAGAAAGCATTTTACAACAAAACCACTTGATTTCTGCAACAGAACAAAACCACTGACAGGAGAGGTGAAGTGAACAGCAAACTGCAAGGAGCCCATCCTCTCCATTTCTACTGAAACAAACCACAACGATGGTGGCCTTCCTCTTTCCCCACTCCTCCCCAATGCCAATTCCATATTAAAAAAAAAAAAAATTAATTGGGGTTTTTGAATTATTTGATCTTTGATCCTTTCCTGTCTTACAACAACCGTGACAGATGCAGAACCAGAAACTTTTATTATTATTGGGAGCCAGAACTCATGTCTCCTTCACATGATGTCTCTCACTGGTATTTAAACTTTTTTTTTTTAATCCGAGTTTTCAGCAGCCATGCCTGCAATTCATAACGAAAGCCACGGTGGAATCTTTCAGGGCTGCCAGCAGTTGTGGTTACCCCGCTTCTTATAAACACGGCGGCTTCCTGCCAAGGCTCCCCTGCTACATCAGGATGAATCATGGCATCCTTCACCATCGTGACCCCCGAACACAGTCAAGCCACAACTCTGTCTAGTTCCATTAACTACACATCACAGTGAGATAGCGCTTCTGTGCCTACCTCCGAAACAGCCTGACTCTTCCCTAAGCCAGCTGAGAGGCTGCCAGCAGACTCCTTCAGGCTGTGTACAGTTAATAGTTAGTATTTTCATGTTTCAGAAATAACAGTTTTCACTAATTGCTCGCAATATGAAGTTCATGGTACACCTTTAAACATGCTGTGGTGGCAAATATGTAATCCTCAAGGCAGGATCCTATGCATCATTCACTCTTCTAACCCTGCAGATAAAAGCACACGAGATAAAGCTCTTGATTAAGTGAACAGTAAAGAACAAAAGCAACTTTTTTTTTTTTTAACTAGGTGAAAAGAGGTGAATTCAAAAAACAAGCAGAGCATCTTATCGCTCTTTGGTGATCCTGTAGTGGATACATTTATTGCACAGCAGGACATTAAATGTGTTTTCCTATATACTGATAAATTATAAATTACGTGTGTCCTACTTCTGGTAGTACCACTTTTCTGATTATCTCCTGCAGGACTGAGTCAGCTAATAGCAGCCTTGGCACTTCTGACCTTTACTTAGTCAAAAAATTTCCGTTTTGTTGTTTAAATCAAGGATCCTGCCTGCAGCCCCCCATGGTCACCACTGCACCTACCCACAGTGACTCGGTCAGTTCAACAACGGCATCCCAGCAGCTTGACGCCAAGCCACACACATGTGAGGCTGAGACCAGTTTCTCTAAATGACAAATGTTGACGTGCCCCTTCAGTACTTCTGGCTGAGATGTTTCCAGCCCCTTCAGATCACTCCATCTACCAAAACCTCAACAGGGTTGAAATGGTGATGCTGTCAATCAGCAAGAAAAAATTTCTGCTGCTGGGGGAGCAAAGGAAGGAAAAATAAAACCCACCCTCCCTCACTTGCTTGCTGTGTGCCTGCACCTCCAGCTGCCTCGGTGCACTGTGTCAGTGGATGAAAATAGACGGGCCTGACAACTTCGCTGGCTCTCTCAAAGAGGCCAGTTGGCAGAAGCAGCAGTCTGCTCCTGGGTAGAAAAGGGTGGGTCTAATATTTCCTCCCCCCCAAGTCTGAATGTTCACTTCCCCCCCCGCCCCCTTTAGTCAAAATGAAAGAAAGAATTTCTCTTTTGAACACAAAAACTGAAAAAGCCACACATCTGCACACAGGTGGCGAGTAGGAAACCTTCGCAAGTGTCATCTGGTTCCACAGAACCTAATCTTCCCTATCAGAAAAAAGGAAACCTAGAAGTTACGACTGCAGAGATAACTTTCCAAACACAAGCAAGCGTATCACGAGGCAATGAGCGACAGAAATGCTCCCAGTGCTACTGTTGTACCTTGCTATGCCGCTTCAGAGCAAAAGCATTCCTCTCCAACCCCAAAATTAACAAGCAAGCCCAAATTTCACACTGCTGCTGTTCTGCCATAATGCAGGGAGACTATGGAGAAGCAGATTAGCAAAAGAGATAGAAGGGGCTATGGGGCACACGAAAATCCAACAGGACAGTTAGGAAAAGCCTGCAAGACTGGAAGTGCCCCAAACACCTGTGATGCACCCAGGAGTAGGAGGAGATGGAGATTCAGCCTCCTAAACAGTACAAAATACTCAAGATGACGACTTAAATAAACTTTAAAAGAACATCTGTGTCGGTAAGCTTCGCTCCAACAAGACCATAAATCACCAGGGGATATTTTACGATCGATGCTTTACACCTCAACGCACAGATCGGCGCCGAGTGCAAGCGCCTGCGACGCATCGCAATTCCACAGCCCTGCCTCCAGGCAAAGCCCGGAGCGCGCTGCCACGGCTGCCCCCGACCCCAACCGCCGAGCTCGCGGAGCCGCGTTTCGGGGGACCGCGGCAGCGCCTCGCTTGCGCGCGCCTGGCCGGAGGAGCCACCTGGAATTGTGCTTACGGAGCAGGTGGCACAGCCAACACCCTTTTTTGGCCCGTGACCACTCCACACCGTTTTCGGGATCAGACTACCAAGGACGTGAGTCACCTCTGCGAGATTTCAGCCGGGGCCCAGGCGCGGTCACGACGCAGACAGAAAACGTCGCTGCTCTGGCAGCGGTCATCTGTGCCGATACAGGAGTAGGTTTCATAAGGCAAAAAGGCTCGAACTGAATTTATGTAAGAAACCTTACTTAACCATCTCAGTACCACACAGGTCATTTTCCAAATCATCTCTCCACTTCAGATGCTCCACAGACGTTGCTAAAGCTGCCAGGTTTTGGAGCCTATTTCTCATCCAAAGTCAAAATGACTAAGAGGCTTTCAGAAATTTTTAACTCGTGATTTATGTCCAGAAATAAAGACGTGGTGGTTTGAATAGACAAATCTACTTATTTCCAATGGCCCTCTTGAAACTGTTGGTACAACAGCACATACATGCTTAGTACAGAGGTCATACACAAGAGATCGCTTCTAAAAGGCACTTCTGGAATGTCATTAGAGGACCAACCTGCTTCCCCCCCAAAACAGACATCCACTAGCAGCATCTCGGGGGTAGCGCGTTCTCAGCACATCCCCTCAGCAGGTGGTACCGAGCGTCTGTGGCCTGTCACGATGCAGGACCATAGCCTACTTTTCTGCCATCAACAGTCTGAAGTTGCAACGGAAGAGCCTTCTGAAGAAAAGGGGGGAATTACACCAAAAGGAGGAATGGTGATGGACAGAGAAAGAAAGAAAAAGAAAAGAGCATCAGCTCCAAATACTTTTTTTTTTTTTTTTTTGGTGGTCTGTGCTTTGTTCATTTTTAAGGTAGAGTTACTTGTCACGTACAGGTGACGGACTAAAATCCAACATATGTTAGTTACATGGAGACGCTAATTTTACTATGGAGAGGAAGCTGAACATATTTATTGGACTTGGACAGACCTGGAGACTGATCCCATCACTAATTCCCATCTCCTGTCTGATCTTCAGGTGTTTACTCTCTGAAGCTTTCCTACCGCCACCGAAAGGGAGCGTAAGTCATCTGGGTAGGAGCTTTCTGCCTGCGCCCTGTATCTGCTAACACTGTGTTCCAGGTTCTTCATCCTTTAGCCTTCAAAGCCCTCCTTTTAGAGAGAATCAAGGCATTTGGGAGAGGGCTATAAGAGAAACTAGGAGCTCCTCAGGGTGAAGGACTGAGGAATGCACCACTGAAAGACCAAGAAGCCAAGCAAGTCCTAGATCCATTGAGAGACGCCAGGAAGTAGGAAGGAACTGGACATGGAACTGGTCTGAAGAGCAGCCGTGACATTCGTGCCAGAAAGGCACCATCACAGCAGCACGGCAGGCGTCGGGGTCACCTATCTCACGGCTGCATAGGCCTTCATACTCCTTCCTACCAAAAAGCACCCTTAAACTGTTCTCATCTTATAAAGCAAACAGGAGTAAGACAACTGTGGACGGCACTTTCTTCCTCTTGTTTTGCTATACAGACTGGGCGTAACGATCCAATAACAACTTGACCATAAGCAGCTCAGAGGTCCTGGCCCCCACACTAGCAAAAATTGTTTCTGACATCCCATCCCACATTGAAAGACTACACGTAAGCACGACAGAGCTAGTGACCACCGCAGGACACGGATAAGGGTCTGGGTCTACCAGCACCGAGCTGCAACTATGGCGTGAGCCATCTGTCTGCAGAAGACTAGTGGGGTGCCACGTACGTGGAAGCTGGCCACATCGGGGCCTGGCCAGCTGGGACCTGGGCCATCTTCCAAGCCTGTTGCTGTTGACTGCTGAGAGTCACAACAAAGGGGTCTTTTCTACCCCAGATGAGCCATTTGCAGATCTCCGACAAAAATAAACCAAATGAAGCAGATAGGTTGCCACGTGACGAGGAAAACTCAGTAAATAGGAAGATCCTCAAGTACAGAACTGCAAACTGGAGATAGCCCAGAGCTTGAATGAAAAGCAGATGGAGCCCTTAGACGCAGCAGGACCCCAACATACCTGGAAGAACTTCTGGGAAGAAATACTTTTTTAGTATTTTAAAGCATCTGGCCTGCACACAGCAGAGACAAACCCAACTTGTTCAGAGCAACAACCTCCACCTGTGCTTACAGGTAAACCTTTGCAAGAAGGGTTCCTAAGGAGATACTTCTACTTTTAACAACACAACCATTACTTACCCGTATGGTTTAGCGCTACCCTGTGAGAGCAGTCTTCTGCATAGCTGCTAACTGTTCTGTGAACACCTTCACGGGTTGTACCTTTTCTGTTAATACTTCTGAGAGTTTTGTGCTGCAAAAGAAACTAACCCCAAGCTGACAGCCCAACAGCATAGGTGGAAATCCCAGCAGCAATTCATTTGGTAGGTTACTGGCAGATGAGCGCAACCACAGCCCAGAACGCAGTGTCTCTGGCCACGCGGGCTGTCAGAGCAGCGTCAGATCACTGCAAGACTAAGGTGAAGCAAGCTTTGTACATCACCGACAAAGTATTACTAAAGAAACACACACACACACACACACACACACACGGGGATACCAGCAATTAAACACTGCAAAGGTGCTGGGAACTGCCCACTAAGGAGTCGTTTCACACCAGTCACACCCACAGCCCACTGAAATGGCTCAGTGGTGCAAATGATGCCAGTGATACAATCCTAGTCTGACATTGCAACCGGGCCACTGAATGCAGAGCTACCAGCCAGGGAAAGCAAGTAACACTTCTTCCGAGGGCACAGAGACCCTGCTGGAGATGCACCAAGCTCCTAGCAAAGGAGAGTGGCAAGGTTTACAAGCCTTTCGCAGCAGGATAGAGAGACACAGAAGCAGCAGCTGGGAAGCAACACAGCTGCAATGAGTGAGAGCACTCGGGAGAGCGAAGGGAGTTCCACAGCGAGGCAGCAAGTCAGGCTGGCCAACCTCGCCCAGCCTACACACCAAAATCTCCACGTGCTTTGAGAAGCACAAAACACGTACCTCACGCCTTGGAGGAGTTGGGGGGAGACGACGGTGGATCCCCGGAGGTCTCATTTCTCCAGCGCCGAACACAGTGCTCTGCGTGAGGGGGTCCAGCAATGTCAGCCTCGGCAGAGCCTGTTGACTTGCCTCCTCCTGCAGCCATCTGCTCAGGTCACCCAAACCCCTGTGCCAACACAGCCCTGCTTCTGGACATACGATGCGGGTGCCTCACAGAAGTCGCACATGAACCATGTATACTGATCCAATCACTTCAGCACAGTGATCTACCTTCTCCTTGCCACCTGAAACAGCCCAGCTGAAAGCTGGTGACGTTGCACAGAGCAAGGGATGGGCCAGGGCTTCCCTGCAGTCTCCAAGAAAAATTTGGGTTACATTTTTCATCTGAGCTTCAGTGCACGAGTTTGCTGGTGCTCTGTCCAGAATACCAAACCCACCAACCAAGTGGTACTGGATTACCTTACTGGCTACTTCAGGGAAGCCTGACCACAAACTTAAATTATCACTTAATCAGTGCTCTAAAAATAGTTGCGGAGGAGGGTCGATCCACAGAGAAAAATAAGCTGTTGAGAAGAACAATGCTCTGGCAATCATCTCAAATTCACTATTCATCTATCCTTTATGAGCTGCTCTTGGGAATAAAGGAAATTCATGAACTTGCCAGATAAACCTTTCAGAGGGAGGAGAGGAAGACAACCATTTCATGCCCCTTTCCCAGTCAACACTGAATACACTTACAGGTGGGTGAAGGGAATACGAGAAGGAGTAAACCTCATTTAGAAAGAGATGGATCAGAAGGAGTAGGGAAGAAATTCAGAGAAAAAAAAAGAAGGAAAAAAGCAAGTAAGTATTTAATTGAATAACTCCCGTTAAATCATGGAACAGAAGGTCAGGAATTCAGAGCAAAAGGAAAGAAAAGGGTAACTAAAGGGAAGATTTACATGTGCATGTTCACACGCTACTACCTCAGTGCCTGACTGATTTGATAACCATCCCTTGCATATTATGCAAATTCAGTTTTCAAGAAACCTTTATCCTTTACTCAGGGCTTGTGGTGGGGATACATCAAACACCACAACTGTAGCACTCTCTTAGGTTTTTTTATTCAATATTTTCTGCATTATCCTCCTCAACCAAGAGGAGGATAATGCAGAAAAAAGGCAACCTCAACTACTCAACTTGTGCTGTAAACTAAGGGTGGATTTTCAGCTCACCTAACGTTAGCTATCTAAGCACTTCTAACTAAAGCTAACAGTCCAAGGCTCCCTCTGTAGTCAAGGAAAAAGACAACCACCTCCAGACAGCAATTTATTCTCTTTTAAGATCCCTTTCTGTGACTGGTGGGAGGAAACACCCTTTGGAGACCTGTCTGTCTACCACTGCTGATAGAGGACATCCAGGCAACGAGGCTAAACCAGACCCCCAACTGCAGTGACTGAACGCAGGGGAAGCAGCTTTTACCCTCACAGTCTGCAAGGTGACAGAACTACTTGGCACTTGGAAGAGAACAACCTAGAGAAAACATCATTTGCACAAAATACTTAGGTCTTTAACTCCTCAGAGGACAAAGAAGGGGATGCAGATGCGGGTCAAGGACTGCTAGTGGAAGGATCTTTAATATTCATGTTTACATCTAAGGCCCATTCTTCAATTCAAAATTAAGTAAAAACCAAAGAGGTTCGCTAGTTTCCTGGCGAAGCACGCTTGGCACTTAATGTCTTTTCTGATGTTTACAAGCACAGAGCACAGTGAGGGACATCTGCCACCACCAGCACACCTTCCTGCAGTCTGCACGGGAACAACCAGAGGACTTGGCTCCGACTGATCCCCACTGACAACATGAAGCCTTCAGAGAACGCTGCCAAAAACTCAGTGTAACAGGATGATGAAGACTGGTGGAGACTGCGTAGAGGAAGGTAAAGGAGAAATACGTACCATCAGACTCACAAAGTATTTCCACTTCTCTGCAACATGGCAGGGGTACTTTTGAGCAGAAGAGGGGAGAACGAAGCTGATGGCAACACTCAGACTACCATGATTTGCTGCAGTACCATTAACAAACTGCGCTCAATTCATCTCCTCTGGCTTCTTTCCACCACATTTTATCAACTTGTTCAAAGGGAGCATTAAAAGCTCTTTAGTACCTTGCTACATTTGCTACTGCTGAGCAGAAGTAATTGCCAAGTAAGATATCTATCTGCCAGAGCCTGCTCATGCCTGAGATGGTAGAGGTCACGTTCTGGAAAAGTTAGACTTTGAACTTTTCCAAGTTTCTAACTCCCACTGTAGTTACACACACACATAAGACAACTGAACAGCACAGAAAAATGGAGGCGAAAATCAGAGGTGCAGCAGAGCTGCCGCCTACCCCACAACAAGTTTTACTTCTGAAACTATCTGAGCAATTTTAGGAATTTTTTTTGCCCCATTTTCAAATCACGCATCTGAAAAACACAGCTGTTAATTACGATCAGTGAAAATATAAGTGATCCCTGAAATACATGCTGGCCCCTTGCACGCCCAGTGCTGCCTCCCCTCTCCCCCCTGCTCCCTCCCCCAAAGATGCACGGAAGTACCAAATCCCATTCAGGGCTCCTTGAGGAAATTCTTTGTCCGTGATGTTTTCTCTAAAAACAGTCCACAACCGCCTTTCTTTTTTACTTCCAACGTAGCGGGATTCAATTTCAGTGCCCCAGCTGCCGCGTGAATCCGAGGGGAAGGAGCAAGCTTTGAAGCGCGGCCGCACAGAGGCCGCCTCGCAGGGTGCCGGGAGCTCCAGCACACAAAGCACCAGCACCACAGAACCACAAGGGCCAAACCATTACAGCACGTCACAGCAAACGCCTCGGCCGTGGAACCGGGCCTGGGCAAGGCAGTCTTGCCTGAAGATATCCTTACACATGCAGTAATACAGGCCGGAAAAAAAAACAACAAGCATTTAACCTCTGATGGCATTTTCAGCCAAAAATGTGACTTCAAGAAGCTTATTTTTTTTACATTTCTTGTTCAGCTCTACATGTTATGGCATAGGAGTTAAGCACCGTATCAGTAGCTAATGTCACTTGATAGCCTACTAAAGCTTTGTTAAGCATGAGGATTTGCATGCTATTATCAACAATGTCATAAACTTCCCAGACTTCTGCAAAAACCTCCCCGCTGCCATTAAACTGTTAACACTGTCTCCCCCCCCGCCGCCCCCTTTTTTTTTTTTAAATCTCAGTTGCCGACCAGACAGCATCACATTTTGCCTTTCCCATTCCCACTGCTGCTGCGCTGCAGTGCTGTGCTGGGAGCCCTCTCCTCCACCTGACAGAGCCGCCCCAGCACCTCCCCTCCTGCCCACAGGGCTGCAAACCCAGCAGGACCAATCCTGCCTCCAAGCACCCTCCTCGTCTATAGAGCAGGCTCCAGCACCAGCACGAGAAGCGTGCCGAAAGCCCAGCGGCTGCCACCGGCGTAGCTGATGCGCGCTCTCGCTTTCAGTGGACCTGGGGCACAACTTTCTTACCGATGGGCTGGTTAGCAGGCTGCTGGGTGGGGGTTTTTTGAGCACCCATCATTAAGCCCAACTCCGCATTAAGTCCTTACCCAGGAGGACTCAAAGTCTACAAAGACAGGTACAGCAGAGAGAGACAGAGACCAAAAGATGCCCATCAACAATAAGGGAAAAAGTTATCTCCTTGAAAAATAAAAAGTTTGAGCAAAGATGACAGATTTGTATGCATGTATCCTTTGGGCTGGATACCAACCAGTAAAGTGAAATAGAAAATGAATGTCCATCATGAATACAGACAAGACATGCCAGGGAACAAACAAACAAAAAAAACCCAGCGCAAAGGGTTGTAAAGGGGTTTAAAAGGTAAGGGAAAAGTTATCTTGATGTATCTCAGGTAGATTTGATGCAAGGAGCTGCTTTCTGAGTAGAAGGGAGAAAAAAGAGTAGGTCAAGAAGAGCAAAGAGCCAGCGAGAGCTGTGAACCATCACTGCTATGGGCTCGCTTGATGTGCAAGCACCAGTTGTACCGAAATGACATAAACACCCAAGAAAGTGCAAAGCAGTTCTTGTACAGCACAGCAACAATCAAATGAAGGATGGGTGAAACAAACAGAAAAGACTGTATTTATATATATGAAAATATATCTAGAATAGCTACTTAGATATATATATATACACACACACACAATACAGTGCATTTCGTGGTCACTTACAAGAGGGATTTGTCTACCTTCAAACTTTCTTTTCCATGATGCTGATGTGCTGAGACCTCAGCTGTTTTTCCACTTGTTTTAACTTCTTTGGGCTTGGGTTTTGGGGGTTTTTTCTTCTTTGTGATAAGTATCCCCCTCATTGCTCTCCCGTGTGTTCCCCCATTAGCCTGCTTGTGTCCATCTACTGCCAGCTGTCTCACTCTTAAGACTCTCAGGAGTTTGTTTGTGGACCGCTTATCAGAAGGAGATCCTCACCTGTGACCAGGGCTTGTACAAATAAAACAAATAAATTATTTGAAAAGGAAACATTTATGATGCATTTACGGACAATATTCTCCAACAAGACAAGAAAAGCACAGCTCAACTCTGTGATGATGCTGAACTGCTGATTAACATAATTGAATAGCTTTTGTGCTCTCCAAGCAGATTAAACAATTTACAGTCACTGAGTCTTTGGATAGACCCAAATGAGGAGATCAGCTTCTCTTCGAAGGGACCACCCATGTATTCTGTGTTATTCTCCATGGCCTTCTGATCCAGCACTACTGTTAGCAAAATTGAAGCGTGCTTTGGGTACCGATTTTAATTATAACAAACCTGTATGAAAGATCTCGGCAAATGGTTTGATCGTAGTGTTCATGCACTTTCTGAAAGACTTACTGAACAGCAATAATCCATTTGGATGCACTGTAACTCTGACAAAATTCAGTATAAAGACAGAAAAAAGTATTTTTGAAACTTCATTTGTCTAATTTCAGTTTAACACAGTACTGATGCACTAAACACAAATACGGTAACTGTTCATGTATTTGGTATCTTGAGAGAAGGATCAAAATTTTTCTTCCTCTCTTCATTCTAGTAGAATCACTGACAAAAATCACATACTCCCCAAAGTCAGCCTCTCCAATATTTCAGCTCCTTGTCACTGCTATGCTACAATTTGCAAGAATTAAAACCCAAATCGCATTTTCATCTCTTTGAAACCATTATCCAGGTAAAATTCATAATTCTTTAAAGTGACATGATGTGAGGTACATCTAATACCACTCTCAGTTTGTACAGATGATAATGAAGGGAGCACCCTTTTTGAAAAAGGGTAACTACTACTTCCCTGGCATTGACATTAAACCAAGCTTTATGCCTGTGAGCAAAAAGGCAAAGGATGCAAAGCTAGTAATTTCTTCAGCTGCCTCTCAGTTCATTCCCAGATGTGGAAGGGTAATAATTGTCTCCAGTTACTTACGCAAGAACTTTTAAGTAAATAAAATGCTTCTCGCAACTATCCTATGTTTATTTACAAATATATGCACATCATTTTTCAGTGTCTCAATATGAAAACTAATACTAGTAGCTGAACTGTTTCAAAAGCAGACGCACATTTTCAGTACCCAACTTCAGAAAGCCTAAAAATTTACCTGCAGGGTAACTTTACTATTTCAGTAAATGAGCTGAAACAACTCTGCACCTCTAGACCGCACCCAGACTGTCTCAAGCCAATCTAATATCACCTCCAGTTTTAGTACCTTTATGAGAGTGCTCTTCTCCCTCAAGTATTATCAGCAGTATTTGAATAAGAGAAGAATGAATGCTAAGACCATTTCCCAGATTCATACAGACAACCTGTACCAGGGTTTTTACCTTCTTCTGCATGCTATTGCATCATTAATTTATATCAGAGATGGGAAAGAAGGGCTACAGGAGAAGTCAGTCACTGGTAAGTGAATTTGAAGAAGGCTGTTGCTCAATTACCTGGTTAGATTTCAAAAAAAAGAGAAAGAAATTACACACACAGAGACTAATTAAGAGAGAAGAGCTGGCAACAAGACAGAAGGAACTTCTAAGTGTTATAAAGAATGCAAGTGTAAGCTTGAATCAGTAGTTTCTTCTACATATTATACTCGGGCAAGATGAACAATGCTAAGTTCCTACTGCAGGATTTTTTTTTTCTTCCCATTGAAGTTACCTATACTCTTAGACAGTGAAATGAAAGCAGACAACGCACCAGTCTGTGTTTCATTCCTTTGGTATCACCTGCATTTTTTTAAGACAGCACAGTTACACATGTGAATGAAGGCCTCTATTTACCTGCTGCGCTTTGATTACTAATGAGGAAGCAATGTCAGCTCAAATTTTCAACTGTGTCAAAGAAAAAAAAAAATCAACTTTTTTTAACCTGAAGCCCAGACACAGTGATAAACCATGAGAATCAGCAATTTGTACGTGTACAGCCATCTATACTACACTTAACTAAGCACCAAGTCTTTAAAACCCTGAAGAAAAGTTACCTGTAAGTATCTAAGAAAAGAAGACAGCAAAGGCGGCCCCCAGAGTGTCTACAAACTACACGATTTTTCACTATTATAAAGCCAAACAACATGATGAAACTATGAAGGAACAACTTCAGTTTAGCTACAGTGACATTCAGGACACACTGACTGAAACACCACACTCCCCATGCAAAAACCTGCTAGTGACAGAAGTGAATATCCACTTGTATCAAGAGTTAAACTCCACCATGCAATGTCCCTGCTGCTTGCAAATTAAAGGACCTGACTTTTTTAAAGCACAGTTGTTTCAAAAAAATCCCTCAGTGGCTGTTTTAGGTTTTGACATGCAGTGGTTTATTTCCTTTAATAGATACTCCTCTATCTACTGTGTAAACAGCGAGAGCTTCACTGTTTAAACTTCCAGTAAATCCAAGATTAACACACTTCTTTTTTTCCCATCCCACAGTTTTTCGTCTATTTGGACAGCACCTCCAATCCAGCACCCGAGAACCTCTGGTTCAGAGAGCCGTGCCCTCCAGACCCCCACGAGGACGGAGCTACTGCTGCTACTGAGCGGGAAGGGAGACGGAGCCAGGAGAAGAGGGCTGATGCTGCACCGGCGCACAGCTCTGGGCAAAGAGCTGCTCTTAGACCCAAGCAACACGGGCATACCCCTGCAGAGGCACAGGCTCTTCGGCTGTGAATTACAAAACCCACCGATGCGTATTTTCGGCATTCCCATGCGCAGAGGGCAGGCACTGCCACCGCAGCTCTTGCGATAGTTCAGCTCTGCTGAGAGGCACAACCTTATTCCCTCATCCCCTGGTATTATGTTTGAGTGTACCTGGGTCTTGCTGTCCTTGGGTCTTCTCTGTTATTGGTATTCTCCTGAACACCCTGTTGGCAGGTGGGAACCCAACCAGTTCTCATATTCGCTAGGAAGCCCCCAGATGCCATGGGCCACTCTACCTCCTATTAGCCCCACACCGAAAGCCGCTCCTTTGGTCCTCCATCAGTTCCTGCAGCTCTCCTTTCTTGCTTGCTCATCTCTTTCCAAGGACTTGCTCTTTCCCTAACTCTTCCCCCTCTTTAGTTCAATGACTACTTCAGTTCAGAAAAAAACCTGTAGCTCAGTAAGAAGCAGATGCTCCCCCTCCCTCCTCTCCATTCCCACCTCCATCTCAACCCACCACACACGGAGAAATACCGATAACGATGCAATTAAGATTCCTAAGTCTTGTCCCCATTCCTAAATCTTGTCCCCAAAATCTCAACCTTCATTAAGTTTGGGACTGTCACTATGACTAAGTGAGGTGCACCGCAGTGTATAAACTGCCTCTAGTAAGCCTGGAGAATGCTATAAGTTCTTACATATATAGGAAAGTCATCTTTCTTAGAAACAGGGCCAACTGCTCCTAACCAGCTTCACTCTTGTTTTCATACAGCCACCCCAGCTGCATTCTATGTGCAACCGTCACGTGTTGCAAAGTGATTTTCTTGACAACATGCTCATTTATACATTCTACAGTATTTCACAACACCTTTAATGTTGCAGTCAGAAAAGCTAGCCAAGCAAACATATTTCTCATTTTGCACAGACATGCTTCTGCAGTTTGCTAACTGAAGAGGATGCTGCCAGTATCTCAGACTTTTAGGGTTTTTTAGAGTACATTAAAACCGGGCTTCTTCCATGAGACTCCATTTGCCACATGAATCTTTCCCTCTTAAATGCAGTATTTCCTATGCTCTCAGTAACTTCACCATTTACATACGCCCAGTCTATTATATTGCTGTTTGGTGAATTTATTTTCAAGTCATACAGGGTGCAGATTTGAATCCAGACCAGTAAGTCTGACACACAAGTCCGGAATAATTAGTTCCTTTCAGTCAGCGATGAGGACTCCGTGGGCCTTGCCAATTCCACCCATCAGTTCTCTTCCTCGCCCTTTCTTTCTTAGAAGAAGCCATTTGCCCAGTGGCTCCAGCCTCCCCAGGCAGCCTGCGGCAATGACGGCTTCATGACAAACACACGGGAAGACATGAAAGAGACACTTCTGATTCGAAGGAGATGACACTTCCAGCTTACCTCCATACTAACTTCTCTCATTTAGAATCATAGAAAGGTTTGGGTTGGAAGGGACCTTAAAGACCATCTACTTCCAACCCCCCTGCCATGGGCAGGGACACCTTCCACTAGACCAGGTTGCTCAAAGCCCCATCCAGCCTGGCCTTGAACACTTCCAATGGCGATTTCAGCATCAATGTGAAGGACGTCTTGTCATGGAGCTGAAAACAGCAGTCTCCACCTTTCCTCCAGCAGAAATAAATCTATCTTTCTTTCATCACATCAGGCTACAGAGAATTCAGGTACTCCGTCCAGAAAGTTTTAACACCTTGTAGCTCTCATGCCCAGTCAGAGAAGCAACTGACAGAGATTCACACACATTAGAGGCTGAAGGTAAGTAAGAAAGAGATATTTACTTTCTACTTGAATTGTTATTTCCCTTTATCTGTGACTAATGTCATCTCTCACTTCTTTCATCACCTTACTCCCAGAAGTCAATACAACCTATCTGAGCCAACATATCCAAGGACTGACACTGATGCTGTGCTGGAGCTGCTTTAGAGCCACCACAAAGCTAAAAGATGCTCTGAGCCTCCAGTCTTATACAAGCAACAGCTAAATAAATATCACATAACTATTTCTAAAAATCTGCCTATACTTGCTAGAAACAACGAGGAATCTAAATCTGAAAATAGTATCAATATTCTGCCAGAAAAACACTGAACATTTAAAGTTCCCCTGATGTTTCTACAGGACTGGATTTTTTCAGCTACCAATTTACTGGTAACACCCTAGAAAATCAGAAGAGATGGGAAAAGAGCAATAGGTCTAAAGGTATATTTTTTCCTGACTACTGCCTTAGAGGCTGCATACCTTACTTATATGGCTACTATTCTAATGACTTAAAGTGAGTGATATTCAGAAGACAGTCATCATATTATGAGATGAAAGAACCCAGAATAATCCTCTCTCTTCAAATAAAAGCCATAGCATTCTGCCATTTCATACATTTCCATCTTTTATTTTCATATTCTGAGAATTCTCTATTCACCTTCACTGCAGTTATCCCTTCTTCTTTCTAAGTTTAAGTAAAGAGCAGTGACTTCTCTCCAGCTTTCATCTGGAGGCACTTATCTTACAATCAGTCCTGCAGTATGAAATTCAGTTTGTATTGGCATAATGGCTTCACATAAAAACAATCATACTTTTAGCAGAACTCTTATGCTGCAAATCCTTGTTCCCATCTTGACTGACTTTGCAGTAATCCATGTAGTTTATTTGGTTACACAAAGAATCACAGTTCATTTGACATAATTATCTTCTTTTTCTGTTAGTATCTATATATGGCATCCTAAACTGCCATACTCACTTTTTTTGATGCATGTCCATGATCCTCAGTGAATGACTCAGTATACCTGCTTTTCTGCCTTTAGTCATACAAAACTCTATCTTCTGCTTTGATCATCTGCGGGCTTTAAAACAACTAAACAAACAAAAAACCACCCCACCCTAAGACCCATCAAGCACTTCCCTTTCTCAGTGTTCCTTCTGCAAACACCAACCAAGAAACCTTTCTTCCTCATTTACTGACCTCCCCTTCAGCTCAACGCTTCTGTACACAAGTTGCCAACAGCAGGAGTCTCCATGGGATTCTGCATCACTGCCATTTTCCACTATTTCTTTCCTAGATATGCACTTTTTCTCTTTCCATAGGTCCCCGATTCCCTCCTCCCATTCATTTATCTTTCTGCCATCTCACAGCCTCTGCCACTGTAATTCATAGCCGCTGCAGGTGGCAAGTCGAGAGCAAGCTGCCTTCATCTGCTAGAGCCAGCCACTGAAAAACAATACAGCTGAACCCTTCCTTAGCACCCACATCACAGACAAACATCCTTGTAACCTTCAGGATGTGAAGCATTAAACAAAGCCTTTCTCCTCAGTTAAACTGGCGTGATGAGAAAAGCAGCATCGCTTGGCCCATGCACGGAAGGCTTTTGTGGTCTCCTTTTTGCTCTTAACGTTAAGTCCCACAAGACATATAGCCCATAGACACAGCTGTATTATCTGTGACATACAGGTTTCAGTGGTCCCAGGTTGCCTGTGCTACCAACACCTCTGGACACTTAGGACCTGATCCCTACAAGCACCTGTGCAGCCGCCTGCCTGCATCCCACCTCCTACTTCCAGTGTAAAATCCTCCTGCAGCCCCTGGATGTAGGCAGACCTAGATTCACCCTGCCTTAATTAACGTAGCCACAGAAGGCTACCTTAGGCCACTCAGCATAAACACCACTCACCATAAACACCTTTATAATAACCAAGCAAGGCACCGTTCATAAGGAATAATATTTTGCATAAAACATTTAATATGTTTTGGGGGAAAAATCCAATGATTTGAGACACACAAAGTCTTATCCAGGTCTAAAACAGACGTACAGGCTTGCATACTCATTTTCTTTCCAAGTACATAATTTGTTCATCATAATACCTCATACCTCCTTAAAAACCGTGCCTTGCCATCTTCTCCCTGCCATGAAACAACTAGCACTACAGCCAGCACACAAACTCACATGGGATGGGCTTTTCCCTGGGGAAATCCAAAACCCTGGGGACGTAAGGCTGTCCCACTCCTAACTTTGGGAACAGCTAGAGGTGCTTTCCTGCCAGCAGCACTGGTGGCCTCCAACCACCTGGTCCGCTCCTGCACAGCCACAGCTGTTTGGGGGGATGAACTGGGAAAATAACCCGAGTTAAGAATAAATCAGTAAAACCCATGAAGTTAGGGCAGTTTCTTGATCCAATCCAGTCCGCTTACAGTGCAAGTGGTATGAGTGACGGAGGGACAGGCACCACAGATGGGTGGCAACAGGGACCGCATAACCCAGCGCTGACATTAAGAGAAGCACAGATAAAACCACAGCCGGCAGCACCTCCGTTAGGCTGACTGAACCAAGACCTGTTCCTCGCTAATGAGCGCAAAGAAGCGATCTCTATCCACTCTGTATACAACTCGGCACTCGTTAACATGTACGCACTGTGCCGTATGCTTTTCCTCCCATACGGATGCCCCTTTCCACCCCCCCAGCATGAATCTAACACCATGCTCCAGGGATAAACGAGCTTTCATTTTGAAAGCCTCAACAAGCCCAGAAAGACCAAATTATGATCAGCAGCCTTTAAAAATGAGTGGATATGAAAATTCCTATACAATCAAAATAAGTTATCCAGCAAATATAATTTACTTTGGCTTATCACATAGTCTCTTGCATAAACATAACAAAGAGCATTCAAACCACCCTCCACAGAGTTTAGGAACATTTACAAGACATGAATGATGATTTACAGCGTCTAACTCCACCAAGAAGAAAACGTTCCAGGTTGCAGTCCATCAGCTGTGCGTAAGGCACTAACTACCTGATTTTTAGGAGCATTAATCTGTTAACTTCAGCGGGAGTTGGGTTAACACAAGCAAAACTGGAGCCAGGGATCCCAGTTCAGCGCTCCTTATCCAGCAAAACTTTCACAGATTCTCTCCAGTCCTCCACCATCCAGAATTAGCTATTACACCGAGAAACACAGAAACACAGAATTATTATAAATATCATTTCATGGACATGCAGTGACTTTCAATACGGCCTAAACTCTTCAGAGATATTAATTTAAAAGCCTGAACCAACAGTTTAGGATTTCCTCTAAGCTGCAGCTTTCTCAAGTCAATATTTGTAAAACATGTTTCACGTTTCCAAGGAAACCAAGTGGGTAATACCTCTTGCAAACAGCCTCCTTCAATATACTTTTGATGGCTACAGGGCTCATAGAAGTTATTCGTGGTCTGACAAAGGAAAGAAGTTACACTTTTCCTTACATCTTCCGAAAAAAAAAAAAAAAAAAAAAAAACCAGCCTGCAGAAGCAACTGAAGCAACGTACATAGCAAGCATCTACAGAAATCCCTGTGGACTTTGCCACCTGAAGCAGACATATAATAACCCTTGCATTACTCAGCTTTTCTATTTATTTTTCCCATTGGTAGATCTAAAAGTGTCCAGATCAAACATTTTGCAAATGCAAAAATTAGACACTTCTTAAATTACTTCCAAATTATCAGCCAGTACACCAGCTTCGGAGGTCTGAACATATCTCACCACCCTCTACTAAAAATGTATTATGCATCTCATGGTAAAGTTCAAATGTTAATGAAGATAGAGACCAAATCCAGGGATAGAGTAGCATGTTATAATACAATGCTGCTTACTTTTTTTTTTTCTATTATTTTTCTTATTTGACAGATATTTAAATCAATTTAAGGCATGACTAGCTCACTGCATCGTGCAGACATAAAATAAATGGTGAGGCACACAAAATATACTTGAAGTAATTTTGTTGATGGGATCTTTGGAAAAAGCAAGATTATCAGCAAAGCAGCAATGACATAATATCTCTATCCGAAGAAGAGAGGAGGAAAAAGTACAGCCTGACATTAAGTAGAAATAACAAATCTATGAATTCCACTTTGATTAATGCAAAGACTTAAAACTTTAACACAAAATGCCTGCCACAGTATTTTTGTGCTCCTGCACACTTAAGACAGATCAAAGCAATAAAGAAATCCATTTTCCTGTCTGTTAGAAGTTCTGCAAGACTTCTGTTTCCAAAGAGCCGGGTAATGTGCTTTTAAATGCTATACTTAAAGAGCATTATATGTCCAAACATCCTCGCTGAAAAACAAAGACTCTGAAGTTTCACCAGAAGAATCCAGACTAGAAAAATACACATCGTGCTCTCACATCTGCTCACATCTACCTACAAGATGCCCTCGACAACTGTTTAATACACAAAACACATATCCAGAGTTCCTCAGCATGTTGCATTTTGTTCACTCAGAGAAACTCAACACTGGATAAGACACGGATGCTCTTTGGTGGCTTAGGGTAACAACAGAAACACCAGCCCTTCGAGGAAGCACCTCAACCTCCTCCTGATGTAACAGGCATCGAGCCGAACCCACGGACTTTGGCTGTAACAGACTTTATTGCATCCAAAACGAATCTGCAACCTACAAAGACCCACATTCAAGAACAACACACGAAATAAAGCTGCAGCTTCTCAACAAGCCTAGAAGGAGCAGCCAGGAGACTCCTTTGACTTTACAACAGAGGATTGTTTAAACAACAAAAATGAACCCATTACAACAGAATCACTTTACATAATGTACCAGGCATCACATTAGCTACATAAACTTCTGTGGCAAGCAGTGAAAACCAATTTCTGTCTTACAAAACGTCTCAGAGTCATTTGCAGTATAAGAAATGTCATTCCAGAGCCGATGACTGAGATATTAGTAATGGACAAGATCTTCAGTGGATAATAACTAGTGCTGCAATAAGAGGAATCCATGTCGCATGGAAAGTATATTCAGCAGCAAATAGTTTTCAAAAGATCTTAAGTCACCACGTAGCAACAACGGGCTTTCTTTTTGCCACCATTTACTAATGAAACACACACGCACTCACATTTACTTTTCTTGGACCATTTGTGTCCTCCCTCCACCCCTTAATTTAGTCGTTTCTCTCCCCTGCAACCTGCTTTCATCCCAGAGAAGGGTGACTCGCACAGAGTCCGACAGCACAACTGGGAAACAGATGGCAAAGAGCAGAAATACTCTCCCAAGATCCCGGAGCCAGGACAAACACGAGGACACGCACCACAGGCAGCCCTCCCCCAGAGCCCAGGGAGAGGGAAAGGCCCCAGGGACCCTCCTGCCAGACTGCAAGAGATGTCACGGTCACCTCGGACCTCAGACGTCCCAGTTAGAGAACAGCAGGACGCGAAAGGCACCTGACAGCCTGACCTACACGGAAGAAACGGAGCTGCTTTCCTCCTGAGGTACCACAAGTTTTCCCAAAGGTAACGCGAGACACCAGCACCAAGACACCACGTGCAGCTCCAGCTGCCTCCTGCTCCGACCCAGAAACCAAGGGGTTACTGCTTCACCGCAGTGTTTTCAGGAACTGCTGCAATAAATCTTCACCAGAAATTCAGGGCTCCAGGGACCTATAACATGCTATGTCATCTATAACATGAAAATATAAATTAAGGGATGGCTGGTTTTCATATTTAGAATTGTGTGCAACGGAAACTAATTCTGCATTAAAAAAAAACCCAGATAACCCAACTTGAAAGTAAAAAAAGATAAAACGTCTAGTAGATATTGCGTGGAGAAAACAAGAGCAACATTACCGGTGAAGAACAACAAACAACATCTAAAAATTCCACTTCAGTAAAAAATGAAATCATTATTAGCCTTTACAGAGGAAGGATTTTAAGCTAATGACTGCAGACGCTTTAGGCTCACACTTCTTCTTTGCCACGCGAAGAGCTGTACTCAGAAGACAAAGTTCAAAAGCTCTATGGAGAGCTGTTCACGAGCCTCATACACCACTGCTGGGCTGTAAGGGGCTGTTTCTTAATAAACTGGTGGTTCATAAAGAACATAAAAATCATGAATAGCAGCAAGCCAAATGGAGGAAAGCACAAGCCCACTTCAAGCACCCCACTGGAAGCTTAAACCAAGACGCTGCAGCGCGCGCTGGAGCA
Organism: Haliaeetus leucocephalus; assembly: GCF_000737465.1. Taxonomy (NCBI): domain Eukaryota; kingdom Metazoa; phylum Chordata; class Aves; order Accipitriformes; family Accipitridae; genus Haliaeetus; species Haliaeetus leucocephalus. The sequence goes on from NW_010972898.1 coordinate 7,653,350, forward strand.
GAGTCTGTCGTCAGGAGGAGGAACTGGAGCAAACGCTGGGACTGTAACAAGTGACCGGAGGTCGACTGGATTTTAGAAGAGTGATGTTTCCCCACAGACCAATTAGTTTTGTAGCAGTGGTGTACGAGATACATTGTAAAGCTAATTTTACACTCATTTCACTTTCCTTTTTTAAAACACAGATAAGTAAACACCCATTTGGACTTCTCAAGAGCACAAGGAGATATTATTTTGGCAGAGAGTCTCCATTGTGCCTGGGTGTTATTTTTAGCGCTTCTCACCTGGCTCACTTTCCTCTCTGGCAGTTTGAAGCACTAGTAAAACCTTTCCTCTGACCACCACTTTTCAGTTCTCTGACTTGCTGCACAGGGCTACACCGCACAACGGTCCTCGTTCCCAACCCTGATCCTGCTCACAGGATCTGCACTAGTTAGGTCAACTTGCAAAAAGAAAGTGACGCAGCCAGCAAAGCTCCCTTTCCCTCTTTGAGAAAAGGGGAAGGGAATTACATTTCCAATTGTACTATTTTTTGATAACTCTGCGTCCTACATCATTTTGCCTGGCTCCATGAGAAATACAAGCAGACATGGAGTTATTACACAGAATGAAACGATACAATGAAAAAGCGGGGGGGGGGATATAAAAAAATCTTGCTTTGGCCTTTAGTTGCTATTTCAAGAAGTTAGGGAGAAGGCAGAGAAAAAAAAGAGAAAGGCCCATCTTTAGTGTGGTTTCCTTATAAAATAAGGTTATTTACGATCACAGTTTTGAAGTCAGAATATGTAGAAATTAAGCTTTATTTACAATTATATCTCCTTGAGAAGACTGAGGAAATAGAGCAGTGTATACATAAGCATGGAAGAAAGTCTCCAAAAAGGATGAAATAATTACAGGGAAGGGCTCCAGTTTGTTCAAGTACCAGTAGGACTTCAACGGTAAGGTCGCTGTGAAAGAGCACAACTTCCCCAAGTTGAGCAGACCTCAGCAAAACCACCTGGTATTCTTACTCACTCTTTTAAAACTGGTATGATTAAGGAACAGCAGTTATGGGGGAGAAAAAAGTAGAGTGTCCAAATAACAGCAACGATCCTGAAAAAACATAGGAAGAAAAAGCAGAGTGAGCAAGAGACAGAAAGGTCTGAGAAGTGCAGCACAAGGCAGGCACACCAAACACTGAGCCTGGGCGATTCTGCTCAGCTGGTACCTCCAGCCAACGAGCATCCTATTTCAAACTTCAGATATAATACACTGAATAGACATGTCCGAAGGGGCACCCAAGAAACGAGGTGTCAGTGTCATCAGCTGAGAATAAGTGAAAAAGTTATTTTCATAGGCAGCTTCACAAAATGAGAATAGACAGCTACTCCTATCTTTTGACAATGTTTAATACTCCTAGAAGAAGCAGGTTAACCAACAGTGCTCCAAAATCTGTCTGGTAAAGAAATGGCTTTTTTCTGTAACATTATTATATGTTCTAATGAAAAATTCTGACTCTTATTTAAATTATTCAACAAAATTACATTTGAAATTATGAAACCAGTTTACATTCCTTCTTTCATCAATGCTCATCAGTACTCATTTGCTGTTGAAGTTTCAAAGAAACTACTAACCTGATAAAAATCACAGATTAAACAAAACTCGAATGTAGTAAACTAATCAATAAGCAGGTACATAATAGAGTATCTTCTTTCTCACAGCTTATTCAACCACCACAGACCAATAATGAGCTCATTCAGAAGTTGAAAAATCTACTGGGAGCAGAAGAAATTAGGTAAATGTGTTTTTCTCTTCCAGTCTTTTAATATAAACAATATGCTGAAGGGTGATACCTACTAATTCTAAAACTCTCAAGGATATTTTTAAACAGAAACTATGAGTTTCTCTTAATAACCAAGTATTATTTTTCCTGTATTTAATATAAAATTTAGTTTTAAACACAAATACTTTTTACTAAGATCTTTAATCTGGCACATTAAAAATAAATCAAAATATTAATAAAAATAATTTCAATTATTTTTTCTACAATTTACACAAGTTCCAATTTCTAAGTATAGCTGACCAAGTCCATAGTAAAATCAAACCATCTAGTAAGTAAGAAACACATCACCAGTCATAGTGTAATACTAAACATGCAAAAAATTAAAACTCAGTAAATGAACATTAACTCCACAAACTTCCTAAATATATAGGTATGCACACAACACATTCTCTCCGCTAAAAATTTGAGCGTAGTCTGCATAAAGACTATTTCATCTGCTGCGTAACAGCAAACTAACCGTCACTTACCCAACGGACATCACTGGGAACGGAAAAATCAGTAAGAACTGCAGAAACCAAGCAAGACTTAAACTGATTGTTTAAATCAAGTTTTCCTGCCTGCTACTTTAAAGTCAAAATTATTTAAATGAATTCACCTTCTTCAACAGCCGCAAATTAAAACACTGTTCAATTATGCAAACTCTGAAAATGAAGACAGAGAAGGAATTGACAGAAGACTGGTTGACCACTCACTTAAGAGACAGAGGTATAACAAGGTTAAGTGGCTGGAAGCCAAATATATGGAAAAATTCAGGGTACAAATAATGCATAGAGATTAGAGTAATTACAACCACTGGAACAGCTTATCAAAGACGACAGTTGATTTCCCATCGCATGAAGTTTTTTACGTTACAAACATGCATTCACAAAATGTTCCAGCTCCAAGAGACCACGTGTGCTTCATGCACGCCAAGCTGATACTCCACTGATGGCATTATTTAAATTGAATTAGATGATCATAATGGTCTTTTCTGATCTTCAAATCATTGAATCTACAATTTGATCCCATGTTGAGATCTCTTATTTCTTCTCATTTTGCTAAGTCCTGCCCCCAGTAAGTATAACTTCGTTTGACTTTACAGTATGTTCCTTCTGCTATTTGCTTAAATGCCAACATGTCCACCACCAACTAAAGACGTTGAACAGAGCCAGCCATCACCTGAAACCATCCTTCGGGACAGTACTGAACTTGAAATGCAGCTTCACTCTTCAATTAAGACCTCAAACACACATTTTTCAAAGCCTTTTCACTAAGTCATTGCAGACTTAAACTGTATTTTACACGCTACTCTATGGGGGGTACCTAATATGCTGTTTAGCCTACAAGACAGGGAATTCAATCCCCCACAACATCGACTTCGTGTTTAGGCAGAAGATTGCTGTACAAAGAGCTAGGAAAGCCTGCATCAGGCACCAAGAGCAAGGATGATGGTTTTAAAGCAAAACAGCCTAGAAATACTCCTAAACCACTGAACTAAGAGCTCAGTTTCAAGCTGGAATCCTCCTACGACACATACAGCACTGGACGGGTCTCCAAAACCAGGGTTCATATTACAAACTGGGAGAACCAATTGAATTCGGCATCTGTGGCTAAATTCAAACTTGTTCATCCAGGCAGAAATCCTTAAAGTCTTTGCAACTTACATGTTGGTTAAATGTGGCTTCGTGGCTTCGCTGCTTCTGCAGCACTTGCAGCTCCGTCAAGATGCTTTTAGGACACAATTCCCGTACTTGACACAGTTGCCAATCCTTGAGCTTCATAAAAGCCGCAGTCTAGTCGTTCAACTTTTAAACTGAAAACACTATGATGTCTGACAAATGCTGACTGGAATTACTGTTTTAGATCATATCAAATGATTGCTGTAGCATTTGTCTCATTTCTGCTCCCTCCTATAAAAATTACCTTCACAGATTATTTGATACAGATAAAGATTCTCGGGTTTGCCAAATTAGTTTTAACATTGTATAACACAAGGAGAACACTTCCACTGACTATTTTCATATTTCTAATATTTAACCAATATGAAAAGAAGACTTTTTGTGCTACCCTCACGTTTCTATTTATGGTATCACAGTAATATCCAAGGAGCCAGCCGGGATGTAGGATTGACCCTGGCTCGCTCTGGGCCTGCTGAAAGATGCTCCAGCACCCAGGCCAAACGCCGGGGAGCATCCTCACCCCACCTGCCCCGCTCTCTGGCCAGGCAGAAGCCACCACGGAAAGCCGCACGCTCAGAGAGGCAGCCCTGCTCAGAGGGCTTGCCAGTTAGGTGCTGAACAACTGAGAAAATATCCCTCACACAGAGCAAGTAGCAATTTTAAGCACATATATATATATTTTATATGCACTATAAATAGCATTAAGGGCCCCTGGCTTCTTCAGTCAGATGGGTTGAAAGCACAACAGTACAAGTAGAAACGATTTTAGGAAAAAGCAGGGTCTGGGAGGGGAAGAGTAGTTCAAGTTGCTACACTTTTCATAAAATGAAGGCAGCTTTAAAATAATCCAGGATGCAGAAAATGTGGCTGAAAGTAACAATTAAAGAAGCTTTTTAACGACAAGACACTGTTCCATTCAGGTCATCAGCAGAAGGGTTACAGCAAGACGAAGCGGCTGTCGGAGACCAGCACTCCTCACCCGAGGGGGCGCAGGGCAGCACCGCTGGCAAGAGGCAGAAGGCAGAGCAATAGCTGAACACACAGGGGTGAGAACTGATGGATGGGAACATGCAACATCGACCGCGGTCAGAAGTCATCACAAGAAGAAACGTTCTCCTTTTACTTTAATTCCTCTTCTTTTCTCTTTGTGGTTTTGGGGGGGTTTTTTTTGGTTTTGTTTTTGGGTTTTTTTGCTTTGTTAGGGCAAGGAAAAAGACATGTCAATGAAAGCCAGGCACACACAGACCTTCAACAGTATTTGGGAGGGAACTGAAAGTACAAGCATTTTTTGTTTCTGCTGACGGACTTCAGGCTATGCCCACAAGAGGACTTGGGTACCAAAGCGCTAAGCTCCCGGTGCCGTCCCTGCTGTAGGAAACCACAGCCTGGCTAGGGGTGCCTGCTCTCACAACACACGGGGCTAGTTAAACACGAAGTAACAGGAGCCACCAGAAGAGCCCACAGAAACTGCTGTTCCTTCCTCGCCACCACCAAACCCCGCAGGGCCAGGAACGCTCCTCCCAGGATTTCAGCAGAGCGGGTCTCCTCTCACCCATCTTCACGCAAGCACAGCGCACGCGTCTACGTGTGAGCTGAACATCTGAGACGTCCTCTACTGTCAGCCAACGGAGAGGGTTTCTGATGGCCTTCTGACCACGAGAATGGTTCCGGTGTCATGACCTTAGTACACACCTCCGAGGCGAGGATGAGCCAGGCTCCTCTTTTGGGGAAAGGAATGTATTTTATTCAAGCGATCCACCAGAAGTGACTTAGGCAAGTGTCTGTAATTGCTATGCATAGACTCAAGCCTCCCATCCCTGCCTAGCCCACATGCTTCTTCAGCATCGCAATGAAAAAGAAATATTGTCTCCTTAAATCCAGAAACACGTGAAACCTAAAGGAGAGCACATCTCTGACAAGCACAAGATAAACCCCTCTTGGATACTGGCTGGGATGCAAAGAAGAAAAAAGTGTACTAACTCTCATTATATTTTTCAATTCGTGCTATGTTTATATTTAATTGATCGATGTGACTATTGTAAACTTTATCCCAACAGAGTCACAGCCAAAAATTACACATCTATCACCTTCTCAAAATAGAAGGTGCATAATTATTGATATGTAGTCTTTAGACAAATGTCAAAGACATTTTAGCAAAACGTTGATTTAGCTGAATATAGGTCTGGAAAGTAAAAGTGAAAATGGTAATGCTTTCCGAAATAGCAGCCTCCAAATCTGCCTACCAACTAGACTGAGTTTGCATGCTCTCCCTTTCAAAAGGGGAAAAATAACCCACTTTGCTCATTTTTCCCTTTCAAAATTCTGTAGGGCACTGCCTATATGAAAGATTTCCTTGGTTAGATGGAACCAGTGAAAAACTAAGTTGCCTTCTAACTCCTACTGATTTATAGAAACTGGAAAGGAATGTTTTTCCCCACCTTTGCGTTTTGGGTTTTTTTCATTGTGGGGGTTTTTTTTGGTTTGGGTTTTTTGGTTTTGGTTTGTTTTTTGTTTTTTTTTTAAGAGAAATCTTTTCATTTCCCACTTAACCCAAATTTTCTTGCAATGGAAAGATTCTCTGAAAAAGGAACTGGAAGAGCTCCAACTACTGTCCAACACTTAAAAAGATTTTAAAGTGTCATCAATCACAGCTCTTTACATGCTCTTCTAGAGCACTGCCAACCCATACTTGAAGACTAACTCAAAACTGTTTTATGCCAGCATTGCACACTCAAAATAAAGACAGATACAAAAAAAATATTTCTATATTATTCTGATTTTAAGTCAAGTCCTGCTGAGATTCACGTCAGATGTTACTACGTAATACTCAGAGCCGTTATCTTTCTTTTTTTCCTAGGAAGAACTGGCAACTGATACCATTAACCCTAGATATCTCAGTGGCTACCTTGGATGACAACGTGTTATCACATCTGCTGTAAAAGGTGTCCTGAATTTTTAGCAGACCATCTAAAAATGCTGGTACCATGGAAAAAAAAGGAGTAACATCCATGGTAAATGACAAGTGTCACAGTCATTCTTTGAAATTCATGTTACAAATTTCTAATGTCGCATTATTCCATTTAACAGACTTCAATCATTTCAGCTGAATTTCTCAGTGACTGCTTCTGCAAAGTTTGATTTGAACATTTTTGAGAGCACACCAGTCACTTCTGACAATTTTGGTAGTGGGGAAAAAAGCTAATATATTATTTTATTCAGAATATTCTGTTTGGAAAGATTCTCCCTCAGGGATCCACAGAAGACGACAGAAACTGCTGGCGTTAGATAGTTGCCTTTACCCATGTCAACACCAGTCTGTCGAGGGTTGAACAAAATATCCGAGAATGACAGTCTGCCCATGCTCAGGAAGGCTTCCAGAGCTCGCTGGTGGCATCTCCAACTCCACCAACGGACCTGAACTTGTTTCCAGCCGGCCTGAGCTCTCTGCACGTCACCTGCACCGACCCGGCCAGCCGGCATCCCTCTGCTTCCCGCGTTGCCGTCAGGGACCTATAAGGCTCCGGAAAAGAGAAGCAACACCACCACCAGCAAAGCCCTTCTTGGCCAAGGCAGAGAAAAAGAAACTATTTAGGTAGTCAGCGGGGGGATGAGTGTTAGCATGCATAACCTTGTGCTCTTTGCAGCTCTGACCACCGGACAACGCCCCACACTAATTAGGAATTAGGGTCACTGCTTACCGCCTTACAGAGAGGGTAACGAAGTGGTTGTCCTAGGTGACATCTGACAAAACCGAGACCAGAACTCAGGTCTCCCGACACGACGCATCATCTGATTAATTATCCCCTTTGCGGCGCGGATGTCCAAGGTCATGCATTTGATTGTTCTACACTTAAACGACGAGAACACACTCGCCCCGCAGCCGGGAACAAAGCTCGGGATTTTTGAGTCCCATCATTACTCTGCTATGTAGCAAATACTGTGCCAGCCATTAGCAAAGAGCATGCTTCATTCCCGTCCTGGAGGCTGGTTCACAGAGAGGACAAAAGCTTGCTACTGCTAACCAGACATTCCTTAACTCAAGTGGTGCTGGTCTGCGCTCCAACTCCAAAGGCTGTCAACGCCAGCTCTACCAGCAACCCACAAAAGGATAACCAACATTGCACAAGTGCACTTGTTTCAAGAAAAAAAAATATTAAAAAAAATCTATAAACAAATAAATAAACCAGGAGATTAAAAAGAAAATACAACCATTGCTAGGATTGCATTCAGAGGGTAGGAAATGCCAGTGTGCAAGGGTCTTGGCAAACTTTATTCTGTATCACGGAGCACATACTTTTAATAGTCTTTAATTATGGGAGCTCCCTTGACCCTAACACACACAATCTTAGTTCTGATATACCTTAGCTTTCGTATCCTTGTGATTTTACTGAACTTTAAAAAAATAAATTTAAAAAATTAAAAAAAAAAAAAATCAGCAAGCCAACACCTAGACAAGTCCTACCCTTGTACCTGCAGCTGAAGGGGCTCCTCTGACACAGGAGTTGACGAGCAGAGAGGCGGACTGCACGAAGAAACATACTGAGTATGAAGCATACAGTCCCTGAATATATTTCACTTGACTTCATATATTCACTCCCAGGTTTCGCCATGTATTGCAGCTGAGAAACACTGGGATAGCTCATGCCACCATCCCTTCCCAAAAATGCAGGAAATGACAGAAATAGTTATAGGACCAAGGCACACCATAATTTAAAGTTGTCTTCACCAAATCAAAACACATCATTCTGCAGCAGACATAAATGCAACAGATATTTGTATATTATAATTTGATTTTGGCTTAGACCAAAGTCCAGATCACGCTTTCTGATTAATACCATGAGATTTTACACCGAACGCAAGGAAGGAAGGTCCACGCAAGCTCAGTGTTACATACAGTGTAGATATACTGACTTTTTGGCAAAGCCATGTTCATTTTTTCCTCTTCCTTCTGTGTCTCACTATTATTTTAAGAATTCTCTGCCACCAAAAGGTAAATAAAACTAATTAAAGAATACTCTACCTTTTTTTAATTATAGTTATTGCTTCGGAGCAAACATGAGAGCACAGACTCAGAATAAACTTCAAACCTACCAGTCATACCAAACTTTGCAAAAGTACGAGAAAGTTCACAGATTTTAAGGCACCAAGTCCAAGCAGACCTTCTGCACAGAGAAGAGCTTCCAAAGGCAAGCACAGCACCACTAGCACAGGTTTGTTTGTTTTCTTTTTTATATATATAAACCGAAAGAAACTGCGCAACTGTTCTCAGTTGGTCCAATTTCACCCACTTTTGCAACAGTGCCACATACATATATTAGGTCTAGTTAATGCTCCAGTCAAGTTTGTCAACGTAGCTCTATGCCTAGCTATAAACTAAAACAATCATTTTGACACTGAATCGTCAAACATAACTCTTGTTGCTCTTTTTTTTTTTTTTTTTGCATTTAGTACCAACTTAAAAAGAACAGTAAAAATCATCCAGTTGAAGCAAGAGGACTGTCTAAAGTTCAGTTGTTGAACACAGGGTAAGGTTACGTGGAGCTTTTTCCACCGACAAACAACGCTGAAAGTGTCCTTAGTACTACAGCGCAAAAGCATTTCTCTTTTCTAGCATTAGCATGCACTTAGTTTAAAAAAAATTAATTTCTTTTTCACCACATAGGAAGTGCAGTCATTTCATGCTTTCACATTTGCACTTCCAATATTCAAAATTTGTCTTACAGATACAGCACACCTTGCACAAAAGGAAAGGAACAGCCACCACCTGACTGCTCAATACTTTTTTTTACATCTCACTTTGAAACGGCATGCTCATTATATGTTTTCCTCTTAGCTGGGGAAAGTGAGCATGCTTGTGTTTGCAGCTCCTCCTCTTTCAAAGACGCACAGCTGCAGCTGTAGTAAACAACCACTAGTCAGGAGCTGAGAAGGTCAAAGTCTCAGTGCTGCATCCATTTCAGCTTTTCCAAAAATTAAATTTCCATTTCAAGAAATTAATTTTTTGTTTCATTTTGTAGTTACATCAAGGAAAGGCAAACCACAATCATCCTCCTAACAAAATAAATCAAGATACAATACTTCAAAAGCCACAAGCAAAACACTTCAGCAGAAGTGAAGTATTTCTCCGGCTTTATTAATACACAAACACCTCATTCACAGTCTCATATTCTACTCGATTCGAACAAAGACTTGGTCAAAACCAACCTTGTACTGATGAGACCTGTTACACAATGCGAATGACATCCTGAAGGAACGAGCAAGGAGGTTGGCCATCCTGAAAAGCGACGCCAGCGGCCACGCAAGGCTCACCGAGGTGATCCAGCAGCCTGCAGGCTACAACTTTGGGAAGCCTAGCGTAAGCGGGCATCATCCACCCAGTGATGAGAAAAAGGCACACACCTTCCCTTTATTTTATAAGCTACCCAAAATCTAAACAACAGGACACCCTGCTCGTCCTGAAACCTGCACCGAATTACACAGACCTTCTGCAACCCTGCGGTGCAGCAGAGAATTCCCCACGCACTGGGGAGAGGCATCACCCGCTTTCCTCAAAAACATGGTGTGCGTTTCTGTTTAATTATGGCGGGCACCGTCACCCACCGCCTTGGTCTGGGTGAGGAGGAAGGCGGACGCTCCCACGGGGCTTTGCAGCCCAAGCCCTTCGCTGACCCCACTCCACCATCTCCTGGGGGAAGAAGAGCTGGTTCAGACCCGCCGCATTTTAGCCTCTTCTTGCCTGAAATAAAACTCTGCTTGCGCACGTTCAGGTCTGGCTCATCCCGACAGAAACAGCTGGCAGAAGACTCTGCGATTAGCCTGCCCTGGAATCTTAAAGTTTATTTTTAAAAGTTGTTACACAGAGTCTTCTTGGGCTCTCAGGGGGCTTTCCAGCAAAGGGTTTTTTTACAAAGAGAGTGCAGGAAGGCCTGGAAATATTACCACTAAGCATCGCTGGGGAAAAAAATAATTTAAAATACCTCATTTCCCATCCCCCCTTCTTTACACATCTGATATTGCCTCGCCATCAGAAGCAGAAACCAAGCAGTATCTCCCACATCCTAAACGCCTTCCCAGCCCCTCCAGCACACGTGCAATCACTCATCAAATGCCCCATGGCATACCTCCTCTTCAAAAAGCCTCTTCTTCCCCACAGCTGGGGGACAGAAGAAAAAATACGATTTTTCCCAGCCCTCTTTAAATGCTATTGACTACTCCGTGAGCTGGGGAAAAAAAAAAAAAAAGAGGAAGGAAAAAAAAAAAAAGCCCAAGCTACCTTGTAAAGCTGCCAGTATCCTAATGAAAAGGTTTGCCTAAAAAAAGGTGCTCCCCAGACTGCCCCCCTCCCCCTCGGCTGCAGGTACCAGACACAGGAAAAGAAGGGGGGGGGGAATAAAATAAAATAAAATAAAATAAAATAAAAGGGGAAAAAAAAGAGAAGGAAGGAGAATACCACCACTGTTGTTCTGGACGCAGCGTGGGCGAGCGGGTGGGGGTGCTGGCCTGGGGAGGGGTGCGCATGGGTGCTGCTCCCCGTCCGCCGAGGGGGTGATGTCATCCCGCCAGGCTCCAGCCCGGGCACCTGCCGGCAGCGTAGCGGCAGCAGCTCCGACCGGCTGCCAAAGCCTCCGGCAGCACGGGGAGGGGAAAAAAAATAAAAAACATTACCAAAAAAAAAAAGAAAAAAAATCCGCATGCAATGTTTCCTTTGCTATGCGTGGTCGGTTTGTGACGATAGGTGACACGCCAGCTTGCAGACAGCGGTTTCAAGTTGATTACGTCCCATTAGAAAGATATTCCCCCTCCCCCAGCACGAATAATATATTAAAAAGAAAAAAGCAGACTCGGTTTAAGCAGCCTTACGTCATTAATAAAATGCTCCTATCGCCCCATCTGTGACCTATTCAGCACAGTTACTAATCCCACGCTAAGACCACTTTGCTGTTCCTGTACATTTCAGAGTTGTAGACCAACCAGAAAGCAGAAAATGGAGCCCATATGCCAGCGCTATATAAAGCAGCCTTGCAAAGTTGCCGCGAACGTCTACCTGCTGCGGCGAGACAAAAAGGGAAAAGCAAAAAAAAAAACCAAAAACAAACACCAAACGGGGGGGGGAGAAGAATACCATTTATTTCATGGTGGATAATTAAAAAAAAATAAATTGGTTTACTTACTTATTCAGGGGGAGGGGGACTGCCGAAAGCTAGCAGGATTTTACAAGCTCGATATAAACCCCGATGCAAGTGAACTTCTCTTCGGTGCCTCCTACCAAACTGCCCGTACCTGCTCCCTAAGCGCACAAAACGTCTTATTTTCCACGCAAGCCCGTTCGCGGGAGCGAACGCCACGCCAAGATCCGAAAAAAACCCGCTGTCTGGAGCGGAGCATCACATCCCTGCAAACCATGGCGGGGGGAACTATGAAATAACCCATCGGGTCGCTCCTATCCGCCTCCCCCAGAATCCCGCACCGCCCGTTCGGGGGAGGCGGACAGGAGCCCAAATCTCACCCAGCGCATTTACCCGGCTGCGCCCGCAGCGGGAAGATTTCGGTGGGCTTCGCAGGGTGACGCCGATGCCACGGGGCACGCATCTCCCGCAGCCGCTCTGGGCACAGGCTTTTAACGTAAAGACCCGGGGTCTGCTCCCCGAGCAACGCCGGCCGACTTCTGGAAGAGCAAGTATTTATTTTATAGAAGGTAATTATTTTGTAATATAGCGTTACACTCCGGTTTTTATTCCCCCCCCCCATATAGCGTTACATTCCAATTTCTCCCCCCTACACAGAGCGTTGTGCTCCAATTTTTTATTTATTTATTTATTTTTATACATTAATTTTTTTCCCACCCCCCCAAAAAGGCGCAGGGGCACCGCGGCCGCCCGCCCCCCCGCCCGGGGACGGCAGCACAAAGGGCTGGGCGCTCCCAGCTCCCAGCTCATCACTCCTCGCTTATCGCTTT
>NW_010972898.1:7665792-7666331 GCF_000737465.1 Haliaeetus leucocephalus
CCCAGCGCCCCGCACACACACGCACACACAAATATTCCCCCCCCCGGCATCGCTGCCGCCGGGGCACCGCGGGGGGGACACGGGACACCGCCGTTAACCTCCGCTCCGGCGGCGCTGGGGGAAGGGGGGGGCGCCCTGCCCCCGCTTTTCTTTAGAATTATTTAACTTCGGTATAGGAGCGGTTTTTGGTTGTTTTTTTTTTAAATAGAAAGCTGACTGGGACAGCAGCAGCGAAAGCCACACACGTTAGCCGTTTATCCTGGTAAGAAAGGGAATCGGCACAGACCTGAGCAGAAGCGGCAGAGCCGGAGGAACTGTCCCCTTCCCCTGACACGGGCTCCCCGCTCGCTCTGTCTGTCTGTCCGTCCGCCCCGCTCTCCCCGGGCAGTGTCACCCGCTCGCTCGCTCACACAGGGCACGGGCGGAGGGAGGGAGGGAGGCGGCCGGGCTCGCCGCCGTCCCCGGGAAATGAATGGGGGCAGCCCGGGGAACCGCGGCGCTCGCCGCCGACTTACCCGCGTCACATGATGAGCCAGCGG
>NW_010972898.1:7666341-7691210 GCF_000737465.1 Haliaeetus leucocephalus
CGCTGCCTATCCCGGCCGGGCCCTGGCGGTTACCTGGCGGCGGCCGAGCTCCGCAAACCTTTCTCTCTCTTTTTTTTTTTTTGCCTTCGCATGGACGGTCCGCAGCTCGTGAGGAGTACGCGAGGTGGGGGTTTTAGCGTGGAGGTCGGCGCGTAAGCCTGAGTCGCGCCTCTGCAAACCGAGAATTTCGGCCGGGGGGGTGGGGTTCACACCTAAGGGCTGCAGATGCTGGGTTGTAAAGGGTTTAACGACGGTATGCAGAGGAACGTTTTCCAAAATCTTAAAAGTTTGTTTAAAACGTAAACTCTTCTTATTATTTGGGTGTTTTAAAAGAAGAACTTCGAAAACCTCAGGAAACAAAAATAGAAATCCCGAGGGTCGGTGTTAAACTTTAAGAAGCGACTCTCTATTTCTTTTCAAAAGCCTTCTTAGACGTACATGCTTACACAGTGAAATACTTTGGTGGAAAGATCCTGGCCCAGGCCTGACCAGTGTCAAGACTGTTAAGCTGGCCCGACGGGTTACCTAGGGATTCCCTTGCTTTGGAGAGCCTTTTGTTAATGTGAAGCTGATGTGGCCATTTTCTGCTTCCTCCCCTAGGGTTCGTGTTGCATGAAGTAAACGGCGTGTGGCCAGAGTGCAGGTGAGCTCTGACCAGCCCTGGCTGCCAAGATGGTTTCCAGGCAGTGTTCGGGTGGGATTCAATTCAAGGAAGCTTAATAGCCTTGTGAATAGTCAGGGTGCCCTGCTGGACCCTGGCAAAAGCCACGGTCAGAGCGGGTACAAAATGGCAAATTCTGTATGAGTCCCAGGCCCTCATCCTCCTCAAATTCAAGCTCAGCTCAACAGTTCCAGCGGCTCCCACTCCTAACAATAATTTGGTAAATAAAATGCAAAAAGAGGGATCCCTTGTCTAGTAGGTTGGCCCACCGTGTGAGCGTGTTTGTAAAAGCCTGTATAGCGTGTGTATTTATTCAGCAAGCCAGGCTGAGCTCAGGTAAATAATTACTGCTAAAATGCTATTACTTTCAGTAAATACAAACTAATGGTTGCTGCTCTACACAGTATTTACCAAGGAAGCCAGAAGAACCAGAACCAATGTTTGTTCCCATAGAGGATTTCATGCCAACTGCCTGAAATACACATCTATGCATTGCTTCGTGTATTCTCCCTGTAACTGGTCTTATGCCGCCTTTTGGCATAAACGGTTTAGGTAACATAACCCCCTGGCTATTTGCCCCTGCATCTTACCTCTATTTCCACAAGGTAAAAAAAAAAAAGGCAGAATAGCAAATAAGAAATATTAAAATGGATATAAACAGCAGTCTACCTCGCAGTCTATATAAATATATGTCTCCACAAGCTATAAAGGGGATTAGGCATGATTTGCTATTATAATTTTGCCTCTGGTGTAATCATTTCCTTTGGAGAAAACTGAGCGTGGAGTTAAAATACAGTCTAATGACCCAAGCAACACCATTTCCTTGCATTACTGCTTTAGATACAGAACCAGTTCCAACAACTCACCGTAAGTTACATATGTGATTCATTAGATTTCAGAAGATTTTACCCAAGTCAAAAGTTAATGTTGTAACGCTTGTTTTAAAAGATAAAATATGCAATCCCATAGGAAGCAGTCTACTATAGAACACAGCTGGAAACATTCCCTGGATAGATGCACAGCTTATATTCAGATTTATCAATAAAAAACACGAGTATTAACATTCATCCTTCTTAACCACTTGGAACAGGGAGCAACGATTTCCCAGCACTGAGTGTTCTGCAGAGAAAAACTGGTTTCTACCTACTGAGGTTAAAGGATTAATGAATACTTGGCACATGAAAAATGAATTGTGATAGTGGGAAGATTGCATGTAGACAGTGTGATAAGGTGCGTAACAGAGAAACATCATGTTATACACGTTGCCATGCCCCGAGAAGTAGACGAAGCTCATTTCCATTGAATTTCAGATAAAATATTTAAAAACATCAATATTTATTTTGTCATACTTAGTAATATTTTATTCATTTATCTAATACATCTAAGGAAATCATCTAGAAGAGGGGTTGGCTGACTGACATTTGGTGATAAAATTTGTTCTCCGTGAGCTTCATTATGTGCTATGTTGGCTGTGTACATGGTCTATTGCCTGCTACTAAGAACTATTACCCATATGCATGAATTTGCAGGGCAGTATCTAAAGCAAAAAATATGTAGCTACATTCGCAGGAGAAACGTATTACATGATTATATATCAATAGATTGATACAGAAGTAGGGATATTACACATTAGTATTTGATATATATCACAGATTTATAGAGAAATGTAGTTCTCAATCACATGCTTTTATGGAAAACCTGTCCTACTAAATCACCGTCTTGGCTCACTCCATATACCTGACCCCTCTGTTTCCATTCGCATCTGGCTTAACAATGCTGAGCATACATTGTCTATGTGAAAATGTTCTGGCTTACATTTTAACACAGAAATACTTTGAAAACATTCAGTGTTTCTAAAGATTTAGAAAGTTCTCTTTTTTTTGTTAATTTTTTTCTTGAAAGAAGGAACTTTAATCACATTTCCTATTAATCAATGGGACTTTTCAGCATGCCATTTTTTCAGAAATAATCTTAAATTTTGAAACAGGACTCTGAACAGTGCATTGCCATATACAATTCTAAAAATAGAAAAACATACTTTTGGAAGTCAGGAGAACAAATTGGCCCACGGAACATTTTTGGTTACTTTTTCATAAGCTTGACAAGCATATTTTAGACTTTTTTCTGTAATCCTTCTCCACTTCTGCCATATTGCTTACAAAGCAGTACTACTAGTTCACTTTTATCGAGACCCATCACTTACAATCCCAGATGGCTCTTTTCAGTCTTCCTGTATCTGTTCTTCCCCTAATAGAGTTTCCTAAAATTTACCAAAAAGAAGGTTTTATAAAATCTCCCCGTAATGTTCTTCGGCCTCTCACCTCTCCTGTAGTTCTCCACTGATGATACAGAATTTTCTTCACCATTCTTCTCCAGTATCCATTGCCCTATTTGCATTTTGTCTTAGATCCTAATCCAGCAAATGTGCAAATAAATAACACTCTTGAAAGCAATTTAATGACTTCTACCTTTAACTTAAGCATGTTTTAAGTCTTGGTTTGTTTTGTTGTTTTGTTTTTTTTTTTTTTAATTTAATCATAATGAATCAATCATTTTTCAAAATGGTGAATGGCATCACCAGCAGAGAGCACACTGGAACCTCAGAACAATAGAAAACAGAAAATCAATAGCATATTTTAACAATGCGAGCCCGAAACACATAAAGATACATCTGAAATACATCACTGATGTGCTGAATATTGAGAGATTTTGTCATTTAAATTAACACCAGTTATACAAAAATCACTCTTAAGTTATCTATTGTTTATTCCATTTCAGCTTATATTCAATTTTTTAACTCAAACTAAAAAAAAAAAAAAAAAAAACAACCTTACTACCCAAACCAAAAACTAAATGCATTTTTATTTGGGATGCATGGTTAGACAAAAGCTTTAACAAATTACATGATATATTTTAGAAGACAGATTGTGTTCATTTGCTGAACTTTGGGAAACCTTTGGGTTGACAGATAATCAATTCAAATACCTGCAGTTGAGGGATTGTGTTACTAATTCCTTTCACAAGCCTTCCCTTTTGGACACAGGCAAATAAACGGGTTTTCTTTGCCAAGGAATTGACCACATCAGCAGATACAGCCTTTCGGGTATGGTTGCTGTCTTGCAATCCAGCCTGTGATCATCTGCCAAGTGCTTCCTCCACTCCTCCACTCAAACTGGTGTTAAGCTCAACATGAATACGTGGGCCTTGCCCCTTTATCCGACAGCCGCCGTCAAGCGTGAGGTTGCAGACTTTTTTGGGCAAGGATGTCAGCTTCTGTTTCTTTGAATCTACTTATAAAGTGTTTCAACATGCATGGCACTCTGCCATCAAATGCTGGGGTTTATAGTCAACTTCTAAGTGGCCATTAACCAAAATGGTCATTCTAAAACATCAAAGTACAACTAACAAGTAGCGCTATCGTATTTCATGTGACTCAAAACTCTAGCAGTAATATTCGTGGGTATGAACATTGGAGCTTTTGTACACCACATTTGTATTTTTTCTGTACTTTGTATAAACCAATTGTTTGTTCTTAGAGTATCAGGAAATCTTCTTCCCTTCAGCCCACTCTCCTTAAAAAAAAACCAACAAAAACAACCTAGCTCAGTGCATAAATGGCAGTGTTAGTGTACACAATGCAGCCTCTCTGATACAATAAAGTATATAATGGAGAATAGTTCAGTTACACTACGCAAAAGAGGAAAATTATAATCTGATATAATAGGTGCGTGTTTTTTCTGCAGGGACAGAGATCAAAATACTCAATTTGCCAGAGCTAGACTAGCAATGTTGCCAAGACATATATTCTAGGCAAGTGGGGCCACACAGTATTAATGCTTCACTCCCTTGATCCAGAAGCTTGGTGCCCTTTCTATAACCTTGGATTGAGATCATCCACTATTTTTTTTAATTTTGAACTTGCCTTCTTTAGCAAGAGTCCTTGAAGGGTTACAATCTTATTTAAGAAGCAGGAGAACAGGAGGGGCAGTTCCTTATTTAATATAATCCGACATTGGCAAAAGTTAATAGGGAGTAGGAAATCATCAAGGAACATGTTCTGGGAAAGAACGAGGTTTTGGTCGTTGCATCTCTCCAGTGTTTGGTTAATGTTTTTGTAAGGAAAAAAATGGAGACAAGCACTTCCTGGCTCTGGACACCGTGTCAGTTCAATGCTCAGGAATGGAACGGGTTGCTCTAGATTTTAATTTCAAAACTCTGTAGTTTGTAGCTGAATTTATGGACCTAAACCACCCTGAGAAAATTTCCTACATCACTTTAAGCTCCATGTTCAGTTCCATTATCTCAGCTCCTCATATTGAATACTGTGGGTTTTGGTTGTTTAGGAGACAAAAAAAAAATGGGACCTCTTAAACAGTGCTTTATAGAGGTGTACTGTATTCTCACAGGAGCCTTAAAGCTACTACATCTCTTTTGGTACGATAGAGACATGGTGCGGGATAATCTTTCCAAATTTTTCCTGTAACTCCCACTGTGTTGTGTTCTATGCGCCTCTTGGTTATTTTGTGCTCCACTGCGTCTTTGTAAAATTAGTGATAGCTAATTTGTTCCCTGTGCATGTAGCCCTAGGCTACAAAAGAAGTTCTTCACATGAAAGACCTGGAGGAGCAGTTTCAAAGCCAGAAGAAATGTTTCGGAAATGGTTGGGGTTAGTACATGGGACTGAGAAGTGTTCTGCAGGCAGGTTAGCAAAGGAACAAGTTCAGCTGGGCATGGATCTGATTTTGTACCGAGTAGGCAGCCAAAAACATCTGGGATGTCTTTGCAGATATTATCATAGCAATCTTTCACGTGTTCCTTGACAGGTTTTAGGTATAACAAATATTTTCAAGAAATTCTGGGTTTTCCCACTTGTTTTTAATTCAGCAAAGTTCTTTGTTCTCTGTGGAGATGTTAAATAAATTACAACAGAATAAATCTCCAAACAAGTAAGCACTTAGATGCTTTTTCTTTACTCAGACAGCATTCCTCCTTTCCCGTCTTCCACCCTGTCTTACAGATGCTTTCCTGTGTTACTAAGGCATTCATGTTGTTAACTTCTGTTTTGATTTCAAGGCCATGCAACTTGGCTTTTCCAGTACCAGAATCTCTTGAATTTAGGAGATATTTACCCAGCCTCAAGAATGGAAAAGATTAAGAATCAGATTGGAAATGGGAAACATTGAAAATGGTTCTTTTCAACACTTCTGTTGTTTCATTAGGTTGGCTTGAAACGCTTGGGTTTGCACCTGGGCATCATGGACATATCCGTGATCATGGTGATTTCTCGATCGTATGCTTTCTGGATCAAAAGTTGATGGCTCACAAGCATTAAGAGGCTTCATCTGGACTCAGTTGTACATACCACCTTTCAGATGAGTAAATTATTTTTTTTTAAATGAGTTATAGTTGTTTTTTTTTAAATGGGGAATTTCACAGATTATTAACCATAGTTGTGCCACCGGGTATCAATCTAACAGCTGAAAAACCTAAGCATCGTATTGTAGCAATTGCTTACTTAATGTCTGGGCTTGTTTTTGTGGGTTTTGTTTTTTAAACTAAGAGAATAATTCATTTGAGTGACTGCAAAGCTCAGTAAATACCAGTTATCAATTCTCTTTCTAATGACAACTGATGACATGATTTTTACAAATGGTTGAGCACTTGGCAAATGCTAACCATAGAAATCGAATGAGCTGAAAGAAACTCCAGTCTGCCCTATTGTCGCTACTGAGCTGACAGATGGGAAAAAGAGGAGGAGGTTGTGATGCTCTCCCAGAAGCCCAGGGGCACACCGCAAAATGACTGCTGAAATGTCTTGAAAGACCGTAAGTGAGAGAGGAGCAGATTTCCAAAGAGCAGACATCACCTATATTTTGCTTTAAAAGTTGGCCTTTCTAGCACAGCCCCCCCAAACGGGCTGACCAAATTCTCCACGGAGCAGCTAGCATCAGAGCTTATTTGAGCCTCAGCAGTGGAAGTAAAATTGAATTTCCATGAAGGAAGGAGGAGCTGGAGCCAGGCTGCCTACTCCAGCAGCTGCTGGGAGAGCGGGAGGGCAGGGCTACCATTACAGCTGCCCCAGGCAGGTGGCCCAAATGCCAGCATCTGCCGCTGCCCTGGACACCGTCACCTGCCTGGGCACTGTCAGCATGGCCAGAGTGCTTTGCTCCCCTGGCTGTCTGCTGCTATGAACAGCTGCCCACTCTGCCAGTGCCTAAGCAGCAGGGAAAAATCCCCTGGTACATGGAAAAGCCTGTAAGCCCCAGAATAAGAACTGAGAAATGGGCGGTGGCAGTCTGTTGAGATCAGGTTGCCCGGCTTTGCCTTTCCTTACCTATCTTTTTTTTTTTTTTCCCCCTCAATTAGTCTAACGTGTCTCCTTTGGTTTTGCAAAAAGTGACTCGAGAAGTTTAAAGTACCAAACTTCAGTAGCTTCACCCATATGTGCTGCGCGCCTCAGGCTAGACAGCACATATTGGTAGACAGACTGAGAAGAACATTTACCACATTACCTCTTAAAAACTCACTTTATTTTTCTTGTTGAGCTGGCTCCCATCCAATGTGACACTCCAGCATGAGCCATGCAGTGACAGCAACAGCCTCCATGGAAACACACCAGAGCATGAGGCCAGTCATGGGGTAGAGAGAAAAGGCAGCTCCATCCTTTTCCTTAGTCTGCCGCGTTTTTTCTGTGAATGAGCTTTCTTTTCATTTTTAAAACGTTACTAGGAGTGCCCCTCCTATGCCACCGTGTCCTTGGTATGTCTCTTGCAGCAATGCAAAGTTACGCTGAACCTGGAAAACCTAGGGCTGACTGCAAAGCCTCACCATCTCACAGCCCCAGCATTAGGGACCTCTGCTCCTCTTTTTTATGTGCTGGAGCTGGGGAGGGAACCTGCCTCTGCAACCAAGACACGAATAAATGCCGGCTGCGGTGGGTAGAGGTTTGAAAGTACACTGTGGAGTGAGGGGCTTTCGTGGAGAGTGCCCTGCCAGCAGCCTCGGCGCTGCTCTGCCAAAGGTCCTGCAGGCTGAACATCTCTTTTCGGCAAAACGGAGGTAGCAAAGGGAAACGCCATATTAGAAATTTTCTCGACGTCTTTCAGGATTTTACATACCCCCACTTTGCCCAGGAACAGGTTTATTGGGAAAAGCATGGGTGGAGGGGAGATGTTAAGCAGGTGGCTCTCCCAGTAGAGTTAACTGGGGAGGCTCTGATGGTCAGGATGCCCTGAGGAGAAAATCCCTCATCATCACAGCTATCATGGCGCCTGCCTCTCCATCATCCTGAAAACTCACTCCCCTATCTAATCGCAGCATGCAAAGTTGCCTAATGCCATTATGATATAATTGATGATATAATATTCCCTTAATTTCTCTGAAATTTTCCTTTTTTTTCCCCAGACTGCCTTGAAGTAAATCTCTCAGCCTGACTCCACTGTTCAATGCAGACAGTGAACCAGGTAGCTGTTTGGCATTCTTCCAAGAGTTTGAGCATTTCACAGACAGGCTAAATCCAGCAAAATTTGCGAGCCTACAGGCTAGCTGCTACTGCGCTTAACTTCTAGACACCTGGCTTTACATCCACAGATAACAGGACAATACCGAGTTTCGCCGCACATCGCTTGTAGGCTCCCAGTACTGAATTCATACCGTGCAGTGTGAAATACCCGTTCTGTATATGTCACGGGGAGAATCAGGTGCCTGGGATTCATCACAGCCACAGTACTGAGTGGGGAGCCTCTTAAACTAACAAGGAAGAATGACTGAAACCAGTCATGCAGTGGCATTTCCCCCATCTCAGCACCTAAGGAGCATATGTGTGGGCTGCAAGGCAGTAGCTTTATGGCGTTGGGAGTCATAGCCTGGTACTGTCTTGAGCTGAGCACCTTAGCCATCTTTTCCAGGGGCTGAATCAGCTCACTTTTTTTTTAAATGATTTGTCAGTACCCTGACAATAATAAATATTTGATATGTAATACAATATGTAATAAGCACATTTTAATGTATAATGCTTTAATATATGTTATGAATAATAATAATAATACACAGCAGGCACCTAGGTGATGTATCTCTTACGTCTCTGATCTCCCAGCACCACTCCTTATATTAGCTGTGCTTGCCTGAGGGACTGGGATATTTCTGACTAAATGTGGACTGTAGGCATTTACATCAGGACTAACCACCCTTGCACTCTCTCTAATGGTGAAAGATACTCAGCTTTAGGGTATGACTCATCTCATCCTAAAATAGGTTTCTACATTTTACTGGCATTGCCAGACATCTTTGTGGTGCCAAACGGTTCAGTGGGCATCAAGAGCACACTTGGCTTTAGCGTGGACTCCAGCTCTTTTGACGCTGATTTAGTCGCTCCTCATGTCTTTGCTGTACCAAGTGCTTTGGGTGTTTGTGGGTAACACCAGATCACCTAGGCTAATTCTGCTCTGAAATCTTTTAAGCGTAACAACAGATCTTTATAAATCTGGCTACTGTTTCCTTCGTTAAATTCCCTCACAAGACTCTTTGTCCCTGATGTCTCAGACACACAGGAAAACTAATTGCACAGCAAGCCATCATAAGGGAAGCCAGTCACCTGGCTTCATAAGGGATACTCTATGATCTACTGAAATTACTTCTCTGAGATCACCAAGGGCTCTAGAACTCCAGTTAACATCTTTAATATCTATTTTCAATGTATGAGACCAGGTCCTGAGGTGATGTCAGTTTGAACATCTACATTGAGGTAGTGGTCCTGGGCATGTTTATCAAGCTGGGGATGTGGCCCATCAACTCTGTGTATCTTCCCAGTATGTTCCCCAGCACTTTTCATCTTTTCTCCTCCTTCTCATCTGTCTCTCATTCCAAGAGAGCCTGATCATTCCAACATCTTTATAGTGCAATACATTAAAAAGAAACTTTTTGGCTACCTTTAAAGCACTTTATATCACTTTAAATCACTTAAACTACTACAGCAATACTGCAAAGAATGCCATCTAATTTACATAAAGTCACCCAAAGGTTAATTAGTATATGGAGGTAAGTTTCCAAAAGAGTGCACCAGGAAAAAAGCCGCAAAAAGCAATTCTTTTCTTAATTGGTTTTGTACACACACCTCTCATTCTATGTTTTACAAATGTACTTGGTAATTTCTGTCTTAATTTTCTGGGAAGATTGCATGTCAGGTAGAAAGGAAGTCTGTCATTGTGTCTGTCTGAGTGGTCACTTGACCTTTTGTTGTGGGACAGACTATTTGGAAACAGTGCCATCACATGCCATCACAATTGCATGGTAGGTGCTGTAATGCTACACTTGCATGCATCCTCTACACTGGAACAAAAAAATAATCCCTAGTTATCTTCCTATTTGAATAACTGCTGGGAAATGTTGATAAAAACATCCCATTAGAATGACATATAATAGTACACATCCCCAGCTCTGTCCACATTGTGGAACAGAGGGAAGGTGCTCACCTGGCGAGCCCACGTGCCAGAGGAAGAGCAGGCCATTTAATGTTAGTAGGGAGGGGATTATTCTTCTGTTTGAAAAGAAACACTCTGAGGGGCCATCAGAAACTGTCCCCAGGTAACCGAGGGAGAAGGCAATCTAGGAGCCTTGCTGGATTTGCCTCTCACTCTGGACACCCAGAACTGCATATGGGCTCCGTATCCATCTCTGGATCCTGAGACTTCACTGGAAGTAGTTATGCTTTTCTACAAGAACTTTAATGGACGTAGTCCAGGTTAATTCGAAGACCCTACTTCTCTCAGCAATAATAGCATACACTTCCACTATCAAGACCCAGAAAACATGATGGGTTACACAACAGTGCTTTTAATGAAAGATTTTAGCATTAGCCTTTACTGCAACTAGACTTCGGCCTGAGCCTGAATCTTGATAACCTAGAAAAACTTAACAATGTTGAGTTTGGCTTTTTAAATATGAGTGGAAAGCTGTGGTTTTTTAGAGGCTTTGGAGCTCTGCAGCATGAAGGTGGTGGCTCCACCACTGCTCCTTTGAAGGATAAAGTGGGTTTGCAGTTCTGTAAATGTTATTTCTGGTGAACATTTCTACAAAGGCCACCTAGAAAGCAGACCTCATGCAAACATTTTCATCACGAGGGAGACATAGAGTAGTACAGCCTCTCATGTGAAAGCAGATGTTACATTTCACAGTGCTAATAAGGTAATCAGAACCCTTGCATTTCCCTTGGTCATGAATAAATCTGTCCTTGACAAGTAACATCCCTGTGTTCATTCAAAAGTTGTAATATAATAAGAATACCAATAATCAACATTGAACTGATTTATTCTATTTTACATATCCATTATTCCTTATTATTCCTGGTGCCTAAGAAAGTGTTCTTTCTCTTCCTTTAAACAGCTCTTGTCCATTGTTGGTGTTTACAATCTTCTTATTGTTGCCGAGGGTTCTCCTATTCCCTCCCAGTCACCGTTTAGCAAAGCTAAATGCATTTTGTTATTCTAATCTTTCTTGAAAAGTCAATCCCTTAATTAGAATCTATGGTTGTGGAGTTCCACCGGGTGTCTGCAGGCTAAACACCACTAAGGTTATTTTCTTACTAATTGTGCTCAGAGACAGGACATTTGTTAGTGTTGTTGATGGCATTAGTTTATTTTTTAAAAAGACTGTTTATCTAGGTGAGAGGCAAAAGGCAGAATTCATTAAATCAGATTTTCAAAGGATCAAAGCCTACAAGGCGTAGAAAGTGATGATTTTCTTGGTTGGGATTTTAAACCGAAATAATGCAAAGACAAAACTAAAAGCCAGGGGTTTGGAGAATAAGCATGTCAAAATCTCTCTCTAAATATTTTAAGATATTTTAAGAATATGCTTCTGAAAGAAGGCTGTCAAACATTGATCTGCTCTCTCTTACCAATTGCTAATGAGCATCAGAAAATGTGGAAACACTCCTTGATTCCTAACCTATTGAATACATTTTGCTAAAGAGACATTTGGAGATTCAGTGGGAAGAACAGTAATGCAAAAAAACCCCCCACCCTACATTATCCTTTCTCACCTTTGTCTCCAGTTTTGCTCACTGATCAGTCTGCATGCAAGTTTTTTAGGAAGGATTTAGCTCTTCTAGCACACAATGGAAGAAGAATCAAAGAGCCTTTACACAGACAGCACAAGTGCTTGAATTAAGTTTTGATGGGCTTCTCAGTGTGGCATTTCTGTGTACCTGTTAGCGATGTAAGTTCTTTACACATGTAATTGCCCTCCACAGCAGCACACATACTAATCTAGGTAATAAATGTAGAACAACCTTCCTGAGGGACATATCTTTTACCCTGCACATATATTTCACTGTGGCTTGAGTATTTCTTATGCTGGGATATGTCCCATTTGATTCAGTTCTATCTAAACTAATTATTTCATTACCCATGAGCTAAACCAGAAATTTCATTGATTGGACATACCAGGTAATGGCATTCCATCAAGGTAAGCTCAGGATGTGTTTCTGTCTATCATCTCCCCTGTCCACCATTTCATAATACAGAGATTATTAAGATCAGGTGTGTAGTGTGGCTTCCTCTACAGCGCTCAGGTTGAATCCTGTTCTGTCACTCTGCTGTGTTATCCAGTCACTTCTCCTGGGTCCTGCATTGTAATTTGCTGCCTACTTCCAGTTTAAAAAGTAGCCTTTTTATGGCATTTCTCCTTCACTTGGGAAATAAGTCCTAGCAGCTGGGACTTCCTTGTCCCTGCCGTGTCAACAACCGTATTTTTCACTTCAGCCCTAGACCAGATGTGATCTTACCCCAGGTGACAATTACCAGGAGACCACACTAACGATTTAGCTCTATGTGGCTAGTCACACGCTAGCGTTCGGACCTGTGCCCCAGTTACTGGCACGGATGTGACTTGAGAACAAGCACCTGTTGGGCCATACCGTTACTGTGCCTTTGAGGATGCCTGTGTCTTTCTATAGGAGCTTCACATCAGACACAGCCTTTTGTGCCACCCATAGCATCTGTACCTCCCCTGAGAGCAACCATTGTCCCACGTTCACATTGTCCATCTCATTCCCCTCTTTCACCCCTCTGTTACAGCTGCTGAGGTGGACTGGCTTTCTCTTCCCTGTTCTCCTTCTGTCCATGCGACCTTTCCTGTGCCACCTACACAGTGTCTTAACTTGAGCAGCAGCAGAGCTTACTCCCTCTACGAAAATCCCCAGCACTGTGATTTAAGCATTCTTTTGGTATTTAGGAGCTGCAGCCTAAAACCCTGACAGTTCAAAACCTGTCCAACTTCCAAGATGAGATGGATAACACCGAAGACCCTGAAAGCTGAGTCCAATAGGTTAAGGCCCCTCTGGGAATTTCAGAAGAGGTTGGGCATCTTGTCTGGTCAGTCTGGAGCATGACAGATCTTAGGTAAAAGACATGAGGCATGTCCTGACACTGGGCTGCATCTGAGCTGGCTCAAAACTTTTCTTTGAGGGAGCTGACAGCAGACCAGGATGTTTCTGGAGAGTAAACATCTAGTGGGTTAGACATTGCTGGAGAGTAGGCAATCTGGATCCCTGGGATTTAGGCATATGGATTTTGTCCAAGTCCCCGTATAATTTTGAAAGGTGTATGTGTTGCTTCTAATGCCTGCTCCTCAGAAAAATCTGGCCAAAAATTGCATGTGCTAATACCTATATACCTATACCCATGTACCTACTGACGTTGATTTTTAATGAAACCCCTCTGTTTATTTGCATGACTAAATGACGTGTCTGCATCAAAAGGCCCTTGGCATACAGCTCACCACTGTGCATTGTACACTGCAGCTCCGTCCCAGGCTGAGGTGCCAAACACTCTGAAGTTCAGCCATCCCAGTACTGTAAATGGGGAGACTCATTCCTCCTGTATAAACAGGAGACAAACTAGCTTTCAGGTAGCACAGAAAACCAGAAATGAATGCTTTTCCCCTTAAAAGGCTAAAAAGCATCTGTAGAAGGAAGACCCATCCTTTCAAAGCATGAAAAACATTTAAATTTGGCAGAGAACAAAACATTTTGAAATGATGCAACACAAAACAGTCACTGACACCCCTACTGAAACATGACACTGGTTCCAGGATGTTCAGGCACTCCTGCTGGGACAGATAATCTGCATTTAAATTACAAGATTCAGCCATATGTCTGGCTGGGAAATGAAAAGGTTGGAGTGATAGATACCACCTTGTGCTTCTGCTGTTGGAGTCTTTCATCCTGCTCAGTCACTCTCACACACCGTGGTCTGTTCCAGGATAAACTCTCTTCCTATTAAATAATACCTGAATGACTCCAGGGCCCATTTCAGAACCGAGCAGTCTCTTTTTTTCTCAGAAACTATATATCAAATCTTTGGTGGGAGCAAGCTTTTAACTAATATTCTCCTCTGGTTATTTAACTTGTAATAACTTATCAATTTAACCCATGCAACTTTTATTTGAGATTTAGGCTATGACATGTGATTGGGGATTCGTACTGTTCAATTTAGAGAAAGGTAAATCTTCCTCACTTACAAAAAGGGTACACCCTAGCTCCCCACTCCTGTGTGTGTGCATATGCATTTTAAAATAAGAGGGCAATATTTCCTTATAATTCAAGTAATTTTTTTTTCCCCAGCTGGCATGCATTAGCCTTTGCCATTATCGTTCAGTGGGAAACAATATTTTTGTTGCACCTTCAAGTCAAAACAGCATCTTCTTTGTAGCTGCTGGATGTATTCTGTAATGGCTTGGATTTTACTTCTTTTAGACTGTGAGAAATGATTATTATAGTATTTCCCATAATTTAGTTGCATGTCCTGAAAAAATAGAATTAATTGGTGAGAAAAATCTCATTTTTAGTACTATGAAGAAGAAAAAAACAACAGTATAAGAACAAAGATGTCTGAAATACAGAGCCTTTTCCCACATTTTTTGCATGTTGCTGTTTCTGGACTTTTTTTTCTTTTTTTTTTTTTTGACTTGCCATTGCACATGGCTCGGGTTTAAGAAACAGCGTAACATAGGCTTAGTGATTTGACAATGATACCAGTGAGTGGTAAAGGCACGATCTGGGTTTAGAAATCTGGCTGCCGTACTCTTTAAATGAGAAATACTCCCAGGATTCATAGTCTTCATTGCAGCCCTTGGAGGCAGCCAGGGAGGACACTGCGCAGAATCAGCGCATTGCTGTCCCTGTAAATGCTGCCTGTAATTTGGGACGTTTTTAAGCTACACATTTGAGGAGCTGAGCTGAAAGCTGGCACTCTTCAGAGGGAGAATGTGCTCGTGAGGACCTCAAAGGATGATGCCAACGCAGTGCTTTCCCAGGGAATTTTCTAGAAAAGATGGTTTTGCAGGTGAGCTCCTGGCTGACCCCTGGCCAAACCGGTGTGGCGTGGGGAGCATCACCGTCACCGGGGGTAGCAGGGGGCACTCCCCATGGCCCCAGGCTCCTGCCCGGCTTCTGCTGTCTACAGCCACCAAGGCAGAGCTTTGAACTCAGCTCTCACCTGCCGATCTCTGTGCTTTTATCGCCACTTGGGAAAAAAAAGGGGAAGGACCGTTAGTTTAGACCAAGTGTGAACTGATAAAAAGGGATGTCCTTGTGAATTGCTCCTACAATTGTCACTGGCCTCCAGTAAGAACAAAGAAATACAAGAATTGGTGTAATGACCCTGAAGGTACTTATTTTCATATGCTTTATATTGTTGTTTTATTTCAGGGCAGTTTTAATTAAAAGTAAGCACTGGCAGTAATCATATGGTATATGCTTCCTTTTGGTAGCTTTGAAAGATCCTTTTTTCTTAAAAGATCCTGATAGTGAGGTTGATAAATCATCTAAATGAGTGTGCATGAAAACTTGTAAAATCTAATTTGGTACAGAATTTTTTCCACACGTGGCATACATCCTAAGTAAGTGTTTTATAAGAGAGACCAGAGAGTTTTATGGAGCATGGTTTGGTATATAGTATAAATACATATAATTTTGTATATGTGCCATACGCAAAATACTCTAGGTATCTGTTTAAAGGAAGACAGCATGACAAACCTCTAGGAGCCACAGAGTCTACCTGGTATGTGTTACACATCTTAACAACAATTGCCTAATAGATGTGCTGATGCCAAAAGAACCCTTTGGGTCTTTCTGAGAAGAATACATCTATAAGCTTCCATGAAATATGTCATCCCTTTCACTCATTTATACTAAGGAAATACCAACAAAACACTGTGTTTAAATAGCTTTAAGGATCTGATATAAATCAACAATAGCCAGGAAATACAAGAAAGCCAAAATCTGACACTCCCACTTCAGCACATTACACACTGTTTTTGCAAAGTGAGTTAGAAGCCTTGGGTATCCCACCTCATTTTCAGTTCTTGATTTATGTCAGACCCTATGGGAAAAGAACCAGCAATAACAGAAGCTTCCACCTCAGATAAAGAGTTCAGATAAAATCACAAGAGGTCACATGTGCTTTACATAAAATATCAGTAACTTTTTGGTCTGAGACACCATTACCCAGCAGCTGAGACCGAGTCCACGCTCTGCCTGGCAGCTCTCTGTGACCCCCCGAGCTGCCCGGCCAGCGCTGGTACAGACGCGGTGCCCTGCGGAAGGGAGGGATGCTCTGTACATGCCAGAGGAGTGGCTCCCCAAACCTGCAGGACGTTTTCCATGCCGGCTTCGGTTCTGTGGCTGGGGTGATCCTGGGGCGGCAGCACTGCCTGTATGGCTGCTGCCAAGCCCTTTGGCTCCCAGCAGCCCCCAGAGCTGGTCTGTGGTGAGGGTGGTACTGCAGCTCAGCCCCCTCCGCACAGTCACACTGCTGGGAGAGGACCCTAGTGCCCAGTTTGCAAGCTTCAGTACATATTATTTCAGTATATACATGTTGGCATATGTAATGCCAATACATACGTAGTCTCAATCTTTCGTCTGATGCAATCCAGAAAGTTAAATCATTCTAAGACCCACTGTTTTTTTGGTTTAGATTAAGACAAATTGACAAGTTTAGCCTGGAGAAAAGGAGGCTGAGGGGAGACCTTATCGCTCTCTACAACTACCTGAAGGGGGTTGTAATGAGGTGGGGGTCTGTCTCTTCTCCCAAGTAACAAACAATAGTATAAGAGGAAATGGCCTCAAGCTGCACCAGGGGAGGTTTAGATTGGATATTAGGAAAAATTTCTTCACCGAAAGGGTTGTCAAGCATTGGAACAGGCTGCCCAGGGAAGCGGTTGAGTCACCATCCCTGGGGGTATTTAAAAGACGTGTAGACGTGGTGCTTAGGGCCATGGTTTAGTGGTGGACTTGGCAGGGCTAGGTTAACAGTTGGACTCCATGATCTTAAAGGTCTTTTCCAACCTGAATGATTCTATGATTCTATGAAAATATTTCATTCCAGTGCAGGGTTAATTGATACAGGAGGATTAGATGAAGGCTTTTTACATACTCTTTTTTTCCCCCCTTCTCTCCTATTGCAGCGATACCTGCTTGACATCAAGCCTCAGCATCTGCTTTGGACCCATGGAAAAGGAAGGAGGCATCTTCCCCCGAGCCTTCCTCTAACCCCAGCAGCCTTGTCCTACAGCAGCAGCTTCTCCAGTCCTATCCTTGTTGTCCCAGGGTCCTACTCTTGTCGTCCCTGGGCCCTGGGGTTCCCTCCCTGCCAGAGGCAGAGCTGTCACTGCCTCTGCAGCCACGGGAATGTCCCGGGAAACCCGGAGGTGGGCCAGGCCCCGAGGACTCAGGGTAAAAAAGGGCCTGAATGAAAGCCCCCGTTCCTTTTGCAGCTTTGTAATTCTAGTTATAACCTTGATTCATAGTGAAACAATTTGGTGAAGAGAAAAAAAAAAAAAGGCTTCCCTGTAAGAAGATTTCTTTTTATTGTCAACTTTCACACAGTCAGAGGAAGAAATTCCCTAGGCAATTAGAGCTTCTAACATTACAGGCACAAGGTTTGTTTTGAGAAAACAAACATGTCAGCATTTTTAAGGTGTTTTTTCAACCTTTAGACACATTGGCAAGGCATCGATTCAGTGGATTTTTTTACATGAAGGCATATAGACAGGAAAGCACAGTACCAGCTGGGAGCACAATATGCCACTGGTCTGTTAATGAGCAACAATGTGAAGGAGCAGTAAACCAGACAAAGCAAAAGGAGGAGAGAGGCATCCACAGAAGCGGGTGTGTGGCAGCTACCCAATCATTGGAGATTTCCCTGGTACTAATATCTAAAGTCATTAGCGTAAAAGCAGCATTGGTTAGAGACATCTGCACAGCTGTGAGTAGCTGAGGGGTTTTGGTTTGGGTTGGGGTTTTTTCCAAGTCCTGCTTTCCACAGTGGCAGTGGTGTAAAAATAAACTTAAACTAAAATCAGTTTACAGGGAACTGGATAAACACAGTATAATAACGGCTCCACTCTTGCAGCTTGCACCCTCTGTCTATTAAATGTTAGCCCTGAATTTTCATAATATAACTTAACAAACATAACAGCATTTAAAAAGAAATGTGATCATTTTAAGCTTTTATCTTAAAATTCTGTCCTCATTTATGCTAAGTAGCCCCTCTGACTTAAATCTGTTTATTACAGTAAGGTGGGTTGCAATTGTAGCCATCAGTGGCAAACATGAGATAGTTCTCATTAAAATAAAAATTTCAGTGTTCCTATACATATATTTGAACCATGTGAAAGATCCAGCACATGTAATATTATTTTCAGCCAGCTCAGTGAACTTGTGTTGAACAGGTAAAACATGAAACCAAAAAATAGTTTGAAAAGGGAGAGGAGAATTTAATAAATACGTGGTAGAGCCAGGAGCTATCAATTTCATATCATTTTCCCCCTGAAGTGCATCTGTGACGTGCAGAGTCAATACCAGAGGTATCTCCCAAACTCGGCCCCTGACCTTGCAGCCGGACCCTGTCCCTGCACAGCCTCCCGCTATCCCCAGCAGACTTTCAGCCCAGCCTAGGTGGTTGCGCATACAGACGCAACAACTTGACCGGTGACCTAGATAAGACACCTTTCCTAACCCAGAGGGCAGACAATTTTAAGGGCACATTACTGCCTCCCCTCCATAGGAGAAACTTGCCCCCAGAGGACATCTCTGCATGGGACAGCCGTGGTTTCAGAGGGTGGCAGGGGCTGTCAACCAGAGGCAGAGATTCTGCATGGCAGCTCTGTGAACATGGCAAAGAACTGGAGGGAAAATATGAAGAGCAGATGAACCTGTTCAGCACTAAACATGTTTATTTTAACTTCTTTGAAGCTTCTGAAAAATCACTGAGCAAAACTCCAGGGTATAAATCAAAGTGAGAGAGAGAAAGAAAAAGGGCAAGCGAAAGAAAGCCATTACTTTGATTGGCAATGAAAGATTACTCAGGATCCATAACTGTGTTTACCTAGCTCAGCTTTAAGTTCACCATTTCAAAACCCTTGAAAGAAACACATGTTAAAACCAAAAACTAAACCAAAAAATCCCAAAGTGTTCACAGGAAAATGACTTGTGTAACGACAAGTGGAAGCTTGGGGTTTGCCACCTATGCTCACACAGCTACGTTTTCTTTACTATTAAATGCATATTTTATAGAATTCCAAGCTTTCTCTACTAGGAGTTTAAATTACAGAATAGAGGCTAAAATGATGAACATAAAGATAGCTATCTGATTTTTTTCTCTCTTCAATTTCATGTCCTTCAGCTACGCCTTAGCGCAGCCTGATTTACAGTATAAGACCGGAAAGTCAGTACTAGGCACGCAGTTACAATAAGTACTGTTCTCACTTGTTCACTATAAGCTCCCTATTTCCTTCTTAAAAGTTGTTTTCAAAAGGATCTGCTTGCGTAATTGGGCAGCAGCAAGCCCTGGTAGCCTCAATCCCCAAGAATGTTTTCAATGACCTCTTCCTGCCCAGTTTTTCCATGAGAGAGAGAGCGAGCTGTTGGGAAAGGGGGAGCTGACAGTGTTACCAGAGAGTAAATGAGTAGACAGATGCAGAACAGAGATTAGTGTTTTAGGAAAAAAAAAAAAAAAATTCTCTCCCTGGTGTTACGATAGCTTTTAAAAAATGCCCCCTCATTTTAACATTTCATGTCCTTCTTGTGGGCCCTTCCAGCAACAAAGTAGACTCTAATTTTAAAGGTGAGAATATTAGAGGAATGGGCACATTTCACCCACAACGGCTGCCGGCATCAGACCCAGACTATGGATCAGTCCTGGCTCTGAAGAGGCTGGGTAGCTTTCCAGTGACAGTATGAGTCAACACGGCCATTTGTACGACAGATAAGTAAGTGCAAACAAAGGGTGGGAGGGCAGTAGCCAGAGCATCAAAAAATGACATGCCTGCTTCTGAGGGGAGCTGAGTTCATTCATACAAACACATACCTGTACCACATGTGTAGCAAATCAAGATTTGTTTATTTACAGTATCAGTTTTGGTTATGGAGAACCCTTCAAAAACCTAAGGGCAAAATGACCTTGAGAAGTTCACATTATTAAGAATTAATTATTACCCTCTGACAGACCCCATTTATCACCATGAAAACCAGATACATTAATTAGAGCACTTCTGGCATTGGAGTGAACCTGTTCCCTTCATGTTAGATTTTGTTTTAGATTTTGTTCCCAGAGGGAGCACAGGAATTCTTAAATGTACCAAAGAGCAGTTTAAAGATTTTCCACTACGATGAGTTTAAAAGTATTTTTTTTTGTCCCTGAATCAAGCTCCATAATAACCTCCATAATCAAAGAATTATCTTTGCTAGTGACAGACAAAATTAATAATCAGAGTTTTGGTTTTTAACCCTGCCTGTCACCTACAGCACTGACACTGAGGTCCACGGGATAGATTATTCAGCAATTAACGTTATGTGATGTTGCTGAATGCAGCATATTTCCTGTAGCTTAAAAACATGCCACGCAGTGGCAATGCAGAGTAGGCAGCTTTTAAAGTTTGGATTAAATCTAAGTGAAAGTCTCCCATGACTCGTTCAACTTCTGCCATTACCTTATGTATTGTGATAATGGTGTAATGCAAGGTAGGGATTTAAAAGGACAAGAACATAAATCTTTCTTTGAGATTGATGACATTTTGCCATTGCCTGTGCCTTAAGAGGACGGAGGGAGCTTGCTGTGTTGCAATTTCCCACCCTACTCCCAGCAGGAGTGCAAAATGAGAACTTTACACTCAGATCAAACCCTGTATTTGTCTCCAGGACAAAATTTCCCATTGCAGGTCTTAACAGACCTGCAAAATTTGGTCCCGTAGGGAAGAACTCGGGAGTTCTCAGTAACATCCTGAGGAGCCCTTATCACTTGTGTAAGCCACAATCAGCTGCAAAGTCCCCACCATTGCTTAGGTTGCATTTTTCCCTGGATGGGAGAAAGAAATCTGGACAAATATGATGCCCCAGTGCTCCGTACTCTTAACTTTTCACCCCAAACGCTCTGCCTCTTTAAATGAAGCACAGGCTGGGACACGGTATCTGCTTCTCAGAAAGCCGAAGGTGGATGCGTGCCAGGGATTTGTGCGGCTTCCTGGCTTTGCTGATAAAGAAGGGCCACTGCGAGGTAAACCTCTGCTCTCTCCCCAGCACGTTTCCTCTGCGGCTGCCCAGAAACAAGGGATCCGAGAAGACGAGGAAAACATGGAGACCGCAACACCAGAGCCAACTGCCTGTGCAGGAGGACGCCTCTGAAGAGTTCACGCGCTTCTACATTTAGAAATGTGAGCCTCAAGCCCGGGCATTTGCATCCGTGGGTGGAAAGTATGAGAAAGCACATCTAATGCTGAAAGTTAATGACAGCATTTGACCATGTTAACCAGTAAATGACAAGGCAGGGTCACAGGAGTTAATTATTCAAGTAAGTGGCTGCGAAAAGAAATGTTTAAGAAATGCTGGTAGTTCATACTGACCGCAATGGAAAGTGACTAATCATTTCAAAGTTTAACCTTGACAGCTCTAAGCAGACCCTTCTTGCTCTTTTTCTGGTTTTGTTTTTGAAATCAATATTGTCTACCTCGCAGGCAGAACACTAAAGGTTTTGCAGCAAAAAAACCCCCAAGCTGGCTAGAAAGGCACCTGTGACATGAAGACAAGAGCTTCAGGAGAGAAGCAATCTGGTTTAGAGGGGTTCAGCTTTGGGAGAAGGGGGCTCTCGCCTCAGCTCCCAACCGCCCGCGTGAGGTGGGGCTGCTCCCCTCACCTCTTGGTACCCGTGTATTTAGGTTATAACCTCTCTGGGGCAAACTCTGCCTTGTTTGTACCGTGCCAAGCACAATCAGGTCCTGCTCACTGCTCATGTCCCTCAGCACTGCCATGATATAAGCACTAACGAAGAGAGACTGCCCATACCTGCGTAGCCCCAGCTGAATCCACCACTTAGTTACTTAAAAAATTTCATTATCTTTTTGGTGCCCGGACAATTTTAAAAACTTGCAGGCAAAACACAATTACTGCCCTGCCATAACCGCTAAGCTTCTGCAGGATGTAGCTGCATAATTTTAAAAGCCAAACATTCCATTAGACCTTTTTGTTTCAACAAATACCAGTGAGGGAGGTAATACTGGCAATATATTTTTCTTCTTATGTATGCTGAACTGTTTTACAGCTTCTAATACTGATATATGAGTCTACAATTAAAAAAAAAGGCAAGTATAAACTAACATTTTATAACACTCAACATATATACAGCACGTCATATCCCAAGGGTACTTAAATCAGACATACAATTGTCACTTGACCTCTCAGGGAAGTGCAGCTACCTCCAGACTGGGACACACCATGTGTTTAATAAACAATATTTGAGGTTTGGGCATGGACAGGAATAATTTTTCCCGCTTACAGCTCTGGTAAGGATAAAGCAAAAAATAAAAGCACATTTAATGCATATATGCCTGTTAAGATACTGAAACTAAAAGGAAGATGGACTTGGAGAACTTAAATATGAACAATACATTACAGAGGGTAAAAATGAAATTTGAGCTGGAAGATGAGAGGGCAACTAAGTGAATATTATTTTTTTCTGAAAAAAAAATAATGCCTTTGAGGTTATAATCTAGTTATTTAGAAGCCGGCTTTACCACTATCTGAAAACCAGAACCCCCAGGGTTACTTGTGCCCATTGCTGTGGTGGGTGCTGCACTGGAATACAACCTTTGGGAATACCTCAAAGGGAAGACTCCAAAATCCTTAGTAGTATTGCCTATGGGAAAAATTTAATTCAAGAGTGATTCATTCTTGATGCATAGCATGAAATCACAGAGGTTGTGGGAGCTTCCTATCTTCTCCCACTCATGTCGTAGGGGTGCTAGAGAGGTTATCTTATTGGGTTCTCAAAGAGATAAGGAAGTCCACTTGTAAGAGGGGTCAACATGTAGGCATGGCCAACCCTTCGTTAAATGCCTTGCATCTGTTGCCCAAAATGGCTCTTCAGCAACAATCTACAGTCCCCTGGGTATATACTACAGTGATTACCCTTGTCACAAGTTTAAGTTCTGCTACCCAGGGTATCATTGTCCCTGGAACAGCTTTCAAATGGCTGGCATCATCTAGAAATGGGCTTTCCTTCCTGCTAGCCCACCCTTGTGAGCACAGTTTCCACCTCTGCAAACAAACATGCACAGCTGGGAGACAGAACATTCAGGCTGAACTTGAGGACAGTCTATACTAGCAGTCTTTGGCCTCCTAACAGGGGCCGTGCAAGCTAAACTTCAGAATAAGCAAGTAAATAGAGATGTTCATTTGGATAATCGGAGGACTTGTAAAGCTGAGTTACCACAGAGATTGCTAGCAACACTGAGTGACAGACATTTGACCCATTCTACCGGAATACCTGAGAAGACTGGAGAAAGTCCAGGACCACGCATGTGACTGAATGTCATTTTCTGTATCAATGAAGCATTCGCAAATGTCATAGGGAGCTGTCAGCGGCCAGGAGGAAGGAATCTCAGCCATGGCTAGAAAAAATGTACTTGGGAGCAAGGCAAGGGTGGTGGGAGGCAGGGGGCATAATTATAAAGAGAACCACTGATGCAGCTCGTACCTGAGAATAAATATAAAAGAACATAGAAAATTTTAAAGTTATCATTGCAAACACTTCGGTGCCAAGTCAGCCTACATGAAGGGTAATCTTGTAAGATAAGTAAGATGTAAATTAAAGATTGCAGAAAGCAGAGGTTTGGTTTTCAAGTCCCATTCCTCAAGTCAAGAACAATTTACTCTCCTGCGGTACTTGGCCCAAGGCAGAGGGATGCAGTAAAGGCAGTGTGGGTGGTTCACAGTGTTCACTTTGCTTTGGCCTGGGAAGCTAGGAAGCCACAACAGTTCTTTGCCTGTAGACCTTCTGTTGCTCTAAGCATGAATGTCCCTTTTGTCCTCTAACAATCCCATTTTTGTGTTTAGGAAGACAGTCTTTGACCCTTTCCTGGACTAGGAGTGGAAGCCAACTGAAGCAGCAGGATGCTGTTCTTCCAAAACTGCTTTGTGGTGCTTTCTTTTGATGCCATTGCTGGCATCACGCAAGCCAGGGTGGTTTCCAGCTACTTTGCTAAACTGCCTTCATCAGCCTATACCAACAGTGATAACCATTGCTTATAATATGTTTTTTCAGTCTTCCCCACACCATCCTTGCATTCATTCCCTAGGAGTAATTTCAGCTAGTCCTTATAGATCTTCAGCTCAACATTACGTGTCCCAGAGCAGGCAGATGAGATGAAGAGAGGCCCTGCACCATCCTCTCTTGATGCCAGCCTGCTTATTTTTCTGAGTATATTTACAGGGAAACGTTCAGCCAGTTTTGAGTTTTCCTTCCTTCTGTAAACCAACCAGTTTTAGATAGTGTGGCAGTGATACACACTTCCAGATAAGTGTTGGTACTTAGATGTGCCTGAGCTGCCTTTATAGTCATTGGACATGATTCAGAGGCAACAGTCATGTTTTTAGTACATTTTTAGGAACTGCAAAGTATCCACAGTTCTCTCTACCTGTCTAGCCTCCAGCTGCCACTGTGGAATGGTCTTCTGTGGGTCAGTCTTGGGTCACATCTGCCACCTCCACATGGATATCTTGGGTACCATAAGTGTGGTAGGTTGACCCTGGCTGGACAGCAGGTGCCCACCAAAGCCTCTTGATCATGTCCCCTCCTTAAATGGACAGGGGAGAGAAAATATAACAAAAGGCTCGTGGGTTGAGATAAGGACAGTTTAATAAAGCAAAAGCAAAGGT
>NW_010972898.1:7691578-7714147 GCF_000737465.1 Haliaeetus leucocephalus
AGCACAGCACTGCGAGGGCTGCTGTGGGGAGAATTAACTCCATCTCAGCCAGACCCAATACAATCAGTGATCTCAAACAGCACAAGATCCTTATCTGTGGACAAATAAATGAAGCTCCTATCTCACATCATCTAGCTCTGTCTATATTTACCAGTAAGAAATAGGTGTCTTTATCTCACCTATCTGAGAATGGGCTGGTGTACCCCTGGGGATTCCTGTCTCTATCCATTGATTTAATAGGAATTTAGGTGAGTAGATTAGGTGTGATGACTTATTTTTAGATGGCTA
This sequence comes from Haliaeetus leucocephalus, assembly GCF_000737465.1. Lineage (NCBI taxonomy): Eukaryota > Metazoa > Chordata > Aves > Accipitriformes > Accipitridae > Haliaeetus > Haliaeetus leucocephalus. The sequence continues at coordinate 7,691,867 of NW_010972898.1, forward strand.
TAGTGAGGTGAAATGAATCCCATCCATACTGGCACATGATTAATGTTGGAACAGTAAGCACCTTGCACTTTGCTCTTAAATGTCATAATAATTTTGGTTAGATTTAATGTGTTTTAAAAAGTGTTCCTGCTTTTATTAAATTGATCCTTGTTAATTATAATCCAATAAATTTTAGAAGAGGCTTTAAAGGGTAATGATTTATGCATCTATGTTCAAAAATCAGAAATATCAGACAGCAAGCCAGCAAACTCCTACAGAATTCAGAACATGCATTTTGAGAAGTGATTTCAAATCCCTATGCAAGTCAAATAGAGGGAGAAGTATGTACAAGACATATTGCTATATTGTGACAAACCACAAAGAAGCTTTCAGCTATATAGCATCTTGACAGGCTGTTCAAAATCAAATGTTTAACCTCACTCTTTACCTTGATAATCAGGTTTCCCTCTTTGCTTCACACATATATTATGCCATATTTAACACACAAGAAAAAAAGAGGTAGTATTTTCTTTACTGAGAGCCAACTTTGTCATGATGCGCCCCATCACTCTTCTTGTCTTTTATCATAAGAAAAGCATCCTGTACTTGCTTGTATAGCAAACAGATCTTTCCTAGCAGTAGTCCTGATATCTGGAATAGGGATTTATAAGGCTGTAGTCTTGCCCCTCAGGAATAACTGCTAGCGTGTTAATCTGCCAACCACCCCCTCCCACCCCACAAAAAACCCCCACACAAGAACCCCCACCCTGCAACATAACATTTTTTTCTGAAGTCTTGTCTCTCTAAAGATACAGGCTTCACTTACTTCCTCTGAGCAGTCAGTGTTCATGTTAGTGACACAACCTCACTAATCCATTAATGCTCATAAAACTCTGTAACAGTACTCAAAAAGTATTTATAGACTCAAATATAGAAGTCAGGGCATATCCCTATCATAAACAACACCTTTTTTGCAATGTTCATTCCACAAATTTAGTTATTCCTTGCTCAGTCACACCTAGCATGGTGGTCTTCCTGGACAATAAATACCTACAAGACCTGGTGATTTTCATGCATTATCTTTATCATCTACTTTTCTTATTGCCCTATTCTGATCACTATTTGAACAGCTGCTGCAGTTACTGAATTTCTCCTGGTATAACCCACTCAGGTGCTGTGTCTCAAAAGAATTCTGCTGGTCTGCTGAGGAGCTGCATGTGAGATGCTAGAAGGAATGAGGAGGTGCAGGGAAATATCTAAAGTGGCTAAAAAAAAAACCAAGAAAAATTGAATTCTACAGGTAAAATAAAAGTACCTGTTCAAACTTGGCTCTGAGTTCTCATAATTCTCTTGGTGCACTACTGGTATTTCACAGCTTGTTACAAAAATGCCTCAGACAGGTCACTGCGAAGATGTGAATGGTGATACTGGTCCATAATGTCTTGGACTTTTTGTGAAGATGCATGTCCTGAGCATAGGCAATGTGCATGCTGTTTGCAGCAATGTCAGTGGCTGCATGCAACCAATACAACTTTCAAGGTATAGAAATGGACCGAGTTGGTTTCTGTTATTGTTGTTTTTCTGAGTTAGGGAAGTATAGGACCTGGGACTACTTCCACTGACTAAAATGAGAGCAGGAATCAAGAAAAAAAATAAGATGATGGAGACAATGATTATAATGATGATAATCCCTCTCAGAACAAGTTATCTGTTGTACTACACCTAAGATCAAGGTGTAGCCTATGTATATTAAAAAAAGCAGGAAGAAGCAGGTGAAATATTTGGGGCTAATTACATACTGAATGTGTCAACTACAGAAATATTGGGCCAAATTTTCAGCAGCACTGCTACACATTGGTTTTGATTGTGTCATTCTTCAGCATTTCTCTAGATCAAAAGTGTCCTCAAATCACTGTATTTCTGAACAGATACCAGCCTTTATGCCCAAATCCAGTGAAGGTATAATAAATGTAACACAGGAAAGTGATTTTGTTTTACTTCAGTTGATCACCAATTTAAATATGTAGCCTATGCTGTATTTATCCTTTTGGCAAAAACAAAAAAAATGTCTAAAAATAGCCATTACTACCTATAGGAACTCTGGATGAATGGAGCAGCTTAAAGAAAATCTGAAAATGAATGTGTCTTTTGAAAGCATCTATGCTATTCAGAGGTCAGGCACATACTACTCTTTCCTTGCTTAATAACGAAGCTGTAAGCTTGTTTCGTGGTAACAATAATAGCCACTGTACCAAATTTAATCCAGCACTCTACATACAGCAGTACTGACATCTGATGATACTTGTGACAGATTATTATGGTCCTCCATCATCAAAGTGCAGTAAAAATTCAAGGCTGCAGTAAAAATTAATCTGGCCATGAAACTGGCCTATAGTAATTCCCCCCACCCCAACTACTGCAACATTGATGTACACAAGTCATCAGACCTGACTTCGTGAGGGTATTAGATGCACATAAAGCTTGCAGAGAGAAACAGATGGTTGCTACAAAATACTCAGAAACCAACTACTTAAAGCGCATCCTTTTACATCTCCTGTGTCATTACAGACAGGATCATGAGTAAGCGACTTAGCAATATCTAGGATGTTTTGAAAACCTACTACCCGTGAGTTGGTAATAACATTTTCACCTTTCATATGGAGACTACTGATTCAAAGTCTGGCCTGAGTCAATCTGACCAAGAAAATTATTCTAATTTAATTGCTAATTTGAAATAAGTCAGTAGTTTTAGTGAAAACCCTAAGGGTGAAAGTCTTCATTACAACGGCACAGCCATCCCTAGGACTCTTCTGGATCCTCAGAAAAGGTGAAGGAACTGAATACCCAGAAGAAACTGGTCCTTGGCATCAAGCTGTGGAAAAGCTAGGGACACTGTGGTGCTGCTGGTGGCAGGGCAGTGTAAGAAGGTGCAGCTCCTGTCGATGGAGGACTTTTCTCTGAGACTTACCAAAGGGACTAATACATTCCTTCTATCAAATACTGATTTGGAGGTCAAAAAAAGTACTGTTTCCTGCTAAGGAGAGGAATATAAACATAAGGGGATGTAAACTATATCCTTGGATTTTGCCTCGTTTGCTTAATCACTTTTGTGACAAACTGATTCTCAGTTTGCAGAGCATCTGTATAATCCATATGTGGTAATAATTTCATGCACAAACTTCAGTATGCACAGTGCTGTAGAAGTTGAACAAACCTTGTCAGTCACCGAACACAGGAAAACCTGTTGGTGGAACAAATTTGCTGCATGCTTTAATTGTAGTCAAAGAGGCCTAGCTTCCCCTAGATTTTCATGGTTTATTGTTCAACTAGAATTTCTTCCATACATCTGAAATTTGCTCCAGGTTATATGATGTTTTGTGGTCCATCACAACATGGCATAATACCAACTGATACTATATAATCCACGATGAAAATATGCCCTTAATGCTCCATGACAAATGGAAAGAATTTGGATATCTTATTTAAAACAGTAGAGGAGAAATGGAACACAGCCCAGCTCTGTAGTTTAAATTTATCCTTTTTTTGTTAAAGCAGAAGGGGTATACAAGTAAAAGGTATCTGAAACTTAGATTATTCATAAGAGGGACTCAGTGGCTTAAGCTTTTCTGAGTTCGCTTGCCCATTTTTTTTTAACTGTTTCCTACCTATACTTATTTCTGTAATAAATGTGCCAGTATAATTTTGGATATGCTTTTATGATATTAAAATAGGCCTTCTGGAAAACTCATTTAGCATTTGAGTATAACACTTCTATAGAATTAGAAAAACAGAACAGAAAACTTTACCCTTTTGAAATCAGTGAAGACAGCCCTTTTGACTACTCAAGACTGTAGCTGCACCATTTTTAAATTTTTTTTTAACATTCCACAGCATGATGGATGCAATGCCAACATAAAGAAAGGTATATGGTCTCTACTGCAAACAGCAAGCATTGCCAAAGAGAAAATGTTCTATTATATTCTACAAACTAGTTTGAAACTCTATGGATATGTGTTTTTTAATAAATTCTATAGGCTTTAAAAATGGTATCCATAGATTCTCTCACTTTAATTACTTTCAAAAATCTATCATCTTTTTTCCAGGGATCTGCTTATTAATATTAACATTGTAGTGTTAATACTTTTTGGTTCAGACTTGTTTTTAAGTAGTACAGTGTGACAGTACTGTAGGAGAATAATTAATTATAATTTTAAAAGCATCCAAATATTTTGAAAAAAGAAATAAATAGATTTGATTACTGCTTATGATCTACTTAATGCATGTGTAAGTAGATGTTTAAATATTTTGCCTTTGCAACTGGAATTGAGCCTTTTATTCTACCTGCAGCTGGGCTACGATCTGACTGCATAAATAACAGGTGTTCTAGTTTTAGTGACTCATTTCTCAGCTTCCTCAGGGTCAGTTAAACCACTAAATATTTCTTGGATGTGCCTCACAATATAGGGTCTCAAATCAAAACACTATTATTGTGGGATGCCTCATGTTGAGATTAACCATTCTCTTATTTGAGGATTTTTCTTCTGGATCAGTGGCTGGCTGTTCTGGAATGGCCAATGTTCATGGCTGATACTAAACAGGCACAAAAAAATCTCATTTTCTTTCACCAAAATTTGACTTTGTTTTCCTGATCCTGCACAATGCATTTTAATTAAAAGGTTTTAAGGAGCTGAAGTGAGATATGGCCTCGAAACTGTTCTACATTCTTCTGTGCTTTCCAGTTCTTCCCTTGTCTTCCCTCCTCTTCTTTCCACCATGTGAGATGGACTGCATTGCAACAGTGCAGTGGTACATGATCAGCAGTGCTACATTTAGCCATTTGTAATAAACGTTCCCTGAATGATGAGGAATATTTCTACCTTGGGAGCAAAGTATGATGCACCTTTCTTTCTTTTTTCTTTTTTTTTTTCCTGCCTGAATGAGCAAGAGACAAGAACTGAAAATCAACTCCAGGAATCTTGCATGACTCTGCAAAAGATTGCCATTAAACGTAATTGTCACTGGTAAAGCTGGGATTATTTGTAGTCTTATAAATTCACCTTTGCTAGCTGAAGCTTTAATTATTGCATTTTGAAGCAGATTTTTTGGTATACTAATACAGTTGAAGACATTTCAAGATTATAATTAACCAGAAGACGTAACATTGACTGAGAACCAAAACCAACTCAAAATCAGTGTGAAACATGGTTACTCCAGGAGACCAAAACAGTAACTGTAAAAGAGTATTGTTCACTGAGTAGGTATACTCCTAGATGGTTTTGGCCCCTATGCTGTTGAAATTGTTATCACAGACGCCTAAATAAAAGACAAAAATATTGTCCCTCAAGTCCGTAGAAGACTAAAATATTAGGGGAGTGATAAGTCAGTATCATGGAGAACTTTGTACAGCTTGGTAAATAGTTTAATAAAAATACTTGTATTTCAACATGGTGATAGGAAAACTCATTCATCTACAAATAATGGTGGAAGAAATGAATCTGAAGAAGCTTGTGAGAAATAAATCAGGTGAACAGGCTCTCCCATGGTAATGCAATGCTTACATGTAACCCAAGAATTTATACTTAGTGTAGGAAGGCTACATACTGCTGTGTGTTATTCTGTTGGAATAAGCCCAGCTCTGGTGTCTACAATTTGATAAGGATTTTGAAAAATCAAAGACATTGCAGACAAGGTCCTCAAGGATGATTAAAATGGAAACTCTTCCTCATGGAACTCATGAAATAAACTACTTAAGACATTGAAGGTAGGTGAAAAATTACTTAAGTACCTACCTGGAGAACAGGAATTCAGTAATAATGGGCTTTTTGACCTCACAAATAAAGGTGTGACATTCTAAAGGCTCAAAAGGGCTGTTTTCACTGACTTCAAAAGGGCAAGGTTTTCTGTTCCACTGGAGTGGCAGAGGTATGGTCAGAATTAAAAGTGATAGGATTGAAATTCCATCAGTTCTGGGATCTTCAAGAAAACGCTCCCATCCCTTATGATGACTGATGGTTTTCATGCATGAGGTAGCTGACTATAGTGAGAAGGACATGGTTCTTTCAAGTGCAAAAGGGAAAAGCCTTATGAGCAGGCTATTATATATTAGAACTCGGACACTTTTTACAGAAGCACAATTAGAGCATCTCAGCTTGATGCTGAAATGGGTTAATTCATAGGAACTTTTGAAGTCAGACCATTCAAAGAAACCCAAATGAGAGTGAGGCCTTGAAACATAAAATGCTGAAATATATTTGTTGTGTACACCAAGTCTCCAGTGGAGAAACGAGCCCAACACGTGAAGGTTTTCTTTGTGTTAATCAGCAGTGTCAGGTTGAGATGACGGTCCAGTGACCATGTATGAGGCTACTGGCCAGGTGCAAGGTCAATCCAGGATGCCCAAGCAACAATTTGGGCAGAGAGACATCTCCAGCATTTCTCAGGGCAGGGCTGGGTGCCTGGGGCTGAGCTGAAATGGGGCCCCTGGGCCATGGGCTGGGTGTGGAGGGAGGCCCTGGTCCAGGCTGGTCAAGGCCAGTAAGGCCCTTTGGGGCCTAGACGGCAGCTTCATAAGGCTTGGCAATTAACATCTGTTTCAGTTTATGCCAGAGACCTTCTCGGGAAAGATGTCCTCAGGATGATGGCATTTTCTGGCAAGATTGCTAATCTGTATCTCTTACTACCATTTGTGAAAAGGGGTCACCCATCCTTTCACAGTATATATGAAGAGTGATGTTCTCATACAAGCATGACATTGTCTTCTGAGATCATTATTCCCTGATGCATAGCATCAGTTTATGAAGTGAGGGCAGCTCTTGGGTCATGAGATCATATCAGGCTTTTTATCCCGCTGTACTCCTTTCTTTATACAGCAGACATCGGGTTTAGTAGTTTTCAGCATCCTGTCAAGTGAAATGTCAATGGATGACAACCTAAATTTAATCATTGCCCTTCTGTAATTTAATCAAAATACAAATCAGTCTGATTCTGCGGGTTATTTTACAGTGCTTTATTATTTTGATATTGTTTCTAACAACACTTTAGATTTGAGATAACAAGGATTGGCAGTTACATGCCTCCACTCCCCACAAAATTCTTTAAGTTATCTACTAATTTTTGTGGCTTGCATTTTGTTCTTTCTATACCAGGAAATAATTTGTTATGCCTAATTGCCTACTTAGTTGCAATATTTTCTAGTAAAGCTATCATGAGAAAGTGAAAATAGCAAGCTAGGACAAATATTAGTCTTCTTCAGCCAGCATAAACAAACCTATGCCTACCTTGCTCCAGGGGTCCAACAATTTCTGTGGTGCCAATACGAGCTCTTTCATTTGACTTGGCCTGTATTTTTGGCATACACAACAAACTTAAAAATACTTCCTTTTCATTTCTTATATTTCCAATACCTAAGTTCCCTTTTTGTAGCTTTTGAAATAGTTTTTGGGCAACATCTTGGAAACATTATTTTAGCTTATTTAGAGAAAATCTCATCTAGTGTTGTGAGGATCATCCATAAATCAGTAGCAATAGCTGGGAATACGCTATTATTATACCATTATTATTTTATATTTTTATTTTAGATATCATAATACAACAGTAGTATTAGTACTTTCCTTAGTATCTCACCCCCACCAGTAATCCAAATTACATCTGAGATCAGTTTGATACTTTATCAGCTCAACAGACACATAGTCTGCCTTCAGACTTCGCTCTGTTGCACTTTTGCCAAACCTCCATGCCAGGGATGTCTGACCTTCTGAATCAGGGCTGGATACCTGTTCTGGAAACCTCTGCAGTTTGCTCTCCCACACTATTCTCCTGTGTCTTATGGATGCAGTAGCAGCTCACAGGACTAAATACCTGGTAATGCGTAAATGCATTTCAGAAATGTTAAAAATACTTTTTGGGCCAGATTAAATTGTCAGTTGCAGAGCCCTGCTATTGCGAATGTACCAACCAATGCATTTTTCCCCAGATGTGGATGCAATCTGAAATCATATATGTATAGCTGAAAAAAAGAAGTATCTGTTCTCCAAGGTGTAGAAAGGGTGTTTGTGAAGTGCTTTTGGAAATGGCAAGAAGCGGTTTATGATTAGCTTCCATCCACACTTCATAAATAACATTCTCACTAATAAAGACAAAAAATTTCTACACCTAATTACTAAAGCCAAAGAGTCCGTCTCCATTTGCTCTCATCACCATTCTGCATCTGTTAGCCCCTCTGAGGCAGTGATCTCTAGTTTTGACAATACAGTTACAAGACACATGAAAATAAAAAAGGAAGTATCTTCCGGCTTGTTAAGGCAGGTGGGTGATGGCCTCAGCTGTACTTTCATTTCCCTGTACCTATTGTTGGGTTAGCTTCTGAATGGGGTATGCTATTTCCACCATATAAAATTTACATTTTTGTTTCTTTTTGCTTTATTCCAGAAGCTTATGTCTTCAAAGCTGCCAGGAGTCACTTTTCAACCTATTGTTTTTCTCACATCAAAATTCCATCTAGGTATACCTTAACAACCTCTAGACAGTCAGAAAGGTGTATTTTCATGCGAAACATCTGTTAAAAACTCAGATGGTGCTCTTCAAAAACGATGTTTCCCAATTGGGAGGAAAAATGGTCAAAAAGCTACCATATTTTCCTTTTGCATCAAGTGCAGAAAAGCATTTCCAACTCTCCTCTACAGAAATATGGTGGAAAACATTCCCACTTTACAGGTTTTGGACCTATACAGAAGTGAAAGATTCCACCCTTTTTTCCACTGTGCTTCCTGCTCTGGCCAGAAAGTTGCACCCATGCTACCTGCTGTTTCACTTGCTTTCCTCCTGCAGAGCAGTAACTGTCCTGTTCCAAAGCAGTTTCTATTTCAGGATGAAGGGTGTTCTCCTAGGAATTTGAACAGGAGGACACAGGAGAGCGGCAAAAGGAAGGCAATGCGGTTTTCTCATCTATATTCCTAAACCCACTGGGATCTTCCAAAGTCCCTGGAAGACCAACTCCAATGCTTTTGTCCCTTTCTTTCCAATGTAGTCTCTGTATGAGCGTTAAGTCCCAGATCTTAATTATGTGTTGCTCATTTAACAGTTATCCCTTCACTTAGCCCCTGAGCCCTGTAACTCAGCCCCTCGACTTCTTTTCCCACATAAAAGAAGAAAAAAACCCCAACCTCTAAAGGTGCTTGGTGGGCTTAAGGCTTTGACTGGTAAAATCCAGCAAATCTTGCTGCAGTGGTTGAAAAGTTTATGCATGCCTCCTTTCCCATGACCACTGTGGGGCTGGCACAAGGGAACGTGTGCTTGTGCCTCTGCTGTGATAACGCAAAGGCTGACAGCCAGCCTTAAATCACCTGCAAAGGTGGGCTTGAATAAGACAACTCCTGTACTGAAGTAGATTGTGCATGGGCATACATTTCCTCCTGTCAATTCTGCTAAAGGGTGATAACCTGTTACACAGAGACCGTAACAAACAGCTGGGAAGCAGTAACATCCTAAAGCACCTGAACTGTTTGCTAAGCGAAGCTGAATGAAAGCCCTTAAATCAGTCACAAGTGCTTATACTTTCATTTTTCGATTTTATTCTCGGTTTAAAAACGTATCACTCATATTTTTCATTTTTATATGCAGTAATATTTTCCTCAAATTTATACAGTACTTTCATGGTCAGCCTCCTCTACTAGTGTTAACTGAAAAGAATTAAAAACATTAAACGATTCTGAGCCAGCTCCTATCAGAAGTAAAGTTACTGACTCTTCTTTCTTCCAGGCACTACTTGTCAACGGAGAAGAGCTACTTAAATCTTTCCTAGTTGTCTTACACACTCATAGATCTTTAACTCCAGTGGGACTTTATGCTGGCTGGTCCATTTCTCCCTATGTGAATTTTTTTCATTCATTTTATTGCTGATACAATGTGTGATTCAGTGGTTACTCAGCACCAAATACTCTGACAGAGTTTTGCTTCATTCAGCATCTGAATTTTAACTCTTCAGCACTTGCCACAATCCTCTGTACAGTTTCTGTGAGCAGTCATGCAACTGGATCATGCATAAGAACCTTCTAAAACACAGTTCCTGCCAATTTTCACTTCAGACTATTTGCATTCATTGGCAAACTTTCTGAAAACTATCATGTTGCAACAGTAAAAGTGAAACTAGGATTTGACTTATCACTTTTCCGAGTTACCTTTCACATGTTGCAGTTCATGGGACCTTTTTTTTTTAAATTTCAGGTGGCAGGGACTTATGCCTTTGGAGGACAGAAGTGTTCTGTAAGTTCTGTTGACAGTCACTGTGGAGATCCAAGTTCGTGAATTGCTTCATGGCAACAAATGAGATGCTCCTAGACAGGCACTGATGTATTACTATTGGTTTCTTGTCAAATGTGTTCCCCCAAGTGTAATTACGCACAGAATGTGAATATATTAAACCCATTTCAACCACTACGTTTAGCCTCCTCAGCTTTTGTGAACAAACATGCAAAAAACACTCCAACATTTTTTCCTCACTCTTAAAAAGCCCTAGTATCTTTGCTTCCCACCTTTAAAGAAAATCAATGTTTGGCAGCTGTCTTATGTTTTTGCTATGTTCGTGATTTCCCTCTGTTTTTGGCATTGCCAACACATTCTGCAATATGCTGCAGTGCCCTTAATAACATTTTGGAACAGTCTCGCTAGAAATGCCAGTTCACAGAGGATTAAATTAGCATGCATCGTCTACACCATGTACGGTTATGAGTTTTGAGCCTTTCCCAGTATTTTATTGTTGATATTTCTTTTCAGATAGATTATACTCATGTGAGGAATGTCCCTATTTTGTGATATGTTTCACTTTTTTGTTTTGCTCTTACATATTTTGGCTGAAACATTGCTGATGGCACAAAAAATTCTGCATTTCTTGACTGACCAGGCGTGTTGTTATGGTTATTATTTTAGTTCAGTTTCATGTTCCATTATTAATAAGCATATTTGCCATCAGGTTGGCTATCTCTGTTCTTTGGCTCAGTATCAATCATTTTCAGAGGCTGAAACTGGATTCTGAGCCTCCAGCTACCGAGACAAAAATAGGATGTGTAATTTGTCACAGGTGTTTGCTGGAACAATTCCAGCAATGGACGCAACACAAAAAATTGCAGAACAATGTTAGGTTTACATGACATGGTGGGAACTCCCTCTACCACTACCTGGGATCTGTCTCTAGAGTCCTACGGTTTGTGACCCTGTGTAACCACCTATGCTGACTTCTAGGTGTTGCTGTTGTAAATAAATCTTCATCCACACTTGAGAATTTCAAAATCAAGTTTTTAAAACCTATTCCTTCCTCACATTATGCATTTTATAGTAGGAGCATTAGACCAGGTAACGCAGAATCACAGATTTGCAGAATCAGGTAGGCCAGAGGGCATCTCTGGGAGACATCCCATCCACCCCCCCTGCTCAGGGCAGGGCTAGTCAGATCAGGTTGCTCAGATCTGTGTCCAGTTGAGTCTTGAACACCTCCAAGGATGGAGTGTGTGTCCCACAGTGTCTCTGCATCTCTTCTAGTACTGGACCAATGTCATGGTAAAAACAAAATCTTGTATCTAATTGAAATCTCCCATGTTCCCCCTTGCAGCCACGGCCTCTCATCCAGTTGCTGTGCACCTCCAGGAAGAGCCTGGCTCTGTCTTCTTTAAGTCATCTGATCAGGTAGTTGCAGACACAACTTTTAGTTGCAAATCTCCCCTTAGATCTCTCTTTTCCAGGCTAAACAGGTCCGGCACTTGCAGCCTTTCCTCACAGATCATGTACTTCAGCTCCAGGGCAGTTTACTGGCCTCCTCAGGACTCAGTCCAGTATATCCATGTCTTTCATGTATTGGAGACCCCCAAACTGGACACACTATTCCAGATGCAGTCTCACAAGTGCCAAACAGAGAAGGAGGCTCACTTCCCCAGACCTGCTGGCTGCAGTCTTACTAATACAGCCCAGGCTGCTGTTGGCTTTCCTGGCCACAAAGTCACATTGCTGGCTCATGTTCAACTTCTTGTCCTCCAGGATTGCCAGGTCTTTTTCAGAAAAGCTGTTTCTGAGACAGCCAACCCTCAGCCTGCATTGTTGCATGAGTTTATTCCATCCCAGATGCAAGACTTTGTATTTGCCTTTGTTGAACTTCATGAAATTCCTGTCAGGCCATTTCTCCAGCCTGTCAAAGTCCCTCTGAATAGCAGCCCTGCTCTCCAGTGTGCTGACTGCTCCCCCCAGTTTGGTGTCATCTGCACACTTGTTGAGAACGCAGTCTGTCCCATCAGCCAGGTCATCAATGAAGAGATTAAACACTGCTGGTCCCAGTATTGATCCCTGAGGGACACCACTAGTTACTAGCCACCACACAAGTTACTTTGCGTCACTGATCACAACCTGTTGAGCCCAACAGTACAGCCAATTTTCCACTCACCTTATCATCCATTTATCTAGCCTGTATCTCACCAGTTTTGTGATAAGAAGACTATGGGAGATTGTGTCAAAGGCTTGCTAAATTCAAGGTATACAACACACACTGCCCTCCCCTTGTGCACAACATCATCATAGACAAGAAATGAGGTTGGTCAGGCATGGTTTGCCCTTCATAAACCCATGCTGGCTGCTTGCAAGCACCTTCTTGTCCTTCATATGTTTAGAAATGTCTTCCAGGAGGATTTGCTCCCTAACTGCCTGAGGGACTGAGGTGAGGCTAACCATTCTGTAGCTACCTAGATGCTCCTTCTTGCCCTTCCTGAGGATGGGTGCAATGTTTGTCTTTTTGTAGTCATCAGGAACCTCCCCGCTTTGAAACTGCCATGACTTTTCAAAAGTGTTAGCAGCATTGCAATGACATTACCTAGCCCCTCCAGCACCCTCGGGTGCATCCCATCTGGTCCCATGTGAATGTCTAAGTGGATTAAGTGCTCCTCAATTCTGTCTTCTCCTACTGTGGGTACTGCTTCACACCTGCAGACTGCTAAGAGACTCACGGACCTGGGAAGCCAGAGGGCAGACCTTACCAATGAAAACTGAGGAAAAAAATGCATTAAGTCCCTGAGCCTTTTCCATGTTCCTTGTCACAAGATTCCCTGCCCCACTAAGCAATGAGCCCACATTCTCATGAGTCTTCTTTCTGCTACTGGTGTACTTACAGAAACATTTCTTGTTGCCCTGTGCCTCCCTTTGTAGTTTCAACTCAAGTTGCACTTTGTTTTTCCTGACTGTATTCCTACATGCTTGAACAGCATCTGTTCATTCCTCCCAATTAGTCTGTCCCTGCTTCCACCTTCTGTGTACTTCTTGTGTTTGAGCTCAGGCAGGAGCTCCATGTTCATCCATACTGGCCTTCTGCCATGCTTGCTCAACCTTCTGAACATTGTGCACTGTTCCTGTGTTCTGAGGAGGCTGCCCTTGAAGATCAGCCAGCTCTCCTCGGGCCTTTTGCCCTGGAGCACAGTTTCCCATGAAAGCCTCCCTGGACAGACCTAAATCTGCTCTTCTGAAGTCCGGGGCTGTAATTCTGCTATTTATCTTGCTTACTTCTCTCAGGATCTTAAACTCCACTGTCTCACAGTTGCTGCAGCCAAGGCTGCCCTTGACCTTCAGATCTTCAATCAGTTCTTCTTTGTTTTTTGAGTAGCAGGTCCAACATCTCCTCGTTGGTTCACGGATCATCTGCATCAAGAAGCAGTTTTCAATACAGTCCAGAAATCTCATGGATTGTTTGTGCCATATTGCTCTTCCAGCAGATACTAGGGTGATGAGAGTCATCTATGATCACCAGGGTCTGTGATTTTGAGGCTTTCTTCAGCTGCCTAAAGAAGGATTCTTCTTTACAATAGAAGATCCTTCTCTTCTTGATCAAGTTATCTGTAGGGATATCTACTACAACATCACCTGTGCAGGTCCATCCCCTGATCCTTACTGTTGTGGAGACGTAGAGTTCAGCAGGTCTGGGAGCAGATGTCTCAGCTTTTGTGGCACTGGGGGGAAATGGTAGGCCAATTGCATGGTATCATGTGCCAGAGCACTTCATTGAGAAGCTGTCAGCATTATCAGCACTTCACCATTGATTGATGCTGGCAGGTACCAACCAAGATGGAAATCAGAGGCTATAGATTAACAGTGAAATTAGCACTGGTGGGACTCAGCTCCAGATAATGACATCTAAATTTAAGTGTGTGGTTATATATGTAGGGCCAGTGTCTAATCTCAAGGTATGAACATGAGTCTTATCTGCAGCTTGGTGCTCCTCACTTCTAGGTAAGGCAGCTGAAATAACAGCTGTGGAGATGGGCTACGTTTTATCAGTGAAAAAAGGAAAAGATCCCTACCACTGGAAGATGATAACTAATAAAATGCTCACTGTAGGGCAGTAAATGTTTGAGAATCCCTAAGAAGCAGCTACAGAGATGCTTGCTGGAAAAAGTCCCATGAGAGGTGGGTACCTCTACAAAGGGGACAGTTTGTACTGAGCTGGGGGCCATCCAAGGCCCCCAAGGATAGAGCTGGTTTGGTATCACACATACTGCTACAGCAACATAACTGGAGCCATTTGAGATGATTCAGGAATTTAAGTCTATACATAGATCACTGCAGAGAGATTTAAAATCCAATGGCAAAAAAAGCTTTTACCAGAAATAATGCATACGGATCCACGTTTCTCTTCTGAAGCTCAGTAGTATTCATACCTACAGGTACAACATTATAAGACAATATATGTATTGCTATGTTGCACTATCTTTTATTGCAGGAGAAACAAATTCTCATTTTTTTAAATTTCTTTTAAAATTATTTACATTCCCCAGAATGTTAAACAATAATATTAATGTTTCAGACAGTATTTTTCTTTCAGGTAAGTGCCGCAGGCCTAAAAATGACATATTTTTTTCTCTTTCATGGATCAGTCAAGAGTTTATGGGTCAGATATGAATTTCTTGATATTGTTTTTTTCTTTCTGCTCCAAAGATATGTGTATTTGTTTCTTCTTCTGCCTCAGACACCTCCTTGTTACGTAAGGCAGGAAAAAACTTGGCAAAGCTGGTGTTTCTTGTTATCTATCTCTGTTTTAGTCTCTCTACTCCTTCATTGTTTGTAGTTGTTTATGTGGGCTCTCTTCTTTAACTCTTACAACACCTGGTCAATCTCCAATTACCAGCCCAGCTCCTTGGCCTTTACTTCTGCTTGCTGTTTGCTTTAACAAGCATGCCAGCTGCTTTCTCCTAAGATTATTTTACTAACCCCATGAAATCTACCTTCAGCTTATCAGGGGTGATAAATGCTTCTCACTCTGTCTATAAGTTGCTATTGAGAACAACTACTCCTGGGCATTCCTATAAACCTGACAGTCTTGTTCTCACCTTCTGTCAGCCTGGCTGAATTCAGGCCTTTTCCCATCCTTTTCCTTGATTATTCAGGACTTGGCTTTTTGATGGTACTGGCTGCCCACAGTCCTCACTATTTCAATTTAAAATTCTGATCGTTCAGATATTTGGGGAGTCAGAATACCGATCCTACAATTCATAATTTCTCCAGCCAACACAGGCACACATATATGTGCATGGAAGTAAGCCCTTTAAAATGAAGGAAGGTTTGTATGTAAAAGGAAGTACATTTTTAGGTACATTGCTATATCCATTACAGTAACAGAAATGATTCTCATGCCTGATTATCAAAAAACCTAGCAAGTGCCTTCTCCACTGGAATCCACAGTAATATTATAACTGAAATACACTTTTGCAAAATTTCATGATCCAGTATATGACAGTTACTACAAGCAACTGTAAAATACGAAGCTCTTTCACAAAACCCCACACTAGTACTAAATGACATTCAATCTACTGTATGTACTGTAAAATCACCCTGTGTGATTGTGGATAATAACAGGGTTTTACTGTGCAGGTGGTTTATGTTGTCAACAAGAAGTCATGATAAAAACACAACATTAAGATCAGGCTGACATTAGGAATGAGCATAGATTGTCAAGTACAATCTGGCACCTAGCTTAAATCACAAAAACTAATTGAATCACATTTTTCTTGCCTGTTGTGTTTACATAATAGTATGTCCCTTAATCTGCTGAACCCCAGTTTAATTTCTTGTCTTGGTGTTTCAGAAATTGTCTTGGCAAGAAGGGTGTCAGAGGGGCATGTCCATGTTAATTCAGCCAAATCACCCCCCTCCCTCCCAAAAGGAAAGGGTTTGGGGAAAGACCATTCTGAGATCTTGACTGCTATGAAGACAAACAGGGATACCTCTGCATTCCTGTCTGGAGGATATACGACTGATGTCTAGGAAGAGCCTGGCTACCTCTCACAGTTGTAGATAACTGGCCCAAATGTTACCTTGCCATAGTTTACAGAAGCTGTAGCTTTCACTTCAGCTAAATCTCAGTATTGGGATTTTTTAAAAAATCATTTTATATGGATATTTTGTTTTACTCATATAGCTGATTATGTAAATGTGTAATATTCAGTACTGCTTCCTATTAAAAAAAAAATGCAATAAAACCAACCAGCTTGATTCCTGATTGGCTCACCTTGTGTCATGAACATATCATGTGCTTTCTATAGTATCTCCCTCCAAAAATCACACAGCCTGGAACTGCTTCTGATAATTTTACTCAAAGCTGTGTGTCTCCTTACAGAGGAGGAAGCCCCATTTATTTCAACGATGCCAGCTCTGGATAGAGATGTACTCAATATAAATTAAGCTGTCCAAAACCTGGCTCACTGACATGGTTAATAATTTATTGCAGACTTTCAGTGCGTCTTTCTCATAGAATCAAAGACAAGCTCCTATAACATGAAACTTAGGACTGTATGGAGAAATTTCCAGCATGTCTCACAAGCACTTTCAGAACACCTATAACAAAAGGTATGAGGCTATTGCAGTGGTTCTTTACTCCAAAGACAGAAAATACATAGTGCACTAACTGATGCAGGTACAGGTAATTAAGCTGGCCAAGTTATGTTCTCATGTATTCCAGCAAAATCCTAATAATTTCACTCATATCAGTAGGCTTCCTCTAGTCTTGAATATTGTAAAGGAAAATTTGAGCAGTCTGTATGTGTTAGAGATGCAGATTCATGAATGTCAGAAAATGATATTAGTGTAGTGTTTGAAAATTACTTCCTCATTTGTGAAGCCTGCCTCGCCAGGAAGATACTTACTTTAAACAAAACCCAAACGTGGAGCCAAAGATTTCTCACGATCAAATCTGTCAGCTTGAAAGACATCCTTTCTTGGTTTCCTTCCTCCCACCACATGCCCACTATATGCAAGTCTCACAGATTAGAAAATATTGCTCTGTACCATGGATTCATGACAAGTTTTTTTTCATCCAAATTAACCTTTGCAAGCTCCATTACTTTCCTGTCAACTTCCCAGTTACTGTCATAATCAGATTTCTGGAGGTTTAGTTGTATTTGAGAGACACAAAACTGCAATGGGCATTTAATCACTAGCCAGAGCTCTGGAAGAAGAATGCTGTCATGAATATCGAGTGGGTACATGCTGATACATGCTACAAAATGGTGATGATAGAGCTCTCTTTTTGTAGCTGTCCAGCCTTGCTGGCTCACAGGGAGAAGTACAGTCACTGCCTTTCCTTATCTCCCACTTGTGTCACGATATGTAGGTAAACTACTCCAGAAAGGCTTTTAACAGGGTTTAAAGCAAGAAATCCTGTTTGGAGTATATGTAAGCTAGGGAGGAGAAGTTCTGCATTAAACATCTAAAAAGGTACCTCAACAAGCTAGCACTGAATAAGGAATTTTGCATCTTCTTCGGGGAGAGGAAGCAAATCTTTTTTCACTCTCTGGTTCTTCAAACGCAGATTGAATATGAGCCTGAAGACAGCGAGATGTTCAGCTGCCTCTGTGGACAGCCAGACAAAGCTGTTAAGATGAACTGGGAGTCTGATTCTATGAGAAGGCTTGGTTTCATGACAAAGGGAAGAAGGTGCCAGCTGCCTGCAGTCCAAGTGCCTTAAAGATAGGACTTCCAGGAAAACACGCATTTGAATTTCTCTCCACTGGACAAGTTTTTGCTCTTGAAACGAGGTATGTTAATGATTATTGTATGAATTAAACAAGCAATGATATCCTAGGATCTTAGAAAGCCTGTCAGTCATGTTAAAGGGTTACACTTAAAAGTACTGCAGGGTAATCTGAAGTGATAAGAATGCGCTTGCCACCTCTTTGAAAGAAAAAAAAAACCAGATTGGGTTCCAAGCATTTCTAGAGTTGTGAACTGCAACTCTTGATAATACTGTTGACTTCCATAATGTACCTGAGATATCTCCCACATACTGGTCACTGCATGTTAAATAGCCAAGGACAAAGCATACGAAGAAGACGGACAAAAATTTAGTGTGCCTTGCTTGGACTTTAGCTTCTCTGCTACCAGTTCCTTCAGATAAAGGGAGGGATATAACCATGGGCCTTCACAGTCTGCTGAAACATCAAAGCACTGGATGTTTTACTTGTTTAAAATCACATTGCAAACAGCTACAGTTAACGTGTGGAAGACATTTATTGTAAACATAGTGTCTGTACTGGAAAGATGCTCTTTTGAAAAAATACCAGTTCTGACCATGAAAGCGAAAAGCAATATACAGATTGCGAGTTTGCTACAGAAAAAGGGATATCTGAAATTGTAAGCATTTTCTTATTCTTTTTACCAACTTTTATCTCACCAGAAGTTACATCAGTGGATATGTTCAGCACATCTCCGTGAAAGTTCTTTTCAGTCTTTAACTTCATATCCCTCTGCTTAGATTTATTTCAGATAATTGCAGCATTTTTTAGATACTGTGCTTGAAGATTATTTTGTTTTGTCAATCAATCGGCAGTATTTCTTCTGACTCTCACAAAATATCTACATATTTGAACTCCTACATTTTCTTTGAAATACAGGTTTTTAAGTGAAGTTAAAAATAATTACTGTCATCTCACACTGCTCAGTAACTGCTTCAACTTAAAAATAAATTATATTTTTCATACTTTGCTTAACATACATCTGCATCAGCCACAGCTAGTGTTTTTCTAGGTCTGAAGGCAGAGACTGTAGGTTCTGCTGCCCATCCCAGTCGAGACATTCACTTATGTTCAAAAGACTCCATGCACAAAGTTTATGCTCGTCCTCTAATCCAAGATTTAGTTACTTATTCAAACTGAATGCAGTACAGTCGTCGAAAACGGTAATGAATGGAAGGTTTAAAGAGCTCCCTCCCTGACAAGATAATCTCAGTGGAGGTTTCTGGGCTAATGGACCACAGTCCCACCAGAGCACAAGGTGGTGCCCAGCTGTTGTTCTAGCCCTGAGGCCAGGCAGCATCATGCAGAGGGAGATTTTCGAATGATTGATAGTGAGTGGAGCTTCAGTGCCTAATTGACGATTATACCTTTTGGGAAAAAAATCCCCTGCTGTCAGTATTGTCGGCAACCTGGCTCAAATTTCTCTTTTCACAATGATAACAAAAATGCTGTTAGGTCCACCTGAAGGAATCCTGTCTGGCAGAAATGATGCATAGAAAACTCAGGCGGTCCCTCAGTGTGCCAGCAATGATCCAGTTCGACCTACTGACAATCCAGATTAAAGGCTGTAATGTCCTGCTAATGCATTGTTCTCTACAAAACATTTTCCTATGCTTTGTTGCTTAGAGTGACCACTCCTTTGCTGGTCTGCAAAGCCGGTATTGTGCTGCCGTGTATCAACACTCGGCACCTTTGGAAGCTGTGCCTGTGGAAATCATTCAGAGGATCAATTCCTCCCAGGAGAATTAATTCAGGATATGATCCCACCATGTCCTGCATGCCCTTTGCTCCCAATGTGGGAGATGCTCAGTGACAGGTAGAATTAAGGGACCTCAAGGCCTGCTCCTGGTCTCACAAAAATCAACTGCCAAACTTCAAATGCCTTGTGCAGTGAAGGATCAGAGTCCCCCTGGGAAGAAGAGGATACAAACGAACAAACCTGTGATATCTTTGCACAAAAGATTGTTCAGTGCCAGTGCATAACATGAAAATTCACCAGAAATTTTCTTCAAGCTTACAAACACAATAATTTTACACAGAGAATATTATAATAATGGCTAATAGTATATCTCCAAAATACCATGTAAAATAAATAATGCCGAGATCAATGGTGAGGAAAAGCACTGAAATGACAGCCTTGCTGTTCAAACAAGGCATAGTATTAAAATTCTGGTGGGCGAGTTTGGAAACAAAAAATGTCAGCTTCTGACTGATGTAGTCACCTCCCTGGCTGAGTGTCAAAATAGGTCAATAGAGCTTTTTTCTCACAATAGCTAGAAGTAAATGGAAACTTTGCTGTGTTCCAGCCTAGATCAGTAGGAAAAGAGACATTCTCACTGTCATGTAGCTTTTATATTTGTTACATGATACTCAGCGGTATTAAATGGCAGCTGGCAGCTTTTCAGCGGGAGGCAAATACTCTTGTCCCTGAGGATGGCACCACCCCTTGCACGCTCGCACCTTAAACGTTAGGGCCCAGCAATGTAAAACACTGCAGCACCTCAAGGTTCAGCTCAGCCAAGCGAGGCGAGGTCAGTCAGCGGAGCAGGAGGAGGGCAGGGGAGGAAGGTGGGGGTAGAGATGGCAGCCTGACCATAACCCGAGCGACTAGGGCTCAGTTTCTAATGGCAACAATCTCAAAGGCTTCTCTGTGCACAGCTTCATAATTAAGTGTTAAATAAAAGTGCTGGTGCTGCGAACAGTGCATCCTCCCTTACACATTCTGACTTCATCTTCAGACCTGGTAGTCCATTAAATAATTCAGTCTGAAAATTCCTAACACTTAAGCAGGGACTGTGAAATTAAGACATGGTCCGGGTCTCAATACTGTTAAACACAGTGATTTCCTTCAAGTATTGCTTGTGAACACTGTGTTCCTACTACTTGGAACCACATCTCCATGTTAATACATTCCTAGGGCATTTTCTAAACAGGCATCTAGCTTCATTGTAAAAACTAAGACAAACTGATCAGAGTAATAGATTACAGTCACGGGATCTGCGCACAGAAAGGTGTACATGGAACGAAGGCCAAAAAAGAAGTATGACATCTTTTCACAACTTGCAGCAGACTTTTTCCCAAACATGAAAAATAGTCTCCGTCACACAACAATCTCAGTCTCAGTCACAAAACAAATCTGCACCAAAGCAAGGCTACAGCAAAACTGAATATTTTTACAGGAAAGACAGAACTCGTACCTTAGTAGTAGTGGACGAAAAAGTAATGACCTAAACCATCTAAATGACTATATATTATTCATCATAATGTTTTCATGATTACAATTAGTACAAACACATTTGCTGTGCTTCCAAACATCAGTGGGAATGTTGATGTTTACATCAGTGTAACAAAGGTTTGTGTATTTTCCTTACAGCAAACTATTATTTTTAAAACAGGGTAGGGACAGGAAACAGGAAAGCAGACATCTGAAAAAAGGGCAGACCTACTATCTGGTTTGTAGCTATGGCTATTTTTGTGCATTTGGAGAGAATTATATATAATCTACATTAGAGTGAGATTTTAACGTCTTTATGCACAACCATGTGATTTTCTGAATAAGGGATTCCACCGTGTTGCAAATGCTACCAAAACCGTTCCATGCATGCTCTGGACAAATTTATTTCAGTGTTGGGTGGATTAGTGTACTAAACCAGGCGTGGTTCAGGGAGAGGTTACTGCAGAGGTTACTTCTGCAATTTGAATTCCTCACAGTATGGGTGTACCCACGGTGCCCTATAGCACTGTATCCAGTTTCTCAGGTAATTGCTCCTTTTCTTCTGCTCTCCCTTCTCCTTTTGTGTATACGTGTGTGCCGCTATGTGTGGTGGTAGTGAAGGGAGGAGGGGAGGAAGAGAGGAGGGTTGGGCTCAGTATCTCTTCCATGACTCTTTAAAGATCTGAGGCTTCTCCAGAGCTAAAATAATGGGAATATTTCTCCTTTTCTTCTTGGGGAAAAGAACTAACATTAATTAAACAAGGCAGCTTCTCCCATTCAGCGCGAGGCATTCACTAGGAGAGCTCTGGCTCCTGGCCACTGGGGGAGGGAAAAAAAAGCCAAAGAAAGAAAGGAGAATCGCCAGGCCACCTCATCTCGCTTCGAAATTAAGTACAGCCAATACCCTTTTTTATTTTTTAACCGCCCCAGGAGGCGGGCACTCCCGTACCTCCCCGGTGACACCTGCAGCCGAGGGGACAGCCCCCCCGTGCCACGACCGGCCCCTTCCCAGCGCCGGGCCGCCGCTCGGGAGCTGGCCTCCCCCCGCCGGCCGGGGGA
>NW_010972898.1:7714157-7775127 GCF_000737465.1 Haliaeetus leucocephalus
GAGGGGGCGCGCCCGGAGCGAAAGGCGCTGGGACCGCGGCGCTGCCTTCCCGCCCCTTCCCGGCAGACGGGAGGGCGGCCGCTCCCCCGCCTTCCTGCCCGGGCCGCTCGCCGGTGGCGCGACCCCTCGCCTCGCCCCTCCGCACATCTGCACCCCGCCACAAGAGCGACTTGTGTGCGCGGCCCCGCTGCCGGATGAAACCCGCCTTTGTCCGCCCTCGCACCCCCGGCGCGGCGGCGAGGCGCCGCGCATATCAACGACCCGCCGCGCCTCCTCCCTCAGGCCCGCCCGGAGCCCCCAGGCAGCCGTTGGGCCTGAGGCGGCCCGCCCGCGGGTTGCCGCGGCAACGGCGGGGCCTGCGGGGCGGCTGCCGCCCTGCCCTGCCTGCCCAGCCCCGCGGGGAGCCGCGGGGAAGGGAAGCCCCCCCGCCCCACCCCCGCTCCGCCCGGTGAAACCGAATGTGCTCACTGCCGTTCTCCGGTTTGCCTGTCGGAACCTGCAGCCCCAGCGTCGGCGAGCTGTCCGCTGAGCTCTCTGAAACCGGGCAAGGCTCGGGCGGCCCGGCCCCCCCTCAGCCCCGAGGCTGCGGCCCAGCCCCGCAGGCAGCAGGCCGCTCTCTGCGTGTTTCCATTTTTGTGCCCCCGCGAGGTTAAAGCGATGCTTTAAACATTGCTGCCCTTTTCCCCCCAGCTGAATGCTGCCCAGCGCCACTTCACTAATGCAGCGGGAGGACTGGCACAAAAATCCCGTCTCCAGAGGTTTTTGCACCATTTTGACACTCTGGCCTGGCTTGCTCAGGGTAGCCGGCTGCGCCGCGCGCCAAGGAAGGGATGAGCGGCAGAGTTGCTCTTTCAGCTGAAAACGGTGGGCGACTGTGCTTGGGTGCCGATGGTCCCAGGTCGAGTCCTTGCCGATGACTCGCGGTGCGCGCGGCCGTCTGCTCGGGGAGCTGCCGCGCTCACCGGCCAGAAGTCCTGGAGCTGGATTTCCTTACAGAGGTTTTTCAGCTCCAGACACAGTGTAGTTGGAAACAATTTTCTGCCGGGAAGAGTTAAGTTGCCAGCTTGATACAGTTATATAATACTTGCTGGGTTTTGTGTGTCGGTTCTTTTTTTTTCCTTCAAGATTTGTCATGACGGGCCAAAAATAAAGCAGAAGGGAGCAGAAAAGAACTGCACTTACGAACTGGATTCTTCACTCCCATGAGGTCATTTGTGGGATAGGTTTTGATTTGGTAAGCTATTTAACATGAGATTGGAGAAAAAAATAAAAGACGATAGGAGATTAAACAGTACTTTTTTTAAAAAGCTAAAAGTCAGCAAAAATAAGACTTAAGCTAAATAGCATAAATTAATTTCTTTAGGAATTGTATACCATAAAAGCAGTTTAGTGTAAGAGAGGGCTATGAGCCCTTTGAAAGAATCACGTTATGTACGTGCAGTCATAAATTAAAATGAAGTTTTGGCACTCGGAAGAGTGGCATTGCCTTCCTGTGTGCTTTTGTTGTATCTTGTGACTTGGTGTATCATGTCATTTACATTACGTAATACGTAAAGGAACCTGAAATACTAATTCTCTTAAGAGATTGCTGTTTATTTAAATACGTGATCCCAAGCATTTACGGAGGGTGATACCAGCTAATCCTCACTGTCTGATTTCCTAAGTAAATGATTTTAGAGATCATTTGCATTAAAAAAACCCCTACTGTCAGCTGGCTTTCTGGTTGTACTTAGCAGTGTATCCCTACTGTACTTAGCAATGTTGCTATCGTGCGAAATGAATGAAAGATGAGAAAAGGCAAAGATTGAAGAAGAGCACTGGGAATTTTCAAAGACTTTCAGTTCTGCACTGCCATTTCTCTCTTTCACTGTTATTCTCTCCAACAGCTTAAACAACTGTTGTAGGTAAACCAAGTTGTGCAAGTGGAGCCAGTGTTTAATAAGGCATGCTGCTTTAGTAAGTCACCCATAAAACCAAATGATCTTTGATGTTTCAATAAATGCAGTTGTTCTTACCACTTTCTTGGTCAACAACATTAACTGAAGTATAGCTTGGAGTATCCACCTATGAGCTAAGCATATTTGAAAAAAACACTGAGTAAGTGTTCTGTCAGTATTCATGAAGCTGGGGTAGTCTTCTTTTGTGAGAACAGGTACTCGTTAAAAGCACCTCTTTTTTTCAAGCAAATTGTGCCATGCCATGCCTGTAATTTTATTCTGTGACACTTTGTAAAAAGGGGATATTACTATTGGGAGTAATAGAAATATGTGTGGGTGTGGTGGGGAGGGAGGAGCGCTGTCTGGAGAAAAAGTTTCAGAGAAACTCAGAGAAGGTTGAGCCAGGATGCTGATGGGGTCGTAGGAGAAACAGAAGTGAGAAAGAATCTAGAAGCCTTACCAGAGACCTACTGCTTATCCCTAACATTTCAAAATGGGGTTTTAAGTCTGAGAAATAAGTACAAAAATGAATTATCTGTACTCTGTGGTTCCCAAGGTATTTGAGACTGTCTTTAATGTTCCCACTCTAAAAGGGGGTTAGTTCTTTTCTCTGTACACTGCATTTCAAAGGCAGTCCCCTAGAGTGAAGTTCAGCTTTGGCTTCAAGCACAGAAATTTAGCTATGAGAATGTGAGTGAGGTGTCTTAACTTTCCATTGCAGACAGTGGGGGCAGGATTCAGATTCCTCCACAGGAGCCATTTGAACCTTGTGCTTTTGTTGCAAATATTTTGATAAAGAAATTAAAATCTAATTATATAAAAGAGTTTGGTTTGATTAAGAAGTAGAAAATTGTGAAGCATAGGTATGGGAGTGTTAAGTTTGAAATGTAGTCATAGGAACTTAGGAACTTTAGGAAATGTATTATGTGTAACTATAAGAATTCAAGTATTGTCTGAAATCAGTTAACCACAGAAACTTTGACAAAGATTTGTTGGTTTGTAGTGTTTTGTTTTAGGAAACTAAGGAAACCGTTATGGACACCAGTTTGCTGCTTGGAAACCCCTTACCCTTCCCACCTCGATCTAATTATCGAGGATTCCAATCAGTAGAGTTAAGTGAGATTAACCCATGATTCTTTTAACATAAGAATATTAATAAGATGGTGTGACTGAAGGACCAATTGTTAGAAAGGTTAAATTTAAGAATAGACATAGTATGCATTTTTATGTAAACTAATATAGATGATGGTGAGAATCATACTGCGCAGAATCACCTAAGAGAGGTCAAGAAGCGGACAAGTGAGGAAGACTATGGAAGACCACCAGAGGGCTTCTGAAGACCACCAGAGACCTTCACTGCGCCTGCGTAAAGGACATTTACATAGGCTAATAACTTCCCAAAATCTAATGAATATGCATAACGTTTCTCAGAAATCTAATGAATATGTATGAATAAGTTTAATATAAGGTGTATGATTTTGGTGTTCAGGTGTGCGTGGTTCGTGAGAGGACTAACCTGCTCACCTGGCCGTCAATAAAGAAGTGTCTGCTTATCTACACTAAATTGGTGTTGATAAGTTCTTTATTCCGAGTTTTTTGGCAACACTTTCATACATTGAAAGGGGACCTTCGGATACAGCACAATGTGACTTCTGGACAGACAACTGGAGGTCAGGCAGGATTAGCCAGCACAACTCTAATGACACAAGATGCTTATTTAGACAACTGAAGTTAACCCAATAACACTCAAAGGAGTTTGCACCCTAGCGTAGATGCTTCCATTTGGTCAGCTGAGTAAGTCTGCATATGCCACTGGCCGCACTGACATGACCTGTAATGACCGTGGTAGTGACTTGGACACCTAGCTCACACCAAGGTGTCTGTGCTTAGGATCTTAAATTCAGGTATTGAATCCTACCCCTGCAGGCTTAATTTACTTGACTAAACACTTGCGACCAGCACTGTTTGAGAGCAGCCGTATACAGCACTGTCAGTTATCACATAGGACCTAAGGAAGACCCACATCTTTTGGAGTGGCAGCCAGTCTATGCATTCAGCTTGTCTGAAGCTCTTTTTCTGTGAAAACTCACCTCTGAAAACTCAATTCTTCAAACATTTTTTGAGAAAATACCTCTCTTTTTAAGTTTCCTTTTTTCCGCCCACAGAGATGTTTTATATACAGCCTCAATCTTCGCTAGAAATTCAGAGATGTCTAAACCTAAGTATTAATGAAATAAAACAAGACCTTTCTTTTCCAGAATCTTTATTGCTATAGAAAGCAGACCCTTGTTAAATGGGAAGAAAGGGTGGGGAAGGGAACCTAGGCACCATTTGAGAAACTGAAAAGTGCAAGTGGCTGAAAACTTGCTGTTCTGTGAAGTTAAAAGTTGATCAAAACCTTTACAAGACATAGGGCTGAAAGCATTCAACTTGAGTCGTTTCATTCAGGAAAGGACTGGAAGTGAAGAAGGGTAAAGGAAAACCAGTGTAATACATTGGAGAGTAACAGCAAAACCAAACAAGTATACAAACATTGGGAAGAAGTCCAGGAAAAATAACAAGCAAACACGCTTTTCTAAGAAGGCAACACAGAGAAAGAAAATCTGATACATATTGGACACATCTCTCAGAGATTATTTACTAGTGAGTTTAACATTCGTTTGAATAGAAGGGTGGGAGAAGACCCATCCTTAGGTGCAGACATCACCTACTTCTTTTCTTTATGACATTTCTTTATTTCTATTCGCTCAGAGAAACATTCTCACAGCTCCAGAATTTCTCCGTTTCCATATTTCTTCCATCTTTTTTTCCTCTGAAAATGAAAAGGCTTCCTTTGCCTTCAGAGGATTTTTTTATGTGACAAAGTCAGGTCATCTTTTTATTCTTTTCAATATTTTATGAGAAGCTTGGCAGGCTTTAGAGATTCTTTAAGTTTTAGGACTGAAAGAGAAGCAACTCAACCTTATGCTCTTGTGCCAAGAGAGAAAGCACTTTTCCTGGTGAAATGTTTAAGCCAGCCACTTGAACATCCTCCAACCTTTTCACCTTTTCACATCAATATCATCTTGAAGTCACAGCTGCCATAGATACCATCATGGGGCTGAAGCCAATAAAAGAGTTAAAGCATCTACAGCAGGACTTAAGTGGAATTGCATTGTCTGAGCCCGGACTGGTGATCCAAAAACCAGCTGGTCATCTGTTGCCTAGCTTGATTAGATGCCTTTCTGTAGGACTGTGAAGTTCTCGAGACACTTACAGCCAAATTAAAGAACTCAATACCTTTCTTTTGTCTAAAATAAGGGAAAGGTTGGGGAAGCAGGCTATGCTCCATCTACAAGCGCCTGACGGACCCAAACTGTTAGATATTGTTGGAGCATGCCTAACGGATTGGGCCTCACAAAAACGCAATGGATGTTTTCCCCTGAAACACAGCTGAAGAGGAGGCAGTAGTGCTTCCATGCCAAATACACATACATGCACGCATGCACACCAGATACAGCACCAAATGTTCAGGGCACTCTCACCCCCAGAAATGGGGAATGTAACACTCTTAGCCTGAAAAGTTCAATGGCTATTGACTACATTTCACTCATTTAATATTAGAGTTCTGCTAGAAGCAAGGACCAAATCCTAAAATGCCGCTTTCCTGTGATCACCGTAGCCCCTGGATTACAACATCATGATTTCTCAATGTTCTTCCCCCCCCTTTTCTGTACAGAGGGACAGAAAGTCCACCCATCCTAGTTAGTTATGTGGCTGATTATTAGAACCCTTATTTGTCAGGTGGGAGATGTAAACTGCACCACTTGCTGGGAGGACATGGAACCTGAACCTTCCAGTTGAGGTGTGGACACCACACCTTCTGTTAAAAGTGGGTGTTGGCACCACTTCTGGTTGCATTTTAACAACAACAAAAAAGCATGAGTTCTGTTATGTTTCTTCAAGAAAGAATCCGGATACCCTGTCTTCAAAAGACAGAGGAACTTTTCTATAGTCCTGACTAATCTAAGTTCTACATAGGGATGGATGTAAGGTAGGCTCACGTTGTCAGTATTTCTTACTCCCTGGCTCTCAGTAGCTCCTCACACATTGTGCTGGCTGTTTGAGGTCATTGCTGAGACATTCCTAAGGATTCCCACCTGGGGAGTAGCTGCTTAACGTAGGTTCTGAGAGCAAAAGTACAGACATGCTGCATCTAGGTATGAAGTGGCCAAACCACAGTGTTATCTACTCCTTAAACTGTTTTTGTTAGAAATGTTGCCCTAGTTTTTCCTCTTCCAGCACATAACTCTCTCCTTCAAATCACTGAGAGGAGATACTGCTTTGATCAGGCTTGATCCTTTCATAGCTGTCCAGTCATCTTTCACTGCCATGTGACTTTGTGATAAGCTTTAATCATATTACAAGGTGGTCAGCTGTTTGGTTACCAGTCCTACTTGGGTGGGCTGGGCATGTCATGTGCATCCATCTGAATAAGAAATTATCAAGGGATAACAATCCTCCACTGTTAGCCCTATATCAGTCCAAGCTGGAGGTAGAACATCAGGAGGGGCACAGACCAACATTGTAATCAAAATGTTTGCACAGAGACAGAAAACAGAAGAAAAATATTTATCAGTTGTCCACTGTTTACCTAAGTAATCACTTTAGCTAATACTGCTTTTGGAATTAGTAATTACCTGTAAAACTGTAGTATCTTTTCAACTGGTTAACTGTTGTTTTCTCTCTCTGAAGAATTTATCTTTCTGAAAATTTTCTACTGCACATTCTGAAATGGCATTTTGCCCTTTATTGTTCTAGAAATTTGAATCTGAACTTAGCCAGACAGATCATCCCCCTGCATTTCAAATCCGACACCCCAGGGGCTTTATGTTTTCCCTGTGTCCATCTGCTGACAGGAGGAGTTTTCGCTAGTGTTTGGGTTTGTGTATTAGGGCATGTGGAGAAACAAATTAGTGGGTAAGAAATTACCATTCCTCAGACTCCTTCCTTTTTTTTTTTCTTTTCTTTTTTTTTTTTTTCCCAGTAAGAGGCACAAAGATAAGTGGCAGCACATGGCTTGTAGCTGCCCTATTATAGCAGCCCTCCCATGTGGCCAGTTCAAAAGCTAAGTAATAGTTCTGATACTAGCTAATCTGGCAAAAGGATTCCATTGGGTGGATGTGAGAATAACATCTGCCTTTCAAATCTTACGCTTGCCAACATAGGCATGTGAGGTTTTTTGTTGTTCCAAGAATCTCTGAAGCATAGAGAAGGTAAAGGTCCTATGAATTGGAACCACCTGCTTGAACTAATGTTTTGGCAAGCTCCTGTTTTCCTGGAGCTGGTTCAGAGTATTCTGGGCTATGTGGAATGGGAAAAATCCACAAAAATTACTTACCGCCCCATAAATATTTTCTATACTATTGTGTTCAGATGGGAAGAGTGTAGTGAGCAGGCCTAGTAAGTGTGAAGCACATACTGTGTCTGTATGACCACTCCCTTTACTGCACAGTCTATTGTATTCCCATCTGACACAATAGATACAGAGCTTAGAGATCTAGAGGCAAGCAGCTTTGAAACCTGATGCTGCAAATAGCACAGTGGATTAATCCGCTGTTTTCTCCAGTCCTCTATTTCATGGTCTCAATATTTGTTTTGGAGTAGCTGGACTGAACATTGAAAGTTTCTGAAAGGGAAAGAGTCCCTATCACACTTAGATTTGTGTATACAGCCTTTACGTCCCTGACGCCATACCACTTTAGTGTGAAGGGCTTCTTTTTAAACCAAAGACTTGTTACAATCCTTCTAAAATAGTCCTACTGAAGGCTTGCTTGTTTATCCTTCAAAGGAAAGACAAAAATGGGATATCCTCAGATATTTGTGAATTCATGTTAAAAAATGGCAAACGTATGAAAAAAGTACATTTTCTATACACTTGTCTTTTCAGGCCAGATAAAAAACAAATTAAATACCTGCCATTCATACAAAATCAAGAAGGAGTTGCACCTCATCACTTAGGTAATTAAAAATTGAATGATTTAAGTTTTTATAACCATGGAGCTAAAATGTACTGTAAGGTTTTTAAAGCAAACCAAAGGTCTTCTTGATCTGAGGACACTCATAGCCATTCTGAGCACTAACTTGCCCATAAATGCCTAATTTATGCAAAGTGAAGTGTTCAACAGAGAGAACTGGAAAGTCTAAGCCAGAATGCCATCAAGTAGACCAGTCAGGATATTTCCCAGGAGGTTCAGATGGCTGTTCTGAATGAAGCATGAAAGGTGTTAACATTCGTATCTCTGTAGCTCTTAGACAGGGTATACAGTATAAGGGTGTCATTACTTTTATGAATTTTGTAAATAATGTGTACAGTCCCAGTGTGGATTGTTCTACTCGGCTTTTCTTGGTTGGTCAGATTCTGGCTGAGCTGCTCCACCAGCTATAGAGGAAGTGCAGCTGAAATAGGTTTCTAATGCATGTGTCCAGATACCTAAAGCTGTGTCATATGAATGCAACCTCTTGAGGATACCGTACTTCCTTTTGTTAGAAATGGCTGTAATTAGAGTGGTAACAAGGTCAATCAAGAAGTTTAATGTAACCCCAAAGTGTTTATTTTTTAATTACACATTTACTGTGGATTTTTTAAACGGGTTACTTTAATCTCAACTCGCGTGTGCTTTTCAACTTCCTGAGTCTATTCAGACTCCAGCACTGACTTTGTCCTTTGTCCCTTCTGGTGCATTTGCTGGATTCAAACTGTATGTTATTTCTTCATTAAAGTGGATACTTATGATCTATCTTTCCTTGGCATTAGCACCAGTACTGACACTTTATAGTGCCTCAAGCATTTAATCACATCCTTTCTCTGAACTTTAATCTGGTGGGCATAATTTACCTCTCCAGGGAAAAGTTAAGTACATAAAACAGTTTTTAAAAACATTGAGAGCCTCTTTGCCCTTAATTACAAAGCACAAGGGATATATGGACTCAGACAAAACAATAAGATTCATGTATGCCATTTTGACTTAATTTTGTTACCACTCTTGAGCATTCTTTGGAGGATTTGATCAACATCCTCCAGCGTATACTAAATTTTCTTCCATGAGGTGCCTACCTACCTACATCATGGAGTAACTCCACACATCTGCTGGTAATTTGGGTCCTTTACTGCTCATGCAGTATGTTCATTCATTCACTCTTTAAAATTACCAGTTATCCTTTTTCTTATAGGCACTAATTCTCTTTGTCAAATGACCAGCCATAACATTTTCTTTACAGGTGATTGAAGACTATCACCTCTTTGTAAATTGCCAGTCTCTTTGAGTTCAGACTGGAAAAACTGGTGTTTACCTGAATGATAGCGAACTTTTTCTGTGCTGATAGGATAATCACAGTTTAGCAGCTGTTGATTGTTAGCCTTGTGCTAGAATGTCTCTTGTCCAGCTCTCTGGGTTTTAAATCAGTAGCAGGGCAAAAGATAGCAGGGATTCTAAACACAATCCACATTCAAATAATTTGTATTCTGTCGTAGCATTCCTAATGTTATATATAGAGACATTCCCAAGTTGTCTCACCTGGGGGTGTTTTTTAGAGCTGCTGAGAATTGACAGGTCTCATGGTTTTCAGTTCATAGTATGGTATCTCAGCATGCCTGAAATTAGGGCAATGTTTTTCTAGATGTCAGTGTGCGAAGGGTCCACAACAAAGGTCCCCTCAACCATTTAACCCACCACAGCACTCATCATTGTGGTATTTTGAATGCTTACATAATTACATGGTTACTAAGATACCTTGGATTGTTTTAGAGGTTTGCTGAAATTAACTGGTTCCATCAGTGCAGGGATCAGATTGCTGAAGCTCTTAATCCAAGTGCAGATGCTCCTTGCATTGTGCTGTGTATTTTTTTCATAAAACCATCTCCTTAACTAAGAAAAAACCCCACATATACAAGTGTTGCTGGAATAGATGTCAGTTTATAACCACTTTTTGTGGTATTGTAAAGCAGACCATGAAAGTGTGTGTTTATTTGTTTTACAGAGTAAAGTATTCTCAAGAACTATGCCTACCCAATATACTTACTCTTTACAACCCATATATGTTGCCTCTTTGAGGAAGGGACTGCTTGCAACAGGAAAGGGATGCAATACTCATGGCAGAAGTCATAGGAACTAGAGCAGGCTTCCAGAAGGATTAGAGATGACAGTGTTTCAGGGGTGAAAAAGAGCAGATTTACAGAGGTAAGAATTAATGTAAGAATATACAAATGTTGTGCTGGGTTAGACCAGAAACCTGAATTGTCCAATATCTTGTCTCCAGCAGTGGTCAGTACCAGATGTCTTGGGGAAAGTAAAAGAGATAGCAAACACATGGTACAAATCTTTAAATAATACTTAGTTAACGTCCAGCATATTTCAGAGCAGGGAATTCCTGAACCAGAAGTCGTGTCTCAATACTTAATGGGCCTCAATGGATTTTTCTTCCATGAACTACTTTTTAACTCAACTTCTGAGCTTGTCATCTGGGCTCTCATCAGAGCCAATGGCAAGATGAAAATAATTCTATGACATGATTCACCTAATTTATTTTCTCACCTAACTATGAGAAAACAGTTGTCCAAAAAGTACTGGTTTCTTTTTAGCAGGAAGAAATGTAGGTGATTAACTCAGGTACAATGCTCTATGTGAAGTTACGAAATGAATGAATCCCATTCTGGACATGAGATTCAGATCACAGATCCTAAAATGGTATGTCTTCATGTGAACTATTCTTTGGTTCAGTCACCTAAACATAGGCATTCAGAGCCATTTGAGATGAACTGTCTGGCCTCCAACGTCTTTTCCAGAAGCATGTGGGTCTTCTGCCATAGGTCCTGTGCCATACTTGCCAGCCTTGCGAGAATGCCTCAGATACTTCAGGACATCTCAAAAGGCACTTGATAATCCAGAGACTGAATCGATCCCAAGCTATCTAAGCTCTAACTGAGGAAGGTGAAGTCTATTCAGTGCAGTGAGTGAAGCCTAAAGGTGGTGTGTAGAGCTTGATTCAGCTGGCCCTAACACTGGTGAGTGTTGAGATGCACTAGGGTGCCCGAGACTTTCTCATGGAGCTGGCAGGTGTGACGTGGGACCTACTAGAGAGAGATGGCCACTCTTTTGAATGGCAGTTGGAGGCCAGGCAGAGTAACATAAAACATTTCAAATGACAATAGACACCAGGCCAGGACACTGAACTGAGCCTCCAGTACCATGGCATCTGAACTGCTCCCCAAGTTTCATTGAGTGTAGGGGCTTATGCCCAGCTGCCTAAACATAGGTGACTAGAGCTAATTGAGGTTATTTAGATTATCTGAGCCATCCACGTGGGAGTGGTATATATCAGATAGATTGGACCTAGAGAAGACCCCTGTCCCTTCTGGTCCGGCAGCTGGAGGCTAGGTGAGTACTCAAGTGACGCTCAATGGCCATGTGCGTCAGAACAGGCTTTTAAGTGAGAGAAACGAGGCTAAAGTTGCCAAAGGAGGGAATTAAAAATGTGGGCTGCTTTAAGAAATCAAACATTTGATGAAGCTTTTTTTCCACTAAAAGAAGAACATGCAAATTTAAGTAGTCTTGGATATGTTCAATGGAGGATACCGAGATAAGGATTCTATATTTGTACAGTGCAAGGTTGCATTTTTACTGGGACTGCAACATAAATAATAATCATAATAAAGCCACACTTCTATTTTGAAAAAAAAAAAAGAGGAAAGGAGAGATTAAGATGTTTTTAAGAAGTTGAAAATAAAGATCAATCAAATATAGTTGCAACCAAGTTTAAAGATCAGAAGGTAACTGATTACAGGAGGAAATACAGATATTAAAATGTAAAATGTGGAGGAATTCATACAGGAAAAATACTGTTACAAACGAGAAGAGAGGAAGAATGCTATGAAGTTGGAAAAGGTTCGTAAGGAAACGGATATCCCATATTACGATTTATCTACATAGGCAGGCTTAGAAGAATGAAGTTCAGTGTTGAAGTTTACTATGTTGTCATGAAGAATGGGAAAAAAGCAGCAGCAGCAGAAAGATTGGTCTGAACACAGAAGAGGAAGGTTTCCATGCCACAGGCAGGATGAACCTATTTACATAACTTTATAGAATTTCTGAGTGATAACTCAACACCACCACCACCACCCCCCACCCCCCCAGTACTTTATGGATAAATTAAACACCAGAGTCTTTAATTTTTAAAGAAGGATTTTAGGAAGGATTTGGGCAATGGACAGGTGAATCACTGCAGTTTCATAATAAGTCATTTAGTGCATTTTTTTTCAATTTTCTAGTTTCTACAGTTTTCTATTGAAGAAATTCAGAAACATTGTTAAAAGGTACTTGCTTCATCTATTAAATGTTAATACTATGTTAGCACATTAGTCAATAAGTGAAAACTATTAGGAAAATTTTACTTAAGAGTTAATCTGTTTGCTGGAAGGACTTCTTAAATTTTAAGTGTATACATAGTCATGTATGTTACTTTCACAGGTTGATCTAAGGATCCCTGTAGGTAATAATCTTGGAAACTATATTCATGAAAGCTATAGAAAATTGTTGAAAAGACCCTAAAACTTTAATACAAAACTGAAAGTTAGTATTTTAAAGAAGAAAGAAAAAACCTTTACTAAATCATACTATGATAAACATGCATAGAAATTTCCACAAAATCAAATGTAACTTACAGTTTCTTCTGCTGTTAAAAAAAAATATCTGATGAAGAAGAAAAAAGAAATATATTCCTACATTTTAACTTGGAATTTATCCATGTCTTTCTTTAGTACCCACAAAAATGATGTAGAAGAAACCACACACACACATGCAGAGGACGATGATTTAACGCCTGGGATCGTCAGAAAAAATATCCTGCCATTTCCAATCAAATTTAGCCTGTATATTATGGTGAAATTCTGTAAGAAAAAAACAAAGAAGCTGTCATCACATCTAATGGCTTGCTTACATTCAGAATCCCCTCTGGAATAATAATTACATCAGTGTATCCTTTCCGATGTATCTCTGCTTTGCCTGCTCCCACTGTTGTGCCTGCGCTCTTAGATGTTACCTATGATTTATGCCAGGCATCTATACCGCGCTGTGCTGCATTGGTGGCTGCACATTTCCATATGGATGGGTATCCTGTGGTTTCTGGCACTGCTCCCGGGCCCTGCTGAATTCCAGGCCATTTTCATACTAGATTGCAAGGTATGTTCAGGAGGCCAGGGGAATTGGGGATGGGAATCCATTGCTTGTAATTGCATTCTGGTGTATCTCATGACTCACTTGCCTGATCAAACAGTGTGCCCACAATTTATAGATACCCAAGCACATACCCTTGGGTGAATTTTCCCCACAAGCTTTGTGTGCAGATATGAATATCCTAACGGTGTACCTGAAGACATCTTAGCTATTAATAGAAGTCTTTCAGGCTTTTACAAAGTTCATTGAGTTTTAGGAAGTTGTAAAGCAAGCTCCCTCATTAAGAGTGGGAAAACCAGTGGAATCGGTAATTTCCGTCATACTGAAATTACATCTGTATCTGTGTGAAAATCTGCCTTAAACAACTTAATGAAAAATGTAGACTAACTTTGGGCTAGTAATGGCACGCATCCATAACGATAAGCAACTATTACTTTTATTGCTACTGCTATTTATTTTTTTCTGTGGTATTGCCTAGAAATCTTTCTTTCTAACATCTTTGAATGACCGTCTCCTTCTTTGTCACCTTACTATTACAATATAGATATTATACAATACTCACCTTTTTACCAGTATGCTATTCTCTGGTTTTGAGAATGCAAACTCCAAGAATCAGGGAGAGAACAACACTTCAAAGGGTTACATTCACCACAGAAACAGGGTGTTTTGTGTCCTTTAGCTAAATAAACTGGCCTTGAGAAACCCACACTCATACATTCCTGATTTTATTCCTGGTGAGAGGATGGAGGTCAGCATTTCTAACACTTCAGGGACTCAAAAAATATCAAGGCAATGGGCATGTGAGGAATCAGCTGGAAATTGTTCCTGCCATATCTTACATTTTTCTCCATGATAGCAGTGTATCAAAACAAGTCATCTGTTCTATACCTGGAATCGTATGTAACTTGGTAACAGACCTCTGGTCAGACAACATAATCTGGTAAAATTTGTCTTTGGCCACAGATGCTGCAGAGGGAATGTTTTGTATCGACAGCTTCAGCAAGAGCAAGGAAGCGGCGACACTGTATAGTCCAAGCATTGTATGTTACATTTCCTTTGATTTGGCCTTCGCATGTCTCAGCCTGTAATTGCTTTCTGCTTTTGGTTTGGTGATGATCCAGGTTACATAAAGAGTGTTTGACTGGAAAGATTTGGATGATCTCCCAGTGGCTGAAAGGTAATCTATGTGAAATGACAGGAAACAATTCTTTTCCCCCCTGACTTCTTCAGCAAACCAAGCAAACTTCTTGCTTCATTGGTTTCCATCCTCCTTGTGCCTGTCAGTCACACTTGATTCAGAGTGACTAATCATAGCGACGAGATGGCTTCCCAGCGCCTTTTTATCTCTCAGCAATTAAACACCTGCCACCATCCTGTGAAAACTTTTACCAGCTTCGCTGTGGAACTTTCTTTTGTAGCTGGAAAAGACATTTTAATACATCTGCAGTTTTATCTGCCTCATTTACTGCAGTGTTCACTGTAACAGGTCACCACTGCAAAGCATGTTTCCCAGGCAAGGAAGCTGTTTTCTGACCTCTGCTACAACATCTAACAAGGCTTCTCTTTCTCCACCGGTTGTGAGTAGGACAATGTTTTGCCCTCAGCTTTTATGCCCGATCCCACAGACTTCAGTAGATGTTTTGAACGCATGGTACTATAAGCGGACGTGTCCTGTTGATAGATTAACAGTTTCAAATCCAGCAATCCCTAATCGCTTTTCCAGACAGCAGCGCTTATCTGAAATAAAACACAGCTACACAGAGTAATCTATGAAGCAATCAGTGATACTGTTTCATAATAAATCCATTTGCAAGCGGTTTGGTTCACTAGTGCCACGACTTCCACGTTAACATGTTTGTCCTTGTGGTATTGTCACTGTTGATGTCAAATCGATGGGGCCGAAGGCCCGTTTTGCATACCCCTTTAACTACGGCGTTCAAATGAAACTCAGTGTTATGTGAACGTTTACGTGTTTCTGTTGCAAAAGTGCTGTTGAAAAGCTACTTAAACAAACCAGCTGTGCAGCGTAAAGGTGTGTAGCACTGCAGACGGAGTATAGAAGTGGAAAGCTCTGGGTTTGATGAAGCTTTTCAGCAGACGTAACAGTAATGTCACTTCTCTTCAAATGCAGTTCACAATCCACTGCCAAACGTTGTAGCAAACTGCATGGAAAGTTGAGAGTTTATTTCACGGCAAAATAAGGCCAATCACAGAGCTTGTTCCAGTTTATATTTCCACTTGTTCTTCAAACTGGATTTACGGAGTAGAAGTCCAAAGTGTTATCATTTTGAGTTTGCAAGAGGACCACCGCTGTTCTGCTGTGACCTAATGCAGAAATACTGCCTCACATTTCTCTGCGCTATTTCTTCTCTTAATGATGGCATAGTCCATGGAGGGAGTGGGGGGAATAATAAGTTCTCTTTCCAGCTGGTGCTGGCTTCATTGGCTTTCATTGAAGCCAGTATGTGAAAACTGGTTACAGTTAGGAAAATGGTCATGTTGATTATTATGAGGTAATTTTAAATAGTCTTCACATTTACAAGCTTCTCTTTCATCCTACACGCTCAGGTTGTATCTGAATCCCTTCTCACCTTCATTTACTTGACCCTTTATAAAACAGGCTTCAAAAAATCCTTGTCTCTCATAGAAGCACTGTGGAAATTAATTAATAGTGTGAAACAGTGAGGTTCTATGGCAATAAGCATCATAAAACCAAGAAATAAAGTTCTATGGGAATTACTGGTTCATGGGGAAAAAAAAACGGAAGTTAGCTTCAGCCCACTGCAATTTAGAAAAAAAACAAAATAATTTTGATCTTTTGGTGAAACAAATTTTTGAAAAAAAAAAAAAAAGCTTAAAGTGTTCTTTCTGTCATCTTTGTCAAATCTTTGGAGATGGATTGAATCTATAAGTATATATATGGAAGAGTACATTTTGTCTTTAATAACAAAAGACAATATATTCCATTTTGAAAATATGAAAAAATCACAACATAATCAAAATGCTTTTAAAACAGGTCTTTTTTCCCCTCCTTCCTTTCTTCTTTCCTTCCTTTCTGCCTTATTTTCCTTTCTTCCCTTCTTTCCTTCTCTCCTTTTGTCTGTCTTTCTCTCTTTTTTCAGAATGAAATTTCTTTATGCTGAAAGTCTGCCATAGAAAGTTGTTGTTTTGACAAAAGGGTATTTTTTTATTGGAAGATTTTCAACTGCTTCTACCCAGAAGGAAGTTAATAAATTTTCAGGGCAGTGCTTGTGTAGTGTGCTATAAATAAAGCTCAGGGCAGAAGACTGAACTGTAAGTATTCAACAAATAACTGCTTATTAATTTTAAAACAACCATCTGCTTCAATGGGGCAAGATCCCGTGGAAAAAAAATATGAACTATCTTTAATTCCTGTGAAGGATTGAACAATGTAAACATTGTGCAGAATTAATGATGGAATTTTCTAACTTTTAAGAGCTTTTCTTCATAACTTTAACATTATTTTAATATAGATCTTCTGCATAAAGTGTATATATATTTATACATACATATTTATTTATGTAGATATTTATATATATGATTAAATTTTGAATCATCTGCCTACCCTGCCATGTATGCAGAAGGGAAGCCTCCTCTTTCCACCACCTTGTTCAGTGCACCTGATTTCCAGTGGTACAAGGGCTACAGGGAAAAAGGGGCAGGCTTAGGTCTTGTCCAGGCTCTCTGAAAATGGTGATCCTATCCAAGACAGCAGAAAGTATGTCTAGCATAGGCCGTTAAAGCCCTTTGTGTGTACTATTCCTTATGGAAGCAGAGAGATAAAGGAACTGGAATCTCAGATCTGGTAATTGAGTAATTCTAAAAACCACAGTGGGGTTCTTGCTCTTTTCTAGGGGTAAAGTGGCAGTGCATTTCTCTTACGTAGCCAGCATTGGAAAGCGATAATGTAGACCATTTATATCTGTCTCCTTCATGACACACCATTCAACAGAGTAAAACAAAGACAAACCTCTCTGCTTCCCACTCCTCAACACAACTGTAGGAAAATAACAGTGGTCATACCAAAGTCAGACCTTAGGTACATGTCACCCAGTATACTGCTTCTTACAGAGGTTTAGGGAAATAATTTTTAAAAATGAATGGGAGTGAACTGTCTTAAGTGTGCTGTCTCACCAGTGTTTTAGGGATATCCTGAGGCAGGCTATGTGTCAAGCCCATTGCATCTAAATGTCGCTGGTGGAAGCATGAATATGTCTGATGCTCTTTGGAATCTGTCACGGCTTTAGCACCCAGCCTTGAGGGAGCAAATTCCA
The DNA here is from genome assembly GCF_000737465.1 of Haliaeetus leucocephalus. Taxonomy (NCBI): domain Eukaryota; kingdom Metazoa; phylum Chordata; class Aves; order Accipitriformes; family Accipitridae; genus Haliaeetus; species Haliaeetus leucocephalus. The sequence continues at coordinate 7,731,600 of NW_010972898.1, forward strand.
CAACGTAACTATGTATTGTATGAGAAAGGGCACCCTTTGGTTTGAGCTTGTTGCCTCATTACAGGGAACATAAGGCTGGAAGAAACAGGCTGGTTGGTATTTGCGCTGAGCATCCTGCTATTGGAGGTGACTGCAAGAGTGTTTTAGTACACCGGGGAACGTGGGAATTCAGTCTGACGTGTCCCCACATACCACAGCCAGCAAAACCTTTACGGTGTATCACCTTCAGATGGCTCTTTTTGAAGCTGAAGACTCCTAATCTTTATCAGTCCCACTCCATATGTAAGCTTTCTTCTGCCCCCAATCATTCTTGTTAGCTTTATCTATACTTTTCACATTCTGCTGTGTCCTTACTGAGGAAGGGATTTAAAGTTTCACGTACTGTTCAAGAGACAGCTGTACCTGGAATGTATATATCCCTAATAGTTCCCCGGTGTTATTTGGTACTGTGCTGATATTTTTAGTCAGCTGTCCAAAATCGTTCCAAAAATCTCTTTATTAAGTATGAAAAAACCTTCAGGTTATATATATGCCAAGGTATCAGAAGGTTCCCAGTCAGTCACTGGGCCCAGTGTATGCCCTGGTCCTGTGTCCCTTCTCCCAGACGTGACCCAGGTAGACGTGGCTTCCCAGGAGGGAGCTCCAGCTGAACTCCTGCTTAGGACAGGGCACCTCAACTACACGGTGTGCCATGAAGCATAGCCACCTTCTAGCTACAGCCTTCCAGCCTATCATTAACTGTTATGTATAGACATACAGATAGATGTGTCTTCATGTTTGCATGCATATCATATATATAATTTATAGCCTACTTTCCTAAAGAAGTGTGCTTATGTGCTGTAATTGCCAATTCACCCATCTGTCAGTTTCTTCTTGATAACTTTTAAATGTTTAAATTGATCGAGCACTACCAAATTGGACACAAGGGTGATGATCTCATAAAAGTTATGCGTTTCACAACTACTGGTGGTTGCCTTTTGGTAGACACTTAAACTGAGCCTCTACTTTGACAGGCATTTTCATTTTAAGCTGACATCAGCTGACAATATCACTGAAAGCATTCCTTCCCTCCTTGCATTTGAACTAGCAGTGAACTAGACTGGGGAACCAAGCCAACTGAAAAAAAAAAAAAGAAATGGACAAAAAAATGGACAAAAATACATCAGTGCTTACGTGGGCACATGTGAAGAGGGCAGTAGCAAGGAAGAAGGTCCTGCTTCTCCTAGTGGCAGGGCCACCTGATGCCGGTCAGAAAGACTGCTGAAGCACAGCCCCAGGAAAGAGCTCCAGCCCAAACTCAGCACCGAGCTGCTCTGTTTCACCTGCCAAGTGGCCAGCCAGCAGGGACATACCTGTGGCTTCAGCCGCAGAGCTCTGCTGGTTTATGTCACAGATAGCAGCTAGGATATGGGGTGTGAGGGAGGAGATTAGGAAATGGGTGGAGAAAATGGAGACACAGGGAACCAGGCTTTGCCAGCTCTGCTGCTGTTGGAAGAGCATGTTGCCCATCTACTTAGGCCGTTGTACAACCGGAGACGTATAGGGAAAGAAAACAGCCAAGAGAATTATTCCCCAATATACCATATTTATCTGTTTTCCTACTATTCTGTTGTTTGTTGTAGCTTTTTACCAGTTTGTCTGATACTGTGTTAAGTATGCTCAACTGTAGTTCCCAAGATCACCCTTAGACTTCTTTGAAATAAATATGATCCCACGTCAGCAAAGACATTTCCTGTCCCAGTTGGAACCAGATGTCTCTCATTCACTTCTATACTTAAGGAGGATTTAAGTGAATATATTGAGAAGTGATATTACTTTAAATATAATGACCTTTAACAAATCTAATTTTACAATAAATGCAGCAAAAGCAGATCCATAAAAAGACAAAAAGATGTGTGTGTGGCAAGGCAGGAAAAGCAGTATAACTTGGTATATTTACTATGTATATGTGTAATTGCAAAGCACATCATGATGCAGGAGATCCATCTGTATGTTGCTTAAAAGAGGCACTGTAGAAGAGAAAGTTAATAAAATAGTTCAATTAAAGCTACATGCGGCAGTAATGGTCTCAAAACAATGCCTTTTGAGGAGTCCTATATGAATATTTTGCACATCATTCACCAAATGGTGGCTGTATCTTTTCATAAAGTGCTTTTATAAAATTGTCTATATGTTTTACATTCGTTGAGTTTTATTTTGGTTTGTTGTTAATTTTTTATTATTATTTATATTTAGCTATTTCTAGCAGCCTGTTATTCTGGTAAACCAGAATAGATTTAGGAGTGATGAAATTTTTCCTGCCATTAAAATTAATCATTTTGCAGCAAAAGTATCTCTTAGAAATTGTTTTCTACTGGAGTTAGATTAATATGTAAAATGGGAGGACTCTTCCACAATTCTTATTGAAATTCTTATTCTCTACTACTTTGACACTGAGCATCAAGCTTTGATTAAATCTACATGGATATCTGCACACGGTATTTCAGAAAAGCCCGATGGTTTGTGTGGCCTGTCCTTGGATGAATCAAATAGCTGTCCCTGAAAATAGAGACAGCTCACTCCTCTTTCCCTGTGCTAAGCAAATTCTCTGTCTGCCACATTTTTGTCATGAGCAAAGTCATGTTGATGTTAGTTGTTAACACAGTAACTGATCTCAAGATGGCATATTGAAGGTGGGAAATTTCTTTTTACAAAAATGGTGTCAGCCTTATATTGATTTAATTGGAGTATCTTTGGTCTCTGTAATTATCATGCAATGTGGGAAACTGGATCCATTAATGATACAAGAGTTCTCAGATACCCTTGAAAAAGAAGAATTTGTTAAAGATTTTATGCCATGTTGCCGTATGATTTTTGAACGGGCTTAATTTCACTAGTGTAAATACAAGAAGGTTGAATTAGCAAAAAATCATACATATGGCAAGAATAATGAAGAATTAATAGAGGCAGCTCATCATAGCCAACTATCTGAAAGACTGCGTAATTTATGTTCACTTCTAACTTTCAGTAAATAGCACAGGATCTGCATGAATTGAAGATTCAAGGTGAAACTGAGAAATGTCTTCCTTTTGAACTGTTTCGCTGATCCCTGTACCTCTCAACCCTGACTGTGACATGTTGTAGGAGATCAGAGGGTCTCTCAGGACAGGAACACAGTAACAATGAAAGATGCTAATTACCTCTGTATGATCTGGATAAATCTTTCTTTGGAATGTGATGCTTGAGACTAAATTTTTAGCCATAATGTTAATGACTGCAGCAAATAGCAGCTAGCGAGCAAATAAATACACAACTGATCATCCTGATCTGCATGCAGGTCCTGGTTCAAAGCAGTGTTGTCCAAGAGCTACTTTGTACCAGTGACTATAAGGCACATCACTGCAGGAACAACAAAAGTAAACAAAACCAAAAGGAAATAAAACAAAACCCCTCAAACACCATCATAGTGTTTCAATTTCCAAAACTAGCAAATAAAAAAAAAAAAAAAAGGAATCTTGCTTAAAAGAAATTAAAAGGGGCAGCAAAAAGATGTATATGTACAGATACGCTTTGTTTAAAAATATCGTCTTGGAATCTCAGAGGAAATGCACTTAATACCTTAAAAAATATCCTGTTAAAGCAATGAAGAAAAAATAAAATCCAAGCCATTGTGAGTAAGGAGTGACTTAAACAGTAAAAAGACTGTTCAAAATAACTATATAGCATTCCAGGAATAATATATTCTCATGCAAAGAATGAATCATTCATCATTCAAAGACTGAATTATGACCTCTCCAAATAAGGAACTATGGAAGAACATAAAATATGGCAAATTAAATATAAAAATGCAGTCAGATAAAAAAAGAAAAGAATTTGAGTAATGACTTGCTTGAATATTAATAAACAAATGCAATTTAATAAATAAATCATTTGGAAACACATCATGTACATGGAGCTTCCAAGATGCTGTTGGCTGCAAGGCTAATAGATGGCCAAAATGCAAACAGTGTGCTTACAGACCACTTATCCTAGGGAAGACCAAACAAATGAATGAACACTTGACATTTGTGTTTGCCATGGAGGAGCTGAAAAAGTTTGTTTTGCACGAAGGAAACCATCCTTACAGGAGATGGTTCAAAAATCCGTGTCATATCAAAACGTCTCTAGAAGAAATTTCTAACAGAACAGCAAATGAACTGCTGTTCACAGATAACCAAGGCATTACCACATTCACCTTAGATCCCTAAAAGAATTCAAGGATTAAATATTTAACCATTAATTGTTTAAAACTGCCACAGGAATGTGCAAATGTGAGAGAAGTCTGGGCAAGATCTGTGGAACTGCCGACATCTGGTATCTGCTGGGCAGGCTGATGGAGGCTCTCATAAAGAGCAGAGGTGGAAGATGTGGTCAGGCATTGAAAATCTACCAGTTTTCTAAAGGAATCACAAACATACGGGAGCTTGGGTAGATACAGTGGGATTTCCAAAAAGGCTTTTGTTAAATGCCCTCACCAAAGGCATTTAAAGAAGATACAGGATGATGATGCTCATCTGATAGATAAATAATGATTAAAAGATTAGAAGTTGAAAGTTGAAATAAAGTGCCAGTTTGCAGTTCTTCCAGTTTCTTAGTGCGGGAGGTCACAAGGAAGCATCTCTCTCATGGTCTGCATAAATATCCATCCATAAATAACTGAGAAAAGGCAGAAATGACAAAACATACTTATGATATGACAAAGCTTACGGATGATACTAACCCATTTAAAGCTGCAGAAATGAAAGCTGAGGGAGAAGATCTACTGAAGGATTTCATAGTATTGCGTGCATGGCGCCTGAGCACGGTGTCCTGCTCTCTCCGGTGTGCGGCAGAGAGTGCAGGGTAGCACATTGCACAGGTAGAGTTAGTGCACCGCGCAGAGGAGGTTAAGGAATGACGGGGAACGTGCTGCCCCTCGTCAGCGCGGGAGAGAGTGGATTGCACACTGTGGACTCTTACAGTACTCCTCTGGAGAGGCATCGTGACGTGCTAGGGATGTTTTCTTTTTAAAGACATCAAAATGTATAATGGTGTGGAAGGTAACTGCTTGTGAAAGATATCTGAGTTTTTTATACTGCTCTGTGTTGACTTTGTGAAGTCAGACGATGATTTTGACTTTTGCAGGAGGGATCAAAAAAAAGAGTGAACGTACAACAAGGAATTCCAGCTGGAAGGGCTGGCAGCAAAGGGGAGAGGGATTGAAGGGAGAGTGGTTGGTTGATATAACGTGAGGGTAGAAGTTTGACAGTTACACAGCATATTAGAGATTAAGAAAGACAAATGATAATGGTTTTAGGTGAAGAAAAATGGAAGGATGCATTTAGTTAGATAGGTTCAAAATAAGATGTCTACACCTTAAAGACAGCCTCCTCCACATTACGAAATCTTGTCTCTGAGAGAGTCTAATAAATGCTGGCTTTTACTACTGGATCCACTAACTCTCGTCCCTGACTGTTTCATTCACATATATTCAAGTACTTCTTTGAGAATGTAGATGTGCTAAGAATTAGCATGTCTACATATTAAGATTTTCTTCTTAATATTCACAATAAGACTAAGGTGAATATTGCTATACACATTTTATAGATGGAGTAACATTAAACTGGGGAGAGACACCAGACATTTTAAATTATTAACTGGAGAGACAGTCTTAATCAGGGGGTGGGGGGTGGTGGTGGTGGTGTTGCAGTTTAACTAGAAAAGGAAAAAATGCTGAGAACCTCAGCTCCAGACGGTGGAGTTGCTGTTTTCAGTTACAGGATGAAGAAACTTGTTTCTGAAGAGCTCTTGAGAATATGCCAGCTCTGAGGTAGCTGGTAGATTAGGCAACCTCACAACCTAACTAATGAAATAAAGGAAGATACTCATAATTGTTTCATCTGTTAATAATACTTTCCATTACTGCAAGAGCACATTTTAATTTTTAACTGGATAGAGCAAGGTTAGATTTTTCTCGTTGAACCTATGCAGGGGTGGAATTCAATTGTGCAGAAGTAGATGTGTGCATCTGAGCTTGTCATTGGTGACCCCCCATAGAGTCGTTGAAGAGATACAAGCCCTTTAGGGCACGCTATTTATTTAATCCTAAACTAGACATTTTCATTAGAGGAATCATGCTGTAGTCTTTATTTGTCTGTTGACTCTACAGGATCCTAAAGTAACTAGTTCATATCCAGCTTTCTGTGTTGTAGAAATCCAAAGTTACATGAAATTAATCTCATTCTGAGTTAACTCATGCACACAAGGTGTTCAAGGTGTCCCATTCTTGGGAATGGCATATTGAAGGAAGATAAACTGGAAACTCATAACAGGTTTTCATCCAGAGTGTGCAGAGGAGTCTTTTGAGCTGGGCACGTACTCTACTGTGGTGGGTTGACCCTGGCTGGATGCCAGGTGCCCACCAAAGCTGTTCTATCACTCTGCCTCCTCAGCTGGACAGGAGAGTGAAAATATAACAAAAGGCTCGTGGGTCGAGATAAGGACAGGGAGAGATCACTCACCAGTTACCATCACAGGCAAAACAGACTAAACTTGGGGAAAATTAATTTATTACCAATCAAATCAGAGTAGGTTAATGAGAAATAAAACCAAATCTTAAAACACCTTCCCTCCACACCTCCCTTCTTCCTGGGCGCAGCTTCACTCCCGAATTCTCTACCTCCTCCCCACCAGTGGCGCAGGAGGATGGGGAATGGGGTTTACGGTCAGTTCATCACATGTTATCTCTGATGCTTCATCATCCTCAGGGGCAGGACTCCTCACACTCTTCCCCTACTCCAGTGTGGGGTCTCTCCCACAAGAGACAGTCCTCCATGAACTTCTCCAATGTGAGTCCTTCCCACAGGCTGCAGTCCTTCATGAACTGCTCCAGCGTCGGTCCCTCCCCAGGGCTGCAGTCCTTCAGGCACAGACTGCTCCAGCGTGGGTCCCCCACGGGGCCACAGGTCCTGCCAGGAGCCTGCTCCAGCACGGGCTTCCCACGGGGTCACAGCCTCCTTTGGGCATCCCCCTTCTCTGGCGTGGGGTCCTCCCCAGGCTGCAGGTGGAGATCTGCTCCACCGTGGACCTGCCTGGGCTGCAGGGGGACAGCCTGCCTCACCATGGTCTTCCCCATGGGCTGCAGGGGAATCTCTGCTCCGGCACCTGGAGTATCTCCTCCCCTCATTCTTCACTGACCTGGGGGTCTGCAGGGCTGTTTCTCTCACATGTTCTCACGCCTCTCTCCCAGCTGCTGTTGTGCAGGGTGTTTTTTTTTTTTTTTCCCTTCTTAAATCTGTTCTCCCAGAGGCACTACCACCGTCACTCATGGGCTCAGCCTTGGCCAGCGGTGGCTCTGTCTTGGAGCTGGCTGGTTTTGACTCTGTTGGACATGGTGGAAGCTTCTAGCAGCTTCTTGCAGAAGCCACACCTGCAGCCCCCCTGCTACCAAAACCTTGCCATGCAAACATCTACCTCCATGGAAAAGGCTGCTTAAGGAAATTTCTCTTGATAAGCAACAAAAGGAAAACAATTTTTAATTTTCAGAATTACATCTTCTCTTCACTTTATTGCTCATCATATTAGTGTTAAGGAAGCTCAGACCAAGGTTCAGATGTCTTGAGTTGAAGCACTGCTGCCCTATGGTTGTTTTCTGATTGTCTGTCTGCAGGGACTCTTCTCATTTTCTGTGAACGTGTTACTGAAAAACTGTCCACTGTGGATCCATGAGTCCATCTCACCTTTCACCTCACATTTCAACTCACTTTCTTATCTGCTGAAGGAAAGAGGTATTGTTATGTCAGCAAAAATGAGATACATTTGGACTATATTGTGTTATTCTCACCTTCAAAAATGGATTCATGCTGCTAAAGTACCAAACTAAAGTGTGTTACAGAGACCTCTTTAGTTACACTAAAGTCTGAAAAGGAAGGTTCAGTCATTGTTACTGCATGTGTGGTGTACTCATAATTGGTTCACTTGAAGTACAGGTAAATTTTTACGTTTGTCCTCATTAGTTACACACTTACTTGTAGCTGCTCCCAGGTCAGCCTTTCATGGGGCCATGGCAAATTCTGTACATAAAAATTCACCTATATATTTTCAAAGCTCTTTGTGCCTACACTTGAGATTTATATCGCATGGCACAGCCATCTCTGCAGTTTAAATAAACATATGGTAGAATAAAAACCTAACGTATTGGCTATTTTTCTTGTAGATGGAAGCCTTTATTTGGTAGGACAGTGAACTGGCATTTAGAAGGCTGAAGTTAAATCTTGGCTTTTTTACAGAGTCTTCTCTGACTTTTGGTAAGTTACTTACAGAATGGTCCACAAAAAAGAGATGTAGATGGTGCATTATCTAGAAGTTTAGTGTAATATTTAGCCATCGAGCTGGTTTCCTAGAGGAGAGAAATAGTTACATGGAGAGTACCAGTGCAGATAATGGGATTTCTCAACAGGATACCCAAATCACCCATCTATAGGGGCTAAAAACACATTTGTTTGTCTTACCTTTGGAGATTACAGTGTATTTAGAACTGCTCAGTCCCTCACTCTAAGGTTTTAGAGCAGCTATTATCACTGGGCTTTCAACGAGGCAGCCTCCTGTAACTATTGCAATGAAAATAATCAAAATGGTGCTAATAGTAAGTTATTGAAATCCAGATGTCTGCTTTCACTTACTTTATCCTCAGAAAGTTTTAACATTAGATGATGATGATGATATTTCTCGTACATATTGATATGGGGTACAGTACCACTTTCTTCACATTTCATGTCAGCTAAATGTCACAGACTCTCCAATACACTGGCTGTAAACCAGCAGTAACTCATCAGGGAGAGAAAACAAAACCAAAACTCAAAAAAAGAAGCAGGGTAGTCTGTACAGAGAAAACATCAGCTGCTTCAGGGAGCTGTGGTATTAGAAGCATACTTATGCCCAGTGGTAGAGAAATAGAAATATGGTCCATTCTATTCTCTTTTTAATAACTGATAATACAATAATAAATATATAATGGTAATAATAATATCAAGAATACATGGCTGAGTGAAAATGAACAGTTTGAATAACTTAACTTCATTAGTGCAGCCTTATTCAGTGAGATGCTAAACACTCGCTTCTCTCACCTGGTGCATCTTGGAGGTTCAAGACCCGTCAATAGAAACATATTTCAAATGAAGCACTCCATTCTAAAATACTCTAAGAACTTGAATGAAAGTAATTAAGCAAGCTGCTTGTAGACTCAATAGGAGGCATGTTAGCATGTTCAGTTAGGGCCATTTTTTTTTTCCTCAATTATTTTAAAAAAGAGAAGTATTATTCTACAATGTGCAGTAAATTGATAAAGGCAAGCAAGGACATTCGTTGCAGGGCATTAAGCAAAGCAGGTAGCTGTAAGTCTTTTGATCCACATATCTGGTTCTACTGAAAAATGAGGTAAAGTAAAACAATAAAAGTTATTAACAAATTAATCTGTTTTAGAAGGTGAATACCTTCGTTTCCTCTTAGAGTAACTGGAGTCATGGCTCCACTGCATGATGTAATACTCATGTAGGAGGAAGAGGTGGGGGTTTTCCCTTGAATGTCACCGTGCAAATATAGTGTGCAGTATAATGGCCTGTATACTGTTTGTAAAGTTATATTAGTTGTGCGTTGTTGAGTTATGTTGTCTTCAGTGATTACAATGTTCACTTACAAAGTACAGTGAAACTTTGTTAGTAAGAGCAACAACATACAGTATGTGCTTTTAGGTAAAAGCTAAAATATACTGTGACCCAATGGAGATGGAGTTCATACTGAATATCAAAACTAAAAGCTATTTTGAAAAAAGAAGCAATGCCAGAAAAGAATTGATTTCTGTGATGCCTAATTACAAAGAGCTATTTAAAAAAAGGTGATTTGGATAATATAGCTAGAGAAGAAACAAATTTTTTTTCTTCTATTAGATAGAAAAGCAGATCCAGTCTTGAATCAGAGTGAAAACTGAAGTAATGAAATTTTCAATTTTCAAATAAAAATCTAGTAATTGGAAAAATTTTGGTTCAATAATTTGACATTTTTGTTCCCATCTGAGCTTTAATGTTTTATTCCTCTAAATTAATTTACATTTGAAAGCAAAAATTTGGCTTGAGTTGAAAAGAAGCTTTTGTTTTGCAGTTGTTAATACATACCATTTTGAGAATTTTGATCTTTTTTTCCAGCATTTTTATAAAGTGGGAAATTTCTTGAAACCAATTCTTTACTGTGAACATAGAGGTTTCCACAAATCAGCAGCTAAAGGTGAAAAGAAGTTTCTTTGAAAACTGTCTTACTAACCATACCTCAAAGCCCATACAGGATGGGCTCTGGCCCTCAGGAAGGGAAAGGAAGAAGTTCTTTTCTTGCCATAAGCTAATACCTGGCCAACTGTACAGTACTAGCCCATGAACTGGTTTTACTAGCCAACTTCTACCAGTTTCTAATGCAGATGAAGCAGTATTAGCATAAGTTTAATGGGAAGGGAGGACAACTGGGGAAGCAACCATTTAGCCTCCTAATGGTCACCACTGAATGTTGCAAACAAAACCAATCCCCCCCTACCCCCTGCAAATGCATAAAAATAATTTGCACCTATGATATGCTTTTAATATGGATAAATGTAAGGACTCCTCTAAGATACCTTGCATAGTTACTTTTTTTAGGATTCATATGTCTAGCAGTTAAATATATGTATGCAAAAAATCTTTTATGTTTAGTGCCAAGTCTCTAGAAATCGTTTCCCTTGCTACTTGTCTACTTCAGCCTTCATTTCCCTTCAGAACTTCTCTCTCTAAACTAAGCTCAGCTTCATATGCCTGTTCTTTCTTCTGGCCTACTTAAGGGGTTCAGTGTCTCTAGGTACCTCCTCCACCCGAGGGAAAACCTTCCATTTATGGTATTGGAGGAGCTGATCCAACCTCAAATTTCTGGTTTTTAAATTAAAATTAGGATCCTTTTTCAATCATACTGCATGCACTTTCAGAAAAAAAAATTTTTGCAAAGTTCTCCTATTTCCATTCTGGAAGTGGGTTAATAAGCATTGCTGTTTTGTAACCACCAAACCTAGTTATTGTAAATATTTTGTTTGTTTGTTTATAAAGAAAAACTGTGTTGATTTGATGTAGGAGTGGGCATCTGAAGGCTACATGAGACTGGATGTGTAGCATGTGCCACTAGTGAAATTCTCTGTAGCCTTAAGGCTTCCCAGAGATCTCCCAGCAATAGAGACTTCAGCCAAGGCCTGCAAAAATACATTTAGTTCCGTAGGTAGCCCAGGATCATAAACAGATGAGATGATAGCTTAACATCACTACATCATTTCCGCTTCTTGTCCTAACATCTTCTGCATGGCATTAAGTAGAGACAGTGCCCCCACAGGCATTTAACCCATTACCCAGAGTCCTGCAAAGCATATGTGTGGAGTACCAGATAGATAATCAGCACGGTAGTATATAATCATGTAATATTTAAAGTGAACAAAGAAAGGATTTTTTTCTCATCTTACCTTTGGCATTTTTTTATTTATCATTGAATTCTTTAGGTTTTAAGTGTACTGTGCTTTGCATGTAATTACTGTACAGAATATAATCACTGAAAGCCATTTGCTGATTTCTTCTGAACTATGAAATATTTTATGCTATTTTATCAAAATTGAGTAAGAAAATAAAACCAATCCTTTAAGAACCCCATATAGCAAACAATCCATGCGTGAAAGCTAATAAAAAGCTTTAATGCTTGGACTATCAGCTTCTGTGGTATCACACACAGTTCTATTGTAAAGAAGCCAGAACTGGAGTTTTAAGTTAAGCATTAACTCAAATGGATATTAATCTCTTGGGTGCCATTTGGAAAGCAAGCTGAGGGGTGGAAGACAAGAACACAAGTGTGTGTATTGCATATCCACAGGGCAAACCACTGCTATACTTATTAGACTTATACTCTTTGACCTTGTGCATAAAGATGTGAAATGAGGCTTGAAATAAAAGAGAATGCAGTGTGATTTGCAAGAGTTAAATGAAAAAGAAAGGCCTAAAGCAAAAAAACCCAACCCCAAACCACAAAAACCCCAAATCCAAGAAAACAAGCCCCAACCAACTATTTTCTGATTAAAAATGAGCAACTGCATTGTTAAGTTGCCATTAGTTTCTATGGTTCCAAAGGTGGACATAGTTGTTACGGTGAGTTTTGGGTGTACACAGGACACAATCATTTTCTGAACTGCAGGCCAAAGAAATGAACGGAATAAATAAGTAAATCACAGGATATTTTTATAAGTCTCGCCATGTGGTTCTGGATTTCAGAAATAATTTGCACAAGCAAAAGGTTGGTAGTTTTTAGCTTCATGGAAATAGAGGACAATATAGAATTATATGTTACCCAAGATATTTTACAGTTAAGTATCCTTCGACAAACGTATGGCAAGGCAGTACCATGAAGATCTAGAAACACATTGGAGTTAATGGCATAGCTTCCTTAGCTGGTTTCTAGTGCTCATCAGAGTCTCTGGTTTGTTGTTCAGCTGTACAGCCAAAGACTTGCATGACCAATGGTCCTGTCTTTTCCCTGTCCTCACCTCTCTTTGCTGATGTCCAAAGGGATTAGTGACAGCAAAGACACTTTCTCCCTTCTCTCCCCCAACATTATTCCTCTTCTGAAAAATTCATTTTATGTTACACAAAAAATAAGCCGTAGGATTATATCAGCTAAAATGTTAGCTTGCAAAAATTGACTTAAGATTTTGGAGTAGTGAAGTAGGTGCACTTCTATTGACTTCTCTGTAGGAGCTGCAGCCTCTTAATCTACCTGTTCCAGAAGCCGACAGTTAACTAATTTATGCCTTCTCCAAACGAGTGTTTTTTAAAAAAATACTGTGAAACTGTTTGGGGTACAGCACCCTTCCTGTTAGAAAAGAGACAACACTTTTTCTTTTGGCTTTTTATACTGATGCAAAGAGTTTCATTTCCCAGCCCCAAACTCGTTTTGCCTGGTGTCACAAATGCTAGACTGAGAGAATCCAGTCTCTTTTCACCTCTAAATGAGTAACAAGTTAACCTGGATGAAACACAGCTTTTCCCCCAATGACCTGCCAAGGGCTGAGCAACTGAACTGCAGTAAGCTCCCAAATTTAAATTAAAATGTTTAGATAGCATCAAGTCACAGAGCATTACTTTATAAAGACGTTAGCTCCGTTTAGGTAAACCCAAGTAATATTTAGAAAAAGGCAACTCAAGCAGTGTTTTCTTCAGAAAGTCTTCTTAATTCACCTTGAATGGAGTTGTAGATCTGAAAACAAACACTATCTGAAAAATTTCAGTAAAATGTCACTGAAAATTTAGACAGTTAAATTTCATATTAAGCAGAGCTGTTGCCAGGAAGTGTTATCTTTCCATCAAATCACAACAAGTTCTGGGTGAAATCTGTACATTTTTGGGGTGTGACTGAAAATATCGAACCTCCAATTTTTCACTGAAAAATAAACATTATCCCTGTGGTCTCTCTGTCATCTCCTGATGAGCTGGACAAATACCATTACAACATTGACTTTACATATGAGGAAAAGATGATACCTCCCAGCCTCTCTGGCTCCAGGGTTTATAACACAGTCCCCATTTTGTCTCTGTTCTGGATGGAAGTATTTGCACTGCAGAACAGAGGAGCTGGAGCTCAAGCACTGAACCCTGATCCTCATGGCGAGCCCGCTCCCAGGCGATGCTGCAGACCAGCCCACCCCAAGACAAACGCTGCGGAGAGAGCTGGTTGTGCTACTCCTCCCAAGCGCTAGAAACCGGTCCCACCGCCTCCACCTTTCACAGTGTTGACCTCCTGAAAGTGCGAGGAGCCTGAACGTGCCAGGAGCACCCAGACACAACTACAGCAGAAGGCAGCTGCTACGGAGAGGGACTTGGTGGTGTGAGATCAGCCAGCGGTGGGAAAGGGGGTGGCTGTTGACGAGGAACTCCACAGCTCTCCGTTTCTCTGGGCCACCTCTCTGGGTCAGGGAGGGCACAACATCTCTCTAGGTTGTCCTGAGTCATCACTCTCACAAGGAGGAAGGTTCTCACCTGGCAACAGAGCCTTTGTAGCTACCTAGTTTTTAGTCCCTGTAAACCAATAGGCTTATGATAGGTATGGGGAAAAGCATTTGCCCCCCAAAAAACATAGCCTACACTCTTCCAGTCTCAATTATTGATTCCCCCTCCCCCCCCCATATTTAACCCTGAATAGTAAAGGATAAGAGTATTGAAGAAATAGCCAATGGAAAAAGAAATGGGAGACGAAAAGCTTCTAATGTCAAATAACAGCGATACATTTTTCATGTCAAAGACATTAAACCATAACAGACACAAAAAATGTAGTAAAACAGTACAAGCATTGTTCCTACAAGACCAGAAAAATTAAGTGGTGCAGATATTCAGCTACAGCCAGTGGTTTTTTATTAGAACATGTGGTGTGTATAATGTCTACACAAAAATAACATTACAGAATTATAATCATTATGTAAAACATGCAGACATGGCTTAGGAAGGTTAAATATTCTGAATGGAAATCAAATCCTTTCAGATATCAGGGGAAAAAAGCGATTTTGCATAGTCCTTCCTGAAACTTGTGATACAATGACTGCAATTTGTTCACCGCATGCAGTTTTGCATACAGAGTAAGTACATTACAAGAATTTTGAGCACCCTGATTGTAAGCAGCAAGCAAAACAGAATGAATGAAAAGTCAGATTCTAAGGCAATATTCTAATGTATTACACCTATATGCAGTTCAGGACAATTATATAATTGAAAATAAGTGATCTGAAGAAAGGAAGAAAAGAACTGTTGGAAAGCTTTTACATGCCAGCCTGACAGCTGAGTTTGGACAATGAAAACTTAATATCAGAAAGCAAATCCTCAGAAGGAGTTAATGCCTTTTTTAAAAACAAAACAAAACAAACACTCCAAAAGCAGAGGACAGAGATCATGAAGAATGAGCAACCAAGTAGGCTGTGCAGGAGCTTCTGAAAAGCACCTAACCTGCACTGTGAAGATCTTCGAATACTGTATTATGAGCAATTCAGTCAGAAGACCAGAAAGAAAAAAGACAAATCAAACAAAACGTATACAACAATTGTCAGAATACATGGGAGCAGAAAGAAAACAGATATGTCGATCATCCTTTCCAGCTCAGCTGAAGTTTGAAGTCATACCTATTGCCCATCATTTCTGAAGACTGAAAAACTGTGTGGAACTAATGAAGGTGAGAATCAGAAAGAAAATGTTAGCATTAGAAGAGACACAAAGAAATTTTGGCAGAGACACTTCTGATTTGGCGGATAACACTGAACTCAGTGGCAAGGAAGAGCATACACTAGAAACAAGGCTCAATCCCTGGCAGTAAAACCTGAAGAAATTAGGTAGTCAGAGGAGTATTTTTATTATGAGCTCAACAGAAGGCGAGTACCTTGCCCCAGCACTCTGAAGTCATCTCAGTAAAATACGGTGTATTGAACCAAAAGTCTTAAAATACTACTATTACGCCATGCTCAGTGCCCAGGAGTAAATAGCATTAATATTCCCAGGACAATTATAAAATACTTTCACTGCAACATTTACTAAAATATTGACAGAAGCACAGATGGGAGACAGGATCAGATCTTGCATTCCCTTGTCTTTATGTAGACTTTGAAGGATGTGAAGGAAGTTTGCTTGCTCTCCTTTCTGCACACCCATGAGAAGCTTGGCAGGCTCTGGATCAAAGTATAGTAGTGATTATTTAAAGTTAGTATGATGTATGAAAAAAAAATGGAACAAGGTGTTTTGCTACACCTTGAGGTAACTGAAATGACAACCATTTGCAGGAAGTCTGAGGCAACCCTAATTCAAAAAATGAAAAAACCCCCCCACTTTTAGGCATGCACCAAGTATTGATTCAGCACAATACTGACACACACTGAAGCCTTTTTCTTAGTACAGGCAAAGTAAAACACAGGCTTAAGGTTACGTTTAACAAAGATACTAAATGGAAACCTGAATACTCAGAGCTGTGCAGGAGTGACAAACCCATTGCAAGCCAGCCTAACGCATGGAGCATCACAGCACATTGTTGTAAACGAGCAAGGATATGATGTCTGATCTGCTGAGAAAATGATGTTTCTGTGGCATGTACTCACCAGTCTTTCTGGGAATGTCAGTATTTCCCTCTTTGAAGCTTCCCCGTCCATCTCCCTTTATAATAAAACTCCCGCAAGCAAAGGAGAAGGGCCCAAGAAAAGGAACAAGATCAGGCATTCAAAATAGCACAGCTACTACAATGAAGAAGCCCAGAGCTAAAGTGATGTTTCATAAGGCAAAGTAAAAATTACCCAGGAAATTTCATAACAGCAACAATGAACTGTTCTCTTGTTACATAGCATTCACCCTTTGTTCTTAAATACCCCTCTGCAGAAAAATAAGCAACAGACTTTCTCTTTCAATTGTTCCTTTTTACATAGACTGTCCATTTTTAATGTACTTTCAGAACATTTTTGGGAGTTAAACTTTGTCTTTGTAGTTCTTACACTCTCCAGTTGTAGGCTATGTAGAGAAATTTTTCTATTCCTCTCTCATTTTACATATTAGCTTCAGTTTAATATGATCAGTCTGAAGAGACACTTGCAGTATTGCTGGCTGGCATAGTGGAAAATACCTTTTATGGTCTAATGCACTGATGTGTACATAACCCTTTACCCTTATGCTTCTTGTTTGTTACTTTTTATAGTTATTTGTGTGATTATATAATTAGCTGACCTAGTTTATTGTGTTTGTTCCATCATTTGCTCCTGGATCAGAACAAGATCATAAATAACAGTGAAAGAACAGAAGCATTTATTTCCATACAAAGTGACTCAAAATTTTCCCTCTGATAGATTTTTGTAAAGAAGGTGTAGTAGAAGAGAAGAAATTCTGATATGAGATTTAAGCATGAAATATTCTTCATCTGATGGAATGGATACTTCCTCTCTGTCTTGGAAATTCTGACTTAAAAAGGAGAAAGTGAATTTTATTCCAAAATAATTTGCACATTATTTGAGGCACTGAGGAAAGCTGGAAGCTCTTAAAAACTCATGTGACGGAAGCTCTAGTACAGCAGTTAATGAAAAGCTATAGAGAATGCCGGTGTTTACTAACAGTTATTTAGCTGGATTCGTTCATACTTTACAGCAAAAATAATTGTGATGGAAATTATACCGTTGATCTGAATATTTTTCCTTGTCATCCAGCACCCTGTTATTTTGATTATTTGTTATTCTTGCCACTAGTTGTTTCTTGTGTGTCTGCTCAGCATGCAATCTGTAGGAACTACCACAGCATAAATGCCAACCATAAAGAAGAACCTTTAAAATGGACAATTAGGAAGTAATCTGTCCTTGAGGAAATTAGCTCCCTCATTCTCTGTTAGTGGCAGATGCTACCAACTGATCTAGAAATGTTTTCATTCCTTCAGCCTAAGCAAATCACTTCCCCATTCGTCAGGCTTTCCACTGTGTTTGAAGCTAACATTACAAAATATAGCTGTTCTAGACACAGAAGGTCTGTGAGATATGATGGGAAATTATAATTTTGCTGTATTTTTTTTATAACATTTTGTAAGATTATATTAGTGCATCCTCTGTAAGGTATTTTATACCACTGAATTTTCTTCCCACAGAAAGGAAATCACATTTTATACTCTGCAGCTTTTTACAATAATTGTTATGGAAGTGAATTGTTGAACTCTTACTAAAATTCTTCAGGAAGTTTATCTAAAGACCTTTTAACAGAGCACTTAAAGGACTGGAAATATTTCTACATTAAGTGCTAAATATTCACTTTAGAAATCTCTCCTATGCAGAAGAAGTTCAGTTGCCACTTTTCTCAAAGGAAATGGATTCTTCCAGCATTGACTTGAAGCAGAGAAAAAAAGTCATTCCCCCTCACTCTCCAGATAATTTAACTAAGGACTGGCTCGTTTTCTAGCCCTACAGTTCTTTATAAAATGCATACATTTATCAGGTTTAAGGTTTAAAAGTGTAATTCTGCTATGTACCTATAACTGCTGGACATAGGTAGGCAAGTTTCATAGCCAAACATCAGTCTCCTGAAAAAGCAAATGAGATGAAATTCATTATGGAGCCACAAGGAACAAATTAACTTCCTTAAAAAGACCGAAGATGGGGCACAGGCTTCTATGACTTCCTTGTCTGCTGGCAGTACTAACTCAAGCCAGTCCTTATGTGCATACCAACACTTTGAAGCTGGTACCTCCATCATTGTAGCCTCACTGCAGGAAGAAAACAACAGTTAAAGCAAAAGCAAACCCAACACTTTAAAACTAAGTTGAGATTCAACCTCTGTCCTAAGCAGAACCCCCCCCCAACTTTGTCACATGTTGCATACATTATATCATACTTAAAAACCTTTGTTTAAAAAGACTTTGAAGTATTATATGGGAAAAGGGTTACCTGGATTTAAATTTTCATGAGGGACTGCAAGAGATATTTTCTGAAGATCCCACATGTTTATCTGTAGACAATATATGATGGAAACACAATAGGAGTTATAAAGAGACTGATGGGAGAACCTTCAGAAATGCACAGAGACACTGGAATAAATTGTTAGCCCTCATTGACAGTATAACATTACTGCAGAGCTACTGTGACTGCTGTGTCAGCCTGCGCTGCTCCACCTTAACAAATTGTTTGAAACCTTATATATAATTAAGCTGTATTTTCATTTTAGCACCCTGTTGTCATGTACCAAGCTATTATGCTTTAGGTTTGCAATAAAATACACAAACCTATTATGCATAGCATGAAGTAGAAAACAGGAATATAATATTACTGCCTTTCTCTCTGTTTGCTACTTATTTAGATGCTCAAGTCTTCTGACAGGCATTTGTCTTACTGTGTAAAGTTTCTACTATCTCTGGGTATTAAATCCATAGAAGACTAATGAATAAATAATAGCAACACATAGACTTCACTTTCATTTGCCATGAGTTTGTAACTTTATTCACAGTAAATATAAAGTATCAATGTAGTTTAAGAGGTATACTAGTGATGAGTTACCAAAAAATACCATTTCCATCAACCATATGTAAACAATTTGTTACAGAGCACATTAAGTTATTGTTGAATTGAAGATGCATTCCAAAAGCTTATCTTACCCATCATATGCTAATGGTTGTCCTACGAGAAGCCACTGATTAATATAGGAGCTTTCAGATTTGGAACATGGTATAATTTTCATCACTTCACACTTCTAATAGAAGAGGATTGATTTTAAAAAGACAAGGGAAATGTAAATAAAATTCTAGGCTAAATTCAGAAATCATTGTGTCCTACCAGTGGTTTGTAAGGCTCTGTTTTTATTCCCTGACTTCTTTTGAAAGTAGCTTTATCCTGGCTCATCTTTGCAATCCTTGGAGAATGCTGCAGCTCAACTCTCCTTTAGGAACGGAGACCAAGATCTTGTTGGAGGTACCAATATTTGTTCCTGCTGTCAAGGTAACATTACCCGGCAATTGCAGGCAGTTAGCAGCTATCCGATTCATCCTGTAGTTACAGCATCTTCTCCATGCCCTCCCAAACCTTAGGAAAAAGTGAAGTGGTTTTGATACACATTGCTTTTTCTAATACTTTGCAACCTCCAAGGGAGATGCAAACAGTCTGAGAAATAATCCTAATGAAACCAATGGCTTTAAATTCCATGGCTATAAGTCATGATGAACCTAAAGTCTTCCTGTGACTCATATTGAACTCAGGAATATAAGGTAATCTAGTAATACCCTTCAAACAAACTGAATCTTCCCAGGTATAAACAAAAGAAGTTGTACTAGATTTAGGCATCTAGTACCTAATCTGCTGCTGCTGAGCAATAAACATTTCAATGTTTTTGAAAGAAAATACTTCTATTTACACCCATTTTAAAGACTGATTTTGTGGTTATTTTCCTGGAGATTGCTCCCACTGGCTATTGAAAGTTGAACAATAGGAAATCTGGAGGTCTTCTCCATCTCTTTTCAATTTATGCCTACCCATGCCTACAACAAGGCTAGAATGTCATTTTATCAATAACACTATAATGCATCAGATACTCCTAGGTAAAAAAGTCTCACTGGAAAAAGGCAACTTTCAAATACTCTGTGATCATATAAAGCCCATTTATTTCCATCAAAACTGTTGCTGCTCTATGCTTGTGAAATCGAGTCCAAAACTTCAAACTAAGGTAAGCCTAAGAGGAAGGTGTTGTGGGTCAGTTTCCCTCAAATTGTTGTTCAAGTATTTACTTAAAGTTGTCTGATAAAATGCTGATAAAAGTCAGGAGCCCTCAGTGTGCAAAGCATGATTATCTATGGCTGACCTGATGCAGCATTGAAGGCAGTATTGGACTAGACCTCCAGAAATCCCCTTCACCCCAAATTTCTGTGCTCCTACTTTGCATGTTTATCTTATGTATTTTTTTAATGTGCAGATTGATATAGATTGTGGGTGCAGTGAAAGGCAGATTCCTCACCGAAATTTGCCAAATATACCAAGAAGGGGGGATGGTGGAAGAGTTTTCTCTCTTGTAGAGAGTTGTAATTAAGTGCAAGAGAAGCCTTTTAATTTAACAAAAGACATTTTTGTGCATAAAGAAGGGAAACAACATCTATCTGAACTGAGAGAGTGGACAGTTGAGGAAATAAGAGTTTCAGGAGAAAACCTGTTCTTCTAGAAGACTTCAAAAGGACATTGGCATATGGGCTATAGTATACAGTCCATCTAGGGAGAATTAGGAAAGAGGGGTCATCTAAGATCTGAATCTGTCTGAAAGTGCTTTTTGGGGAGTGCTGTTCCCTAGCAGCAACAGGTTGCTTCACTGAACAAAAGACAAGAAGGATGGGCAAAGCCTAAAATCCAAACTACTAGCATTTCAGCAGAGGGAGAGCAAGTCAGCTGAATGGGGAAGAGCAACAGAGATTTTTTAGAAATAACATTATCATGAGTGAGTAAATCATAGTATTTCTTTCATTTATTCACCTGCATGTTTTATAGACATTTGTAATTGTACTACTTTGAATGAAACAAATAAAAGCTTGTATTTGCTTTTTACCTTAGTCTGGTTTAAAGCTGACTTAAGGCCATAAGCACTGAAGGACATCATAACATCAAAGCATTCCTCCTCTTGGATGGACTATATCTATACACCAAAGTCTTGGGGCACTTTAATAAGAGCTCTACATCTTCTACCGTACCCGGAGGGTAATGGAGCTACGTGAGCTCCATGGGAACACGTAGATCTGGCACCACAACAATACAGGGAAATGGAAGTCTCTTCTAGTGACTACAGGTGATACTGGAGTCTCTCTAACATGCAGTAAGATATTGGGGTACTTTCCATAAGGGCCAAAGGGAGGGTATCACACTATGCTTTCAAGCAATTTGAAGATTCAGAGCTTTGGTCAGCCAGGCCAGGCAAGGGTGGCACAAAAGTTCTCCTGCCTGGTTTATTTGTGCTAGTTATCAGAACAATTTTACTGTCACTGTTTTAGCTGTCTGAGAGCTCTAGCTGGTCTCTAGTTATCAGTTTAAATTTTTAGAGCATTTGTCAAAGAGGGACTTATGGAGCTACTACTTTAATACTTCCCTATAAAAATGGCCAAAAATGGAAGCCTAAGAATGTAAAATGCTAAAATAAGTACACCTTTCATTTAGCCTTTTAAATTGTGAGCCTACTGGCAGATAATCTTTCATGCTATCATGCTGTAGTGCAATCGATACTAGTAAAACTGGTTTAGGAAAGCAAATTAAAGAAGTCAAAAGGAATTGAGCAAATACATCTAAGGAGCTGTGAGTTCTTCTAATTGCATGAAATCTTCTCTTTCAGAAGGTAGTGTTATTGACAGCTTTGCCAGTCATTCCCTTAGCTGTATGTTGGAAAAAACCCCTTTGCAAACCTGGGGCATATCTGCATTGATCTCTGAGCCACCCGTAACGTAGGCTGGATGTAAGGGGAGAGAAAGGCGGAGTGGATGGAGCGTTCTGGGCAGTACTCTCCTGCAAAAGCAGTGCAGCAGCATAACTGCCAAGCATGAAGCAAGTTTTCATGGATGAAGCAATCTCTCTTGTACCTGCAGTGATTAACATGTTTAGTGTATAAACAGCAGTTTTCTACACTACAGAAATTTTGAAATTTTCCCAACAGTTGCTAACAATGGTTAAATATTAAAACCCTTTATTGGCTGTTTACCTGCTCTCGGCATCATCATATATACTTTCCCTGATAAATATTAGAAGAAATACTGGCGTCAGACCCTATGGAAGCTTTTCTACAGTAGGGTTTCTAAATACTGAAAGATTTTAGTTCTACCAGTCTGGATTTTTTTTCCTCCTTACTGCAGCTATTGCCATATGTTTTCTCAGAAGTGTTTTCCAGAGTATGGGCTTTGTAAACTTATGACAACGAGCAAATGTCAAATATGAACTTCAAAGATTAGATAACTAGGGGCCTGAAACTCACGGAAAGCACTTAAGCTCAAAAGAGTCAGTGTTTCAGATGAGTTCATGGCATCTCCCAAAAAGTGGGAACGATTGTAACTGATTGAAATGTGCCATCTCCTGCACTGGACACATGTATGAAGAAATTACAAAATAAAGCTGTGAATTATAGAATGGTGAGTTCTAACAGTCAGCTAATTACAAGATAAAATCTTAATCCCACCTGAACTAAGGAAAAATATAATTTAGCTTTTCCGCCTTTATCCACGTTTGCATCTATCCCTTTTGTTTCTTTATAGAAGGATACACCAGCTTGAAGTGTTCCTTTAGAATCTGATCAATGACTTGATTCAGAGGCCTTTTGAAATCGTTTCTGCTGCTGAGAAGATTCACCTAAACCCACTGTCACTGTTGCATGATTAGTTAGACTTTTTTAGTCTTTAATTGTTGTAGGATCTCATATGGCCAGTGTCTTTAATACCCTGGGGTTAAATAGCTGATTTTTCTACTTTAGCCTGGGCTTTGGGCTTCCAATCCACTCTGCAGCAATTATAATTGTGAAGTGTGTTCAGGTGGGTTCTTTTACAGCTGTAACCAGTAGTAAATACAACTTCATGTAACCTTCTTAAAACAAATTATTGTTTAAAATTAGCAATATCTATAATAAGTAACAAGTGAAAATGAATGTTAAATTCATCTGTGCATTTATTCAAGTTACTTACATAGTTAGTTAAGCCTCTTCTGCCCCAGGCTCTAAGCTGTGGAATTTGATTTTTAGTCTCTTTCCTCTCCATGGCATCCTCTTCTTGACGTTTCCCTTCAACTATCTGATAACACCAAGCAAGTATATGATACATTAAACTTTTGTGGAGTTGTGACCTCCAGATCAATATGGGAGGCTGAAGCACTCTTGGGAACTATTGAGCATGCCCAAGGATGGCCGTAACCAGACCACCACAAAGGAATAGCTCCTGCATGGTCTTCTTAGGGTGCATTTTTTAACAGCTACAGCTGAATCTACCCAACAGATGCATTATAGGAAACAGTGCCAATTACCTGCTCAAGAAAAATTTTGGGCTTTCTAGGAGCAGTTCCAGCTCTTTTATGCCATCTTATTTATGAGTAGGGGATTGATTCCCTAAGCTTTCTATGAAAAATCAATTTGATGTATAATACTTTCCACATATTGTATTCCAATATTTTTAGAGGAAAGCTTCATGAGTCTCTGATGCATTATTTGGCTGTATTACATCTTATTAATATTATTACTACAGCAGTTTTAGCAGCAAGTGTTCGTAGGAAATTCCCTATCAACTGCTTTTAAAGCACAAGAAGAACAAACTAATGGTAGGAGGCAAATTAGGCTAAAAACTTTCAGGTCTGGGACACTGGGTCAAAGGCAGAATACTAGAAACTGCTGTTACCCCAAGGGGCAGCCAAGGACTAGGAAGGTTAGAAGTGTGCAAAAGAATGTGACTATTTAATTCTATGCCTGAACTCCCTTAAAAGTTCTTATCTCAACAGTGGGGGAAAACCCCCATTAATTAGATGAAATCTTAAAGCTTATTGTTGTGTTCGATCACAATGCAACCGTATTCTTGCAGTGGTGGCCCTTGCACAATTCTTACATTTCCCTGAGATCTTCTTCACTCTCCTGCCAGATAACTTGTTCGCAGTCTAGTCCGAACCTGGCCGGCTGATCAGGAGCTAGGAGTTCAAGGTGAAGTTATGTCAGCATGCAGTCAGGTTCCAGCAGCACCATGTTGTTCTGTGTTTTTCAAGTGGTGTTTTACAACTTGGCTGATTTGATTCAAGGAATTAACCTGCATGTAGATAACTTGAGCTAACACTGCAGGGAAGGTAAGTGCTAAGCAGACCTTTCGAAATGAGATTTGCCACTCCTTAACAAGAACAAAAAGACTGCTTGAGGTGGGCCAAAGGAGCCACAATTACCTCTGCACCTGCAAAGATTGTGGGCGGCTGAGTAGTCACAGCACTGCTAGAATTTCATCTAGGAGACACCCTGTGGCGTAAACTACCCCCAAAAAATGCAGTGACAGGTTCTTTGCAAGAATCCCATTAGCAGATACACAGTCAATACAAATACAGTCAACAGAAGGGTTAGAATCGACCTTTGGTAGAAATAAATAGTGTGTGGGTGTCCATGGGTGCACATATGTGAACAAACACATGGGTATAAACTTACCTATTGTACAGTGTATATATTTTCTGTGTAACCATCTCCAGCTGAAGAATTTAGTTATTTAGTTTTCCTCACTGTAAACACACACTGAATTGACACAGTGTGCAAGTGTTTTGCTCCGCTGGGGTAATTAGCCCTACTGGTGAGACTGTCAGGCTTTAGAAGAGCTTATGGAAGTGAGTAGGGAGGTGAGTTGTTTAGGAAAGATGCCATGCTGGCTGAGAGGTGTGGAGCATGGGATTTTTGGATGGTGAGAGCCATCCATCTGGTTCATCTCTTCCCTTTCAGGAGATATACTCAACATTGTAAGAGTCCCTAGATGCTCATCAATTCTAGGCTCTGATGCTTGTTGCTGCAACTACTTCCCTTGGTAGCCTATTTTATTCTCTAATAACTCTATGAACTGAAAGGGCTCTTCCTAATCTTCAGTACATAATAGACATGGACAAACTAGCTCAGTTAAGTAAGAACTGGCCAGAAGCCTTGTTCATGTTTAGATGCCAGGGCAAAATCTTTTGGGTTTAAAAAAGATTTAAGGACCTCTCACCTTCTTTTATGTTACCCCTTCTTTGTGCCGCTCCTGTTGGGGTGTGCAGATGAATGGGCTGTTCTTGTTCATGGAATACAGAACATTTATCATAAGGTGGGAATATGTTTCTGATATAAAGATCACTGAAAGAGACTCAGTTCCTTGGCTCTGCCTCTGCAGTCTGCTGACTTTTCTAAAACTGTGTTGAAGGGGGGTGTTACGAACTTTTGTGATCTGACAGTACATAGGATGGCAGCAACACAAACTATTCCCATAGAGACAAGTTCCAAGAAGGCCAAGAGGACTACTAACATTAAATAATTGCATTACATTGCATCTCCCTTTCTAGAACTGATTTATTACACATATAAAAGTATTATGATCTTTCCTCCCATTATTTCAAAGTGAAATGCTTAAAGAGCTAATAAAATCAGTATTTAGCACACTTTTTATTTTGTAGTTCAAAACTTCAAGCTTGGCATAAAAAAACATTACCTCCAGGGAGTGAAAATAGCCTTACCCAGCAGCTTCAAATACAATTATCTGAGTCATTCTTTCTTTTACTCCTTGCAAAATACCAAACTGAGGTAAAAGTCCTTTTGGCTGATAGACAAAAGGAAATTACAGCTGTCTGGAGATCAAAAGACTTGCAATAAAACTTGAATTATGACAAAAATATACTGTTTGTTATTAAAGCCTCAACAGTTCATGAATTAAACAACTGTATGTTTCTCTGCATGTTTGATACTGCTTATGTTTTCCTGGGCACATATATTTCTGCAATATAAAGTCCATTACCCTATCTCTGCATACAAAATTGTTTTATTCACATCTCCTTATACACTTACATGATGATTTTTTGTGAGACTAAACCAATTTACAGTAGGTGAGAACTGAGTCCATTGAAATGATTCACTAGGGCAGTGGACAATGTTAAATACTTACAACTGTTCATGTATGCATGAGTAGTCACGCCATTTGTTAATAACCTGCTGACCATCTTGTGGGAAGAAGCTGCTCCGTAGGCAGTATATACTTTATTGACTACCCTTGGCAAAAAGTAGACCAAGAACATTTAAGCCACTATGTACAAAGAATGAAGCAAGGATTTGCCGATGGTACTGCAATATTTATTTTTAATTGAACGAGTGTGCTAGGGTTTCACTTTTGAATAGGATCTTAGGATTAACAAGTTGTTCTTCACATTTCATATAAGGATATGTTGGCAATTATGTTCATTCCAAAAATTTCTTTCATGTTTTAAATGCTTCATTATGGCCTATAAAACAAGTGGATTAAGGGGGCCTAATTCCCTGTACTTTGAATTTAGCTCTTGATCACATTTTCAGCAGTTTTTAAATGGTGGAGGCTGCCCAAGCCCCTGGCTGCAGTGCAGCTGCTCCAGCAGTTGCTGTGCCCTTGTGGGGCAGAGGGTTGTAGAAACTGCAGTGCCAGATCAGGCCAGTAACCCAGCACGCTCAGGGTGTGCTCTCCCACCTGCCAGTACTGGATTTTACAAGCATATTTTCAAACAACAACCAACAAGCAGCTATTTAACTATCTGCCAGGAGGCTAAATTGCTTTCTCTTGCCACTTCGATATCTGCAGGTACCTCGATGTGTGAGGGACTGATACCATACCTAGAATTTTGAACTTAGAGCTCAGCATGTTTTAATTATCCGCAAGAGCACACTCTGTGCTTCAGATTCAAATACATGTTGTGCTAATTGGCTCCTCACAGCTGGGAAAACAATATTTAGCTTAAAGTATGTCCGCTAAATGTTGCTATCTTTTGATTTTATTGGCATTCCCTTTATCCTTGTATAGTCATGTAGGAGTATTGTATTGTGCTCTGCTGAATACCATAGCATAGCCTCTGTGTCACTTACATGTGTCACCTTCTCTGAGGTGGTCTTTTCCCTGACTATTTGTCTTTCCTCTGAGGTAATGGTCCCAATCTTTGCAGTTTTTATTGGAAGTGGAATCTTCTCCCATAGCATGCGTCTATGGTCACACTCACCACCCATCCCTGAGCCCCTGAGTTTATGCAGTATACTTCTAGGTGTAGGCTGACCACAACCAAACGGAGTGTTCAAGATGAGAACATGTTACTGGTTCATGACTTTACTCCTTCCCATTCCTGTCTCTTACTCTAGTCTTTGTTAAAGAATAAAAATAAAGTAAAAAAATCTTTGCTGCCCCGTAAGCCTAATTCAAAGCCTACTAAATTCTTAAGGGATCTCAACTCTCTCAACTTCCCACCAAAGTTTTAAATTTTAAAAGAAAATGTTTCATGTTTTCACCAGTGAAACCAACACTTAATTTTTTACTTTCAGCACCTTTCTGAAGATCTTTCTGGTTAATATAAATTGCCCTAGTTTGAAATTTAACATTGTTGTTTAGATACTAAACTAATACTTGACACTTTAGTTGAATGTGTATTTCTAAATATACAATTTAAAAGTGTTTAGAATTATTTATTTTAAAATTTCTCTTTTTCTCACAGACAATCCTATTTTGGTGGAGTTTTTAAATACATTCATTTAGTTTTTTCCTAGTCTTTGATTATTCTTTTTTTAAATTTCCAGTCCATGATAAGTCTTTGCATTTCACCCTCATGGCTTTGTATTCTTGGTATAAAAGAAACTGGAACTTCATATCACATTAATAATTTTTTTAACAAAAGTTGGTCTTGAAGAAAAAAAAAAAACTAGGTATGTTGCAAAATCAGGCATTGTTAGCTCGCTTCCATCTCACTTTAATGGGAATTAAATAGCAGGGGATACCAGTATGCACTTAACACTGAAACATTGTCTTGAGACACTCATCATTCCAGTGATCTTAACACATACTCTACTGCACACCCTCAATGCTAAAAATATATTACTTTTATTGATACCAATCAATCTTTGACTCTGATAGAGATTAAACAATTTAATGTTGGTAAGCAAACACATACATAAGATACATAGTTTTGGAGGATGTTGTGGAAAAGTTATGATTTTGATTTAACTGCCTTGTTACTTTATTCATGTGCCAGAATACAGATATCAACATCCAAGAAGTTTCTTTACTAGGGGCTGTCAAACCTTATATCCTGCTTCAGTGTGTGTGACTACAGTCTAAAGAAAGATGAAAACATCTATAATTCATTTGACCAACTATACAGACCTATTCTATGATTTAAAAGAATTTAGTTCTTGATCCTGGCAGCAAAAAGTTGATTTTATGAAGTATGAGATTTTATTAGTTTTATCTTAGCATGTGTGATGGTGTTATTATTAGATAAAACAGTACTCAACTTCTTAAAAAAAAACAGCTGCAGTGCTGAATTTTGTGGGATGACTAATTCCAGCAGGCTGCAAGCCTAAGCCATCTTCTCTCAGCTCATCCTTTAGAATATGTCTAGCAAGCTGATAGCCTGGTCTGCCCAGCCCAGCAGCGATACTTCTTAAACATGTAACTTTTGAACAGGTTCTGCATGAAATATTTTACTGTTCGTAAGCATACTGACACTGCTTTGGTCAAGATTTTCGAAGTTGCTTCTGTTAGTCTGAGCTTTGAGGGTGTCAGTTCCAGACTCAGCGACCCAACTGTGAGTCAGGGCCCAATGCTGTTACAGGCAATGAAGGTCTAGTCAATACAGCCGGTGGACTATGGAGAACTATTCACTGCAGACTGCAGCAGACACCTGTGTCTGGTCAGCCGAACAGACCTCAGCTGGCTCTTTTGACCAGGTCTCCACTGATTATAAGAGCTTAGATACTAGGATAATGTGGACACTGGTAAGTTTTAGATTCCTGTTTAGGTCTCTGACTTTGCAACTGAATCTCATCTTGATATCCCTTTGTCACTTCTCTCTCTTCAGCTGTGGGTAAAGATGAGGGGTAGCTGAGAAATGGAAACCTACTGTGAAATACTGCAAGACCCATGGCTGGTCCCTGTTCTCCTGGTTGGTTTTTTTTTTGTTGTTTTTTTTTGTTTTGTTTTGCTTTGTTTTTTTTACAGAGAGATGCTGGGGGCTTTTAAGCCATTTGCTTTTTCTCAGCATCATCCTCTCTCATTTTCTGGTCCTCTGAGACTACGTCTGCAGGCACATGTGCATCTCAGGCCGATCTCTGCCCTTGGGACCAGGATCACCAGCCTCAGCTCCTAGTCTCCACAGAAGTGGGAATACCTGGTCCAGAGGGAGCAGCCTCCTGCAGGGGCTGGCAGGACCCCAGGACTAGTACAGCACCTTTGACAGTGCAAACCCAGGAGATTCATCCTTCTTCACATGACCTTCACTGATCTAATGAGGCCTTTTCAAAGCCAGAAGTCCAGCTCATCTTAGACATCACTAAATGGTATGCATGGTACTGTGTTTGGACACCTACAGCTTTCCAGTCCAAATGCCCAGATAACCTCTCTTCATCAGGGTTGACTGCAAGGAACCATCAGCATTCAGCCCAAATCTCAGACTTACACTTTCTAGATATGCAGCAAGTTGCTTGAACTACTATGCCACTAGGTCCCCACAGACATATGTAGAAATAAAACGATACTGTACAAAGGGGACTATTTCTTTGAAAGTGTATTGCCTTAATCATCATTTAATTGATGGAATAAAAAACATTAGGATAAACAAAAAAGTGGAAGAATGAGTGTGCCAGGGATACAGAATGCTGGAGACATAAAATTTCCATGAACACAATTCATCAAAAATAGAGCAATATTGTAAAAGGTTTTCTACCCAAACTAGGGAAACAGCAGTATGCAGGCAGTGTTCAGTAAACTGCCTGACAGAAATACATTACTATTTCCATGACCATGTTTCCACTAAAGATTAAATGTAACAGTTTCAAAACATCATTAAATGCTAAGTTATTTTTTACTTTTAATGAGCCTGTTGTAGCCTCAGAGCTGGGAGAGTGCATTCTTGCTAGACTTCCTCATTACGTTTTCAGTAATAACTGATATTCCCAGTGCAATTTCCACTCTGAAAACTCCTCCCAAGTCACTTGGTTCATGATGCTATTGTAAAAAGAAGGCATTAGAATGTGTAAATCAGTGTCTAATCATGGCTAAACCTAATGTTAGCACAATTGGGCTGGCAGCCACCACAGAAATGTCTGGATTTGAATTAAATATTTTAGGGGGCTTTATTTGGCACGTATAGCATCATAGAGACATTCAGACTAAGCATCCAAAAAGTTGGGGAGGAACCATGGTTATGTTTGATTCCCTGACTCGGACACGGCCTTTATTTATATATAAATATAAATAAAGGAAATCTGTTACAGAATTGTTTGTCTAGAACTGCTGATTTTGTAACTAACTTTTTGCCCGAGGTCTGCATATTTCCAAAGCACGGCAAGTCACCAAGAACTCCAAATTTAATTGGAGAAATTGGTAGCCTTTGCTAGCTACAGCGAGGCTAGTAACTCAGGAGTCAAGCCCTAGATTTAGGTATTTGGACTTAAAAGTAGTTTTAGCTACTGAGTGGTCTATGCTTCTTACTGTGATTAGTAAGTTGCATTTGCACTTTAGACCACTAAAAAAAAAAGACTCTTTCTGTTTGGAAAAAGCCAGGGTCTGCCAGACATAGAAGCAATACCTTGAATATAACAAAAGGGAAGCCAAATTGTGCCTTTAATATTAGGAGTTCTAAACATGATGATGAAAAAGCTCTGTGCTAGTCAGCAGGGAGGAAACACAGGAAAATTAGAAGAATTCTTGGGTAAAAACAGAAAGCCTTTATTAGCTCTTGGGAAATTCCTGCTTTGGTTTAATGGCTGAACACTCTTAGGGGAATACATGTATTGATCCTTTTTCTAGTTTCTGCAATGTCCTCTACTGTAATTACTTCCCTTTATGTCTAACAGAGCCTGAAAGGCAGATCCAAAATGGAGCTCAGGGTCTTGTATCTGAGCCATGCTATATGCCGTTGGAAAGCAAAACAGAACAAACCCAAAACATGAGCAAATTTAACTTGAATGAACAGCTCTCTTGTGATTATTTTTCAAGGTCTTTGTCATTGCATACATCATCTTTTTGTTTAATATAATGTAATTTGTTACACATAAGTGAAAACCTCTGAACAGTGTTGTCTTTAGCAGAGAGCAGACACTGATAATGAGGCAGAAAATTATGTGAGTGCCCAAAACATTGATTCATTGCTTAAGCTGTCTTTTAAACTTGCTTATGAAAGTAGTGGGTCGTCTGTAGCCAAATGCTTCACATGCCCCATCAGAATTAAGGAGGGCACTGTCCTTGCTCTGAGCTTTCTTAGATCTTCTTAATACCACAAAAAATGAGAAGCTGGTCCTTAAGAAAGCCCCATGTGCCTGACATGATTCCCACAGTCGTACCTGTGTGATGATTTGGCAAATTTGCCGATGTATAATCTAGGGATTCGGCTAATACTACAAATCAGTGCAAAAAAAAAACCATAATGAACTTTCTTAATGGATACATATTCACCTTTCTGACAACTTCAGGGTTAAAAATCAGTTGTAAAAACTTAATGACTGAAGAAAAACACATCAGGCAAGCTGAAGCTTACAAAAAGTTTTCTTGAAAAGCCTTTCTGCAGGGTGTGGTGGCTTGGGAGCGGCAAATTCCCAGACACAGCAAAATGAAGCCATATGTGAGTTAGGTGAAATATAAACCTGGAAAGACACAGAGTCAGCTCTGAGGCAGAGAAAGAATTAGGTGGGTATGCTTTCACAGGGAAATCTGAAGCTTGGATTTACATTTAGGGTGAAGTAAAGTTAGACTAAATAGCTGACCTAAGAAGTTTTTCAATTTTGAAGAGAAGTCCTGAGCCTCAGGAGAAAGACCCTGGGAGTCAGAGACCCATAAGAGCACCCCAGTGCAATGGCAGGAAGGCCTCTAGGAAACTGTGGATAGGGCCAAGTGTAGTGCCTATGTATTTAAGACCCAGCTCAACCTGCAAGATATTTGCGTATTTGCTTTCACTCGTGTGCCACTGAAAAAATTGGACAGGAGGGTCTGAATGCCCAAGCATGGTATCCCGGCTCATTACTTTAGCATCCAGGGAACGCTGAAAGGAGAATCTATCAATTTTGTGCTAGCTTCTAAAGCTGCTGGGTGGGATTGCTGGTGCCAGCTGGGGAGAGGGGGGGTCTGAGAGAGACCGTGTTCCCTTGAGCATCCTGCAGCTTGGGGATCAGGTACAGGCAGGGGGGTTGAGTTGGTGGGGAGCCAGCCAGCAGTAGCACACCCTGGGCTGGAGGATGGCATCCATCCTGCCACCACTGTGCTGAGGGCAGGAAGCGTGGGGACCTGACACGGGGCCAACCCCAGAGAGAACGGCCCGCAATCATAACAGTGAATGTTGAAGATACAGCCGTGGTCTGAGCAGGACCAGCTGTGCACTGTAGCCACACGTGAATGCGATACCTAGGGCGGCCTAAACCCTTGCCCTGACATCCATGGGAAAGGTGCTCAAATGCACAGCTGAGAGGGCAGCCACAGCATACTGCAACAGCAGGTAAATGTAGAAGTAACCATATGGCAACTGTCGCCATGCAAGTCACATTTTCCACACTGCTGGAGATTTTAGATTCAAGACTCCCACTGACTCCAAAAGAGAAATGAATGGACCTTGTTTTGGTTTCTGCAAACACTGCATTTTCCACAGTCATATCACTAGACGTGACAGTGGCCTCCTTTAGGCGTACATCTCTTACGTAGACAGGCGATTTTCCACAAACAGGGCTGTGAGATGTGAATGGATGTATTTTGCCACAACAGGCGTAACCATGGAGGTCTAGGTCGGTGCCCCCTTATTAGGTCCTCAAGTAGTTTTAACAAGCATAATTAGATCCTGTAATTTATAAATGCTGCTGAACTGTGCAGTCTACATCAACAAGAAACACCAGGTTCTGAGGTGTTTGCACTAAGTAGCCTCCTCGGAAAAACATATATGAAGTAATTTGCAGGGCAGGCTATTGTTCTTAGAAGAGGTCATGAGAAAATGAATATTCCTGGTTTGGAGAAATGGCCAATAATACCCATTTCAGTAGACTTCTGAAACAGCAGGCATGTGAACAGACTAACATTTTAAGACTGCTATGATAATTTAGAACAAGGTTTTCTTCAAGTGATTTATTCTTCTAATATCTTGCTAGTCACCATGCTGATACTGAGGATGCCAGAAAACATCAAACAAAAAAAATCTTATATCCCCATGTATAGTCCCGTTCAGTTCTGTGAGGTCTGCCTGGGTGCTAGGATTCACTTGCAGCTTGAATGACAGCAATATTTATATATGTTACATACATATTAAGTTAAGCTGATTGAATATTTCACACTAGCAATTTATCTGGCAAATCTTTTTCTGCTCACCTAATATTTGTGGAAAGATTATTATTTCTTAGATTATGTCTTACTCAATGATCATGTATGCTTTCTGCATGCAGCTCAGCAGACATGATTGGAGTTGTGTTGATCAATTGTGTATAGCAAAATGAAAGACTACTGCTATATAATTGTTGCTCCCCGAGGCTCACATCCAGATCCCAGCAGTTCTCTTCCCAGTTTATTGAGCTGTAGTTAAAGCAAAAGGGGACGCTAATCTTGCAGCGAGCACTCATGGGAAAAACTTTGACTGTTTTAAAAATATGGATGGCAATGAATTTGTTAGAATAAATCAGCCCTGAAAACAAATGCAAAGATGATGTCAGCATGACAGAGGGAACTCACCACAGTCATTGCGGGTGTGTTCACACTAATTCATCCTATTGCTTCCACAGTTTCAGTCAAGAACCTTTTAGCTGACAACAAGGATTTATATTTAGTGCTTGAGGGGAAGAGCAGCCCTTCCCTAAAATACCTTTCCCATTTAACATGTTTTTATTTCAGAAGATAACATCTCCTTTCTTGGCTGAATGGTAGACTTTTGTTCTAAGAAAAAAAGTGGTGCTGTAAATGAGCAGAACACGTTTGTGACTGTACTGATCCTTGAGAGAACATAGACTCAATAATGCTACAACTTTTTTTTTTTAATTAGACTGACATATGTGAGGATTCTCAGGAGAACAACAAGGGGAATTTTTTTTTTCTTCAGGAATTCAGAAATGAAACTGAATGGGCAGAGTACTTTGTAACACATCCTGTTGAGCAAAATGTTTTCGAGTGTTGACAGATTGTCAGTACTAAGTTTTGCAACATTTGACTGAATTCTGTAGTGAGTTTATTAAAGTCATTCAGTGCTGTGCGAGCAAGTGCAATATGTGTTCCACCCATTTTGATTAAAACAAGGCAGAGCACTGGAAAGATGCCAAAAAAAAATCAAGTAATCCATTCATATCTTTTTAGGAAGTTTGTACAAATACATGCCTACTTCATGAATGATGGGGCATGCGGAGAACAAAAAAGAAATTAGTAATCGAGCAGGCAGCATAAAAACCCCTCCTCATTTGTATTTAGGAGTTCACAGTATGAGTATGTGGGAATAGCTGCTGACAAATAGTTCCCTGGGGGACTAGATACAGCATTGTTATATTAGGTCAGCTAAGCAGGGAGAGGGTTGTATGTCCATGTAAGTGTCTAGCAGGGCAAGCAATGGCAACTGTCGTCTTTGCCAAAACAACTCGGCTAACTTTAGCAAAGATTGCAACTTAACAGCATGAAAAATCCCCTCCAGCTGTACTAGTAAACAACAAAATGGAAAATGAAACCCTGTTAACAGCAACCTGATTCTGTTTCAGCTAACTGGGTGATTTACTGGTCAGAGGTTAGAAGTTCTGTCAGTAGTTCAGTTAACAGACCTGATGCATGAGCATCCGCTCAAATCACCATGGCTAAAGTGGGCCTGTTGCAAAGAATGAGCGGTTAAGAGACAATGTTCAGGCTGCAGCTATATGACAAGTGGCTTCTTAGAGCTAAATCACATACTATTAGTGCTGACCTACAATCTTTTGCCTTGTCAGCTGCTGGCAGAGTATCTTGATCTTGTTCTACCTATCTCTGACAAACACCCTGGCTTCCTACCCTTATTTTCCTTTGGCAATCCATATAAACTTTGATATGTCAATAGAATATTTTGCATTGAGTGCTTATGAGAGATGAAAGTGGGTTTGTAGCTGAGCAAACAGTGCCCCACTTGGCTCTAAAGATTCCTCTGTATTGATGTTCTTGCCATTCTGACAAGAAGAAATGTCATCCAGCGAGGATTCTGACACATATCACACTGTATACTTCTGGACGTTATCCATTTAAGATGTACACAAGTCTATTGAAAGGATGTTTTTATTAAGTGTAGAAAATACAGTCCTGCTGCAATATTACTCTAGGCTGCAATACAATCAGGGTTTGGATTTTTTTTTTATTGT
Source organism: Haliaeetus leucocephalus (assembly GCF_000737465.1). Taxonomy (NCBI): domain Eukaryota; kingdom Metazoa; phylum Chordata; class Aves; order Accipitriformes; family Accipitridae; genus Haliaeetus; species Haliaeetus leucocephalus. The sequence goes on from NW_010972898.1 coordinate 7,767,167, forward strand.
TTTACACCACCAGTGGTTGGAGGGAAGATTTTATGAAACTGTCAGCATCCAAAATTGTCAGGGGAGCCAGGTTCAGGATATAATAACACCCATATATTCAAGCAGGATGCTTCAGAGGCAGGATAGCTGGCTTGTACAACGTACTGACAAAACTCAGCTGCTAAGCCTGCCTTGATGGCCCAGGAAAAACTGTGCCTTTGCTGGGGAAATGTGAAAGTGGCAAATACTTAGCACTGGTACCCATATAGCACTTGTTCAGACTAGAGGTGGACCCAAACTAAAAAGCCCTGATGAGAAGCAGACCTAATTTGTTTGGATACAGCACTGTATTAATGCAGTTATACTGACTAAACTAGTACCACTACATCAGGGATCGTTGTGACATTAATCTACCAGCAAATGCATAGAGCTATCCTGGGTTCATTTACACAGATTTCACCTGCCAGACTGGCTTTTTAATAACACCTCAAGGCTTAGCCCAGTGCTTATTTCTGCATATGCTGCACTTGTAAGATGATAAATCTATTCACAGCACATTGGTCTATCTGGGATAGGTCTTCTGTAGGACTCCTTGTCTTTCTTTAACACTTCTCTGTAACAACAGTAACATAGCGGTGTGTACATTTTACAGCAAGTATTTCAAACAAGCTTACTGCACATGAGAGTTTGACTTGCTTATTTGTCAAACAATGTCAAACTGTGAGGTTTATCTAATATCCTTCCTTTGACACCACTTTACTGCCTGAACTTAGGCAAATCGCCAGATCCTCCATTGATGAGTTTTTCCCCCACTTTTGGACTCCTGAGATTCAGTGAACAGCTCTTTAGAAGTGAAAGCACTTACTATTAACTTGAGCGTGTACACCAATGAGAAATGTGCATAAAGACTTAGTTATGGCTAGATTCCATAATCTTTACTCATCCTAATTAGCCTCTGAATTTGAATGGTCCATTGATTATAGTACTCCAAAAGACTGATAGAACATCCTCATTTATGTTGGAAATAGGCATTTTAAGAAAAGTAATTGTTATTGTGAAAGGCAATGAAGTTCACATCCCAAGTCACTTATTACAACCCTACAAGTGTTTATGCAGTAACATGTAAATGCAAGAAAGGTGTTACTCAGGATTAAAAATACCATGCATCTCTCAAACATAGGCACAATGTAGGTTTTATGTCCCCTTTGCACCTGAGGTTTGGAGGTCACATGGTACATTTTATTCTATATAGTGACTTCCCTTGCCTTTTCCTTGCCTCACCCATAATATTCTACGTATTTTTCTAAACATAGGTGCTTGGACTCCAGACATAACACTGTAAAAATCTGTCAGCTCAGTTCAAGTCAGATAATGCCCTTGGCTACTTTTATCTTCCAGTATGTCACAAATGACCACTCATTTCTTGACAGAGGTGTCTGGGTCGGAATACGCCCAGCTTCCTGCTGGTAGCAATTAAAATTATCCACCACCCATGGGTAGATTTGAATTAAAGTACCAGCAGAAAAATGACTCTTGTAGCCAGATAGATCATGCATCAATAGCAAGGTATAAGCAAAGGTGGCACTAGAAGGTGAACTGCACATTACAACAGAGCAAAAAAGGAGAAAAATTCTAACCTCAATGTCATATGAATAATGGAGAAATATTACCACTGACACAAGAACAGGCTAGTGCAATGCTGAGGGAACAGTGACACAAATGGCAATGACGGCTGTAACATCTGGGAAAAGAGATGGAAGAGCCAGGTAAAGCACTGGGGATGCCAGCAGGGTAACTCCTACATCTGAGAACGGCAAGGACTGCTGGATCCTCAAAGGAGTGGTGAAGATATCATTTCCAGCTGACACAGATTTCAAGCCAGGACATATCTAAAGGCCCTGTTCTGCCCTTAGTTGATTTCAGTAAGTTTCATGAGTAAACATAATGGCAAATGGCTACAAATAGCCTTAAAACTCCCATTTTTTTAAAGTCTGTTACAAATCAGTGTTTACAAATGACAGAAACAAAAGATAAGCAATTCCTTTAGGTCCAGCTCTTAAGGTTTCCAAACTGATTTATGGCCCCTCAACCCATTATGCAGCACTTTCTGTCTGCCTGCAGAGGACTGGGATGAAGAGGCTCCACCTCCTGCTAAAGTCATATCTATAGTAAGTAATTTTACTTGCCTATTGCTGACATTGCTATATGGCATTGCATTATTACACAGTTGCAAATGAGTGGGGGAAGCTGCCTGCACAACTATGTAAAGACAGTAGTCCATAAGCAAGCATTGGTATTACAGTGTGTGCTTATCCTATGGAAAAACACAAGGACAGTGCTCTTGCCAATTAAAGTTGTTCCTGTTTCTACATATCTTTTGCGTTGCTGTTCTGCTTACTCCAAAGCAAGGGTCAAGTTAAGTCCAAGCCTCTCCATAGCTGAGCATATTTTTCTTTATCTATTGAGATAGCTCAGGGTCAGATTAAGAATAAAAATATTTGTTCAAATTATTTTTATCAAAGTAATTCTACTGGAAACTGCAGAATTTTCAAAGCTGCCTAAGGCAAAAAAAAAGGAGAAGGAAATGTTATTAAAAGATGGCATGAGCTTTTAATCATGCACAGTATTTTATTGCCTTGTATATTCTTCCCCAGTGAAATTTATACCTCTAAATAAATGTGTATGTTCTACAAAGAACATGCCAAAACAATTCTCTTTCAAAACTGATGCTGCTTCTAATTTTAGGGAGACTAAAAAAGAAAAGAAAAAATTGATCCAGGTAATACCTGGGCTGAACTTAAGCTATTTGATATGTATCTAGCTAGCTATACTTAAATGCATATTTAAAAAAAACAAACATATCACTGTGTGTCCTATATCCTTTATGGCCAGTTATTATGCCCACTGGTGTATGCATTCTGGGTGCTGTAATGCAAATGCCCATGTTATTTCAACAGTCAGTGGGGGAGAGAGAGATGGCACCAGAATGCCATTGATTTACCTTCTTTTTCCATTTACTATAGGTTGAAACCTGGACAGTGTTCTTTGGCTGGGTAGCTGGGATTTATATGGCTAAAATTAAGTTCAGTAAATCCTGAATTTGATGCCTGATAGTACTGATGCAAAGTTTTGTGCAAGATGGATAGAAACACAGCAAATGAAGAAAAATATAGTTCTTAATGAATATTAGTAGTCTTTAAATGAGAAATTCTTCATTATATGTCTTCCTGCTTGCTAATGTACTCTGCCACAGAGCTTCTGCAGTGCTTGAAGTTCAACATCATGATTTTTGGACCCACTTTCATACTTGGAGAACTCATCTATAATGGCAGAACAGCATGGAAACTATAGGAGTAAAAGGATCTATCCATGTATCTCTCAAAGATTTGGATGGTTACAGTTTTAGCTAGTCTTATATTTCATCATCCAGTTTCCCTACCTGGACTTTCACATGGCTGATAAAGAAATTAATTACATAATGATTTCATAAGAATCTGCCATGACAAATTATAGATGCGAGATTACTATTTCATGGTTATTTACTAGTGCCACTTCGAGTTGTAAGCATAAAAAATGCTTAGTCTCTCTATAATCTATCTTTCAAATTGTGCTCAAGAGCACAGTGATCAAAAAGGTGTGCACAGCATAGCAATTACAGTTGTGATTTTCCAAGAAAAACGGCAAGGCAGTCTGGATAATCAGTAAGACTGAATGAAACTCTGGGAAAAAAATTGGAAAAAAAAAAAACCTAGAGAACATGGCATTCCTACAGCTTGCCTCTGCTGAACTCCCCTGCTGTGATGCATAATTGTGCCAGACAACCACAGGGAACACTGCAAAGACTGAAGAGATAACTAAACTCTGGAAAGGTTTGTTTATCCAGTCCATGAGGTATGCACCAAATTGCAGGTAGTTTAGTGACAGCAGAACTAATGAGGTCTGGTTTGCTGTGGCTTTGTGCATCACGGGTGCCTTCTCCAGTGTGCACAAGACCCAACTGAGGCTGAGGGAACAAGCACTGAGCTCATTCCGCTGCCCAGCTCACCATGACCACGACACGTAGAGGTATCTCGCAGGTTCAAGAGTCAGGAACCTGTGATTCAGGACTACAAGAACCTATGGACTCTCTCTGCATAGAATACATAAGCCTTATGTTATTAAAAAAACAGGTTACAAAGGTCTAAGCATCAGGTATACCCCATTATTTGAATTTGATGTGCTAAGCAATCCTTAGCAATGCTAATATAAGAAGGATAATCAAGCTAAAGGCAACCCAAGCTGGGCATACTTTGAGCCTCTCCACTAGCCTCTAGACTCAGCAGCAGTTATGGTTTTAAGACTCCAGTGGCACAACGTGAACCTAATGCTGTCATCCTTTACCCAGACTGGCATCAGAAGAACAAACGATCTCACATTAATGATCTGCTTTCCACTTCATACTTCTGCTCTCCAACATAGCGATGAGAAAGAGAGATGCTGAGAATTTAGCATTTTTGTCTGCAGATAATTGACTTTTTCTGTCAGGATCTGAAACAAAATTTTATCCAGATTGTGTGACAATTCAGGACATGTATGGCTATGAGTGCAGGCTAAAAGAAGTCCTGCTACATTTTCATGGATGAATGTATAATATTAACAATATGACCCAAATACACCCTTGAAGCATTAACCCTAACAAATAATAAGCCCTATAAAGAAATTATAGATTAGAAGGCAAAATAATTTCATCCAATACAGAAAGTGAAGTGTAACAAAGCTAACCTGTTTAAATACAGATTTATAGTATAATTGTATCCTGCTGTTTGCTGAGTAAAATAAAAATTGCAAGTAAGGTCCAAAATTCATTTACTCGTATCCCTTAGTAGACAATATCACTAAAACTCACATTTACAAGGAGGAAGAAGATTTCTGCTAATTTTGGCATCCTGAAATGTATGTTCCTTGTCAGGCTAAGCAGCCAACGTTATGATCTGCAGAGAAGTAATGGGTATGCTACTATTCCTATAAATGGAAGACTGCAGACAGCAGATCTCATCTTGTTCCACCTGCGGGAGATAGTGTTGTGAGTTAACAGGAGACAGGTTATGAGCCAAACGCTGTAACCAGCTACATTAGCTCAACCCTACTGATTTCACTGAGGCTTAACAAGTGTAAATGAGGACAGACTTGCCCTTAACCGAGAGCTCCTCATGTCAGATAAAACAAGAATGAGAAGTCCTTGCAACTTTCTATCTTTTCCTCTTAGTAAATTTTTTAAAGTATATATGTACAGCACTGGCTGTTATTAAAGGCAGGAGAGAGGCTATCATCATCACAATACATACTAAACAAGGAATGATTTTTTGTAAAGGTGACTGGCTGTAATTTGGGGTTAGAAGGCAAGGCCACTATCTAAAGCTTGAAAGTTTGTATTCTGGGGCAAGGACAACTCAACAAAATACTGACATTGGTTGTTCAGTTTATCAGAAAAGTAGAGAAAAAAAAAAGAAAATATTCCCCATCAAAAAAATACATGAATTAAATATAATGCAGGGATTTTCTCCCTAAGGTCTCCATGATGAAGTGAGTCTTTTTTCCCCACAGGAGAACACATTTCTTGCTTTTTCCAAGGAAACAACTTCTGTGCTTTGCAAAGATAAAACTTCTGCCTCCGAGTGCGAAGTGGAAGCTGAATGTCAAAGGGTAAATTCCATGAGAGATGACAAGTGCTGATGGGCTTGAATTTGCACAATCAGCGGCATTCAGTCTCTCCAGGGGAGGTGACATGGGGTGTCGAGGGAAGGAGGAAGACAAAACGAGTTCAGGCTGTCATCTCAGGAGGAAAGCTTGGTAAAAATATGTTCAGAATTTGGAGTTTGCCAATGAAATTAGCTGAAATGCCTTAAAATATTTATTTGGTGGGTTTGTTTCATGTTAATAAAGAATGGAACAATCTCTTCAAGTTCTTGTTTTGCAAAAAGAGGAGCTGGGTGTGGTGGGTTAAAACACAGGGAGAGCTTATTGTTTATCCATTTTTTTCTTTCTTTGTTTTGGAAAAATAGTCCTTAAGGAATGTCGAAAAAAATGGCAAAGTAGGAAAAAGAGCAGGATGTGATTTTTCATAGGGTTAAGCACCTACTTGAAAATGCAGAAGCGCACAGCTGGCCACCTCCCATGCTATATGAATTATATGAATTACATGAGAAGAGAATCTGCTAAGAGCTTGTCTCATGTGAATTTGAGGTTCAAGAACTACCCCTGAATAACTGTGGAACTAAAGGTATCTCTACATGAAGGAAATACTTTCAAGAACAGGCAGTAGTGGATTCCAAGCATGGGTATGTAGTAGTGCGCATTATAGCACACTGAAAGAAGGAAACTGTTTCAGCTTCCTGAGGAGAGCAGTGGTAGGGTCTGCTTTAGAAACACATCCTGGTCCCCTCAAAATTAGTCTAAACTATCAGATTGGCACATATTAGTATGTATATGGATGCACATACTTACATGTACACATACACACACACAAAAAGGGTATCCACAACAAAAGCAGAAGATGAAGATAAATAATCCTACCAGAACAACTGATTGCTTAAGTTACTCTTTCCTCTGTTTTTATGAAGTCTGGAAGCATGACACATGACTCTATCTCTCCATGACTTACATATGAATATAATTTCCCTGCCATGCTATTTTTCCCCTCCAAAAAGTCCCTTCAGATCATGGGAAGTAGATGTGGTACAGATAGCAGGTATAGGATAAAGACTAGTATTATGTATGTCAGCTATATGGATACCCAACCAAAATCCAGAGGGAGGAAAGACCAGTCTTACTAAAATAAGAAAGGACTGTGAGCATGTTATAAAAGAAACAGAGCCCCATGCAGTGGTACAACATTCTGCAGAAACTGGCTTTTGCAGTGACAGAGAGTATCTTCTGGCAGATTTTTAGAGAGTTTTTCCTACTTCCAGAGGTTTTTAATGCAGCAGCTAACAATCTGGTTACCGTCATGTAAAACACTAGCACAGGCAAGGCCCAGAAACCTTTCACATGGGAGGTCTAGCTGAGGCCAATACTATGAGCCTTCCTGTAGCTCATTACGCTGTAATGGAAGATAGACGCTTCTCCTTCCCCTGAGATTTATCAGTGAGGCAGCTGGTACACATTCATTACTTTTTTGTCAATATGCACCTTTAGGCCGGTGAAGATGTAACCTTATTCTCAACTTGATTCAGAGAACTGGTGTCTTCTGTGCTTCAAAGGCAGCCTGGATCTGATGTTTCCCAGACCTACAACCAGGACTCCTTTCAGCTGGTACCGGCCTGTCACCCACTGGGACCCTGACATAAATGACAACTGACAAGAAAGTGCTGCCAATAGAGAAAGCCAGGAATCATAAGCCTTGCATAATATTCTTAATTTCCTGGCCTATTTTACAAGTGAGAAATGGACCAAAATGGAAAGACGACAGTTCTTCATCTATCAGAAACATTAGGCACAAGGAATCAAGAGGAAACTCTCATTTTTGTTATTTGCAGGTGGGGAGAAACAGAACTACTCTGTAGTGTGGAAATTCCTACCTGCCATACAATTTAAGGGTTTATCAGTCAGTCTTACTAGCTTGCCCCAAAATTGAGTGAATTGAGTTGTAGTGATAAAAACATCAGCATGACATTGTCTTGACAGAGGAATTTCTACCAGGGATATTGCCTGGTGCCTCTTTGAAACCCGTTCTTTTATGATTGAGCATTAGCAGGAGAATACAGATTATAATATGGATAGGTGTCACATCCCAATTTTTCATGACAATGGCTCAGGTTTGCTGATTCCCAAGTCAGGATTAAGGTGAAATGATACCAGGGATCCTTTAACTCACAAAACTCAACTTTTATTTGCTCACAACAAGAATTAGTATGAAACTACATCAGTAGACTGCGTAACACGTGCTGACTATACGTCACCAAATATACATACAAGCCTTACCTACTTGGGGATAAATTCAGGGA
>NW_010972898.1:7775184-7789994 GCF_000737465.1 Haliaeetus leucocephalus
CCAGACCCGGTCAGCGGTTGGTGTCGGAAGGGGTGAGGGGTGGGGGTTACGGGAAAAGAGAGAGCGCTCACCGGCCCTGGCTCCAGCGCGGCTCCCCTCAGCCCAGGGGTCCCGCTCCACAGGGCACGGGCACTCGGGGCTTCAGTTCGCGCCCTTTTATCCCCTCCCGGCCCCTCCTTCGGGCGGGCACTGGAGCTCATTAGGCTAACGAGCTAGCCTCATTAGGCTAACGAGGTGTGACGGGCGGTTGGTGCTTCTGGAACCTTCGGGAAAGGGGTCTTGGGGGCCGTGTGGGGGCGACGTCCCCTCAGGCGCGGACCCGAGGGCGGTCGGCCGGTCGGATCTCTGGCCGCGGCCGGTGAGCTGCCCCGCTCGGCCCGTCAGACGAGCGTGTGCGAGCAGGGAGCTGCGCCCCCTCCGGCACGGCACGGCACGGCCTCCCGCCCCGGGCTGGTGTCCGGGGCGGGTCGGGGCCGGTCGGCTGCGTTTCACCTGACAGGGGTCCTTGCTAGGCAGGGTTCCTGGGTTTAGGCACAACTTGCCCCGCCGCCATGTTCCAGACATGAACTCTTTCCGTCTCTCACAATAGGAAACACTGGAAAAGGGATCATTCTCAGCGCAGAATGATTTTAAATTACTGTTTTTTTAAAAAATGGTAAGTTACAACAGAAGGTTTTTACTCCCTGAATGTAGGAGAAAACATGCTTCAGTTGTAAAAAGATCAAGTGTGAAACATAACTTCTGGACAATATATTGTGTTGATGATATGTATGTGGGGAGGGGGACCTTGGATTGTGCAGAGTTATCTTTTTAAGGTATCAAGAGAACTATTTAATAAAATAAACCAGGTATTACTAAAAAGAAATAAAGGAGGAAAACGTACTGGTGTTCAATTAATTGTAATTACAAGAGAAGCACCTGAAGGAAATTAGAGAAGATAATTAAAATAGGGAATATATCCATAAAGGATCTTACATTGGCCACAGTCGTGAAGATGTCTGACCACCTGTGTGGTGTCCTAGAAGGACTAAAAAAAATGAAAGTGTATTTTATGGTGTAATTTTTCATAGAATGTATGTGTGAGTGTGGCAGTCTGACAGCTCTGCCAGATACATTTCTCCATTTAGTCATGGAGGATACAGAGCACAGGACTGTCATGATTAACATTTATAAACGTCCAGACAGATGGAAGGGCAGGTAAAAGCACTGAACCTGGCCAGCTACAAGTCAGGCTGAGCAAGCAAGAGCAGAACACTTAATGTGGCATAGTAAGCTGGGAAAATCAGCCTCAGAATTGAAGAATTAATACTTCTGTAACACAGAACAAGGGTCACTAGAAACTATTTTTATGATGATATCAACCTAATAAAAAATGCATATTTTTTGCATTCTGGAAGATATTAATTTTATTACAAACAGTCTTATTTATGAAACATATAGGTGCAGAACCACCCTGAGAAGTCAAAAAAACTAGCATATGTGCCAGAAATGGGGATTCAAACTCAGTTCAATCATTGAGATCATAGCTAGAAAACCACTGAAGAAATATGGCCTCAATCTTTCTTGCTGGAATATACCAACCATCATATATCAAAACCTGGAAAATGACATTTTTATATTAATAGGGAGAAATACTTCTCTCTTAAATCAATGACTAAACTCACATTATTTATGAGTCCCACCCATAAGCAAATGAAGAATGGATTTTTTGTTGGATTCTTTCTGTATAAAAAGCAACACAGTTATTCTTGTATAGGCTTACATTTTAATTCACTGTTGTTGGCCAGAATGATTTTTATCAATACGAGTGAGGATTTCTATGATAATGCAAATGTCATGTAAAGTCACACAGGTATTCAGTATAACAGTGCAGGGAGTTGCATGCTTTTGAGTTAGATGAAGTCATCTGGAATATAAAGCAAGTCCAAAAAGCTGCTGGTGTTTCCCTGTGGAGTGGTGAACAAAACATTATTACGAGTTATTTGTAAGGAAGCGTAACACTGCTAATAGTGCATCAGAGGCAGGATGGGTGAGAGCGCAGCATAGGCACTAAATTGTGGTGGAGGATTAGAGCCCTCTGATCCACCTATACGATAATTAAGAAGAATTCTTGGGAAGTTCTTGTTGACAAAAATAAATAAAACACCCATCTACCTAAATAATGAACTTAAACGGCATGTCTGTCTTTGACTTGACAGTACCTTTCAGCTTTAAAGCAATGGATGGTTTGGTGTTACACAGAGAGCAACTTAGGGGCAGGGAAAATAGTTAATCAGTAAGCAGGAACTATAGAAGATCCTTTAATCTAGTGGTCAATGGGGCCCATACGTCTATTTACTGAAAATCCCAGGAGAAACCGGGGATGGTACCAACTTTGCACTCTGCCAGGGAGGGAAAGTGCACTGCATAAAATGAAAGAGTTTCTTCATCTATTCTCCTCCCTCCCCCCCTGAGGAAAAGGCCAAAAGCTAGTCATTTTAAATGAGGAAGTTATTGGGGATTCAAAATTTCCATGTGACACATGCTGTGTTGATCCTTGCTGAATGTGAAGATCCTTGAACAAAGACTAGTGTCTGCAGCAACATGGCGAGGACGGGTCTGAAAAATATTCACCTATTTCAAAGAATTTGCTTCTGCACAGAAGGCCATCATTTCACCATGTACCTCTACTAATAGCAGAAAGCAATACTGGTGAAAAAAGACACATCTGCTCCCTGTCATTCCAGAGCTGCTTGTGAAGAGGTATTTTCTAGAATCAGCAGCAGTGAGTTTTCTGTAGATAAAAAGTCTGCAAGATTTTTTGTGTTAGATGAAGTAAACTAGGTTTCCTCAGACCTTCTTAAGAAACAGAAAGGAAGTCTGAGGAACTGAAAAATCAGGCTCTGAAGCTGGAATCTGAACCACCAGGGCAGAACATCTGAATTTAATGAGGCTCTGCTTGACATCAGCAGGAGTGTTGCAAGGCCAAAGTATACAGGATTAGGCCTCAAATTAATGATGCAATGAAAAGGAAAAATGCATAATTTTAGGGAAGATCGTTTTGATGATCGATTTTATAATTATTCATGGCACCTAATGTGAATTATCTGGATACTTTTATTGATGGCATTTATTAATGCATTAAATTTTAAACTGTGCTCTGGAAGACAGTATAATACAGGCAGGAAACAGAAAGAGAGGTCAAAATCTTTCAAAAGAGGCTGAGAAATAAGGATGCTTCATGCAATTAAATGCTACATACAGAATCCAGCTACTGCTATGTCACTGTCTTAAGCCTAAACCCTTATTACAGGGCTGCTGCAACAACTCAAGATTGAATTCTTATATCTTTTAATTTTTTGTGGTATAATCAATTAATGAAACATTAAAAAAACATCCTTTCCAAATGCAGTTTCCAAAAGAAAATTAGTTAAAGTCAGCTTAAAATCCCCTTGTACTCTCTTCATGACTGCTTTATTTACACAGTGCTTCTGTGGTCCCAAATTTGTGAAAGACTTCCATCATCATGCTAGTAGTTCAGACTTGCTTCCTTCCCACACTCAGTACAGACTCCTTAGTTCTGAAGCTGTAGTACTTAAAATCTGATTTTATTGTAGTGAACCTGCAACAAAACTGTGGTAGTTTTCCCACAGTGAAGCAGGGCTTGCTACTTATTACACCATAAGAGATCAAAATTATTCATAGTGAGAATGGACTTACTGATTTTGAAGTCAGAGTTTTTTGCCTGAGAAGAATCTAGTGGAGACTGTTGATTTTCATGCAGATGGACTCCTTAGCTGTTTGAGACCTTATCCTATCTTTGCTGTAAGGTAGCTACAACAACTTTAAGACCTAAGGCAATCAGAGTTGCTTCACATCACCAATAGTGGGAAACATGGTCTTTCAGATAAGTGAGGTGGCAGAAAAATTTCTTCTGCACTCTCATGAATATCCAGCTTCCTCTTTATCCCCCAACAGCATTTTATCTTCAAGCAGTAGAGGGATAGGAAAACCCTGATTACTAAGGAGAGTGCCTTTTATGCTAAAGTATTTTCATTTCCATACTATTCTGTGGAACAATGCATCAAAACCCTCTGTATCAGGTGAAATGCACACTGTGATTTGTATACACTCCCACATAAAAAGGAGGTTAGTAAGACAAATCCCACTTGGCAGTCTAGATGTTCCAACAGAGCAGAGCTTTGTGAAATGTAAAGCATTCTCCTTAATCTTTATGATTTTATGGAGCTTGCAAAAATGCAATGTTTTCAGCGGTAAAGTGTGTGACATTCTTCAACATATCCCTGACATTAAACACAGCACTGTTTATTTCATGCCAGCAGCACTGGCAGGACAGCTTTTGCTGGTGCAGTCTCTGATTTCAGATAGGGTTGGCTGAGTTTTGTCTTCAGAAAGCTCTGGTCCAGCTGCAGCCAGGTGCTTGCTAACTTTCTTTTCAATATCTGACTGGCTAAGCTCGGAAGAATTAACTTGCTCTTGCTCCTCCCTGTGTGAAAGGGTATGAGGAGTAAAGCCCTGAAAACCTTTCAAAGATTTCAAGTCCCCTGCAAAAAACACTGAAGAACTGGGATTTCTTCTTTTCAATAGCAGATAGCTGATCCCTTCTGCTAAATAACAATGAATAATGTGGAGTTTGGGTAGACATTTGGACCATTATTTGGGAAAAGAGGAGGCTGGGAGGTCTACTGCATAGCTGCAGAGTATTAGGCTAAGGATCCAAATTCAAGCTAGGGCATGTTTTCCCAGCTCTGTCTCAACAGCTGCCTCCTAGCTGCTTTACATGTACAAATCTTCCTATAAAGATTGAGTAACAGCCTGTAATTTTTCCTTTGGCTCAGTATTTCAGCTGTATGATAACAGTACTGCTGCATGAGCCAGTATTATACACGCTTACCCTCAAAACCTCCATGGAAGCGTGTGATGGAGAAGGGAGGTATTGCTACTCAGAAGCTCACAGTTTACCCAAATTCTCATTTCCTACTCTCCAGTTTGATCCAGCAGACAAGGCAGCCGGTGCTATCCAGGGCCAGATCTTGCTGTTTTTCTAGGGGTCTGAGAAAGGATGGAGGGGAGGGCACCGGCTCTCCCTAGCAGCTGTCAAAGGCTTTCTGGTGCAGATGCAAACAGCCAGCCCTGTGGGAGGCCACAGGAGGTCTGACAATGATCTCAGAGTAGTACCATTGCAAAGCCACGCACTGTGTTTTTCTGTACACCCGCAGAGATGCATCAGCCCTGGCGCCCATCTCACAGTAAGGGAAAGATGGGAGCACCCTGCTTTCTCCGGCTACGGATTCACCGGCTGCGGCAAAGACCCCTGAGCAGGGACTGAGGTGACAAGTCTGCCTCACACTCAGGTGTCTGCTCTCACCTGAGCATCCTCACCTTTCCTGCTGCACAGAAAGTTGTGCTCATACACGGGGGCCACTTAATGCTTTCCAAAATGTTTTTCCAGTCACCTCGGCCCGGGGAGGATTTTCTACAAAGTGCTCAGGCTTTTGAATCTCTTTTTAGTGACAATCTGCTCATCACTTCAAGAGGCCCTGAAACTGACGGTACCCAGCTAGCGTAACGGCTGCCCAGTGATCCAAACGAGATCATCAGCACTAAATGTACATGATTTCAAGTCTCCTGAGCTCCATTTCTTCAAGTGTGTGTCGTTATTCTTCTTCCATACACGCTCAAAAGGAAGACTGGTTTAAAGACTCTCACTTCAGCTGTTTATTAGATGAGATAACACAAACATTTCATTTTGAGCACTTGAGCAAAGTTTATAGTTTCCCTTCCAGGGTGGCTGACCTGAAAACCTCTCCAACAACACTCTTGAGAAGAAGCATAGAAATGTTCATCTTAAAATCAATTTCAGATAGCTATTAATAATCAAAATCAGTATAGCAATAGAAACCAAGATGCAAACCTCATTATAACACTTTCTAGGCCTCCCTGTGTTTAATGTAATACCATATAGCTGGCTTAGAATTGATATTTCCTTTGATAGTGCTATTACAATGGCACATAGTATACAGAGAGGTATTAATCTTGTTTGCACTGCTCACAGCCCCTGCTGACCTAAAAATTAGAGCTCAAATTCAGATCAGGTCTGTGTTTTACTATTTCACAAGGTAGAGAGCTGTTACCCTGTTTGCAGGACAAATGATCAAGCTCACAACTCACAGTTGTTCTGCACTGGATGGATGCTCTTGCTGATAAGAGAGATGCGAAAAATCATAGTTCCTGAGAATCTAAACTTACATTCGAGTTAGTAAATGTAAACAAAACTTCCTGGTCCCTCTTTTCTCATATTATTCACTTCGGCAGACAAGTGTAACCCTGTGGCCAGGCTGGTCTGATAAATGTTTAAAGTGTTGGTCATGTGCATCAAGCATAAATCCATACAATGTTTCAAGTAGATAGTACATTCAATTTTTCAATGCTAAGAAGCCATCAGGATAGCACAACTCATTTTTTTTTTGTTATGTTTTATAAGACATTCTCTAAAGAAGTGCTTTCTCCCCACAAGTAAACTCTCCAGTTTGTCCTCAGCTTGTTTCTTTCTATGTATTGCACATTTCTTCCTGGATTAAGCAAAGCAGCAGTCTGCATGCCAAATTTGAAGTCATCTGCAACCCAGTTATGCTGTAAAAAAAATTTATAGTACTGATATCCTAAACTAGATTTTAATAGGTATTGTGATGAGAGGTGTTATTGTATTACCAGCCTTGAATTAATTTTCATTATCTTTCTTTCTTTTAATTAATCATTTTTTTTCTCCTTCCTTTCTTGCACTGAGAGTCCAGTAAGACCTAATGGACACTGGGGAAGTGGGGAGAAGGGAGAATAAATGGAATATAGGGTTGTAGAAGCAACAATTTTCTTAAATAACTAAGGCCATGTAAAGGAAGGAATTAATCTTTTAAATTAATTAGACACACTAGCACAAAAAGATTAAAAGGACTGGAGAGTGCCCTTTTGTGATCATCCTGAAGTTATGAATCTTTCAAATTATACCTGGAATTATTCAGCCCCTTCAAAATGAAATGCAGTTTCACGTTTTAAACAGACTTTCAGAATGTGGAGCAGAGGTTATGTTTTTAAAATATAGTGATCATTGCTTCAGAAAAATTGGTGAAAGGAATGAGAAGAAAGCGTAAGAGTTGTCTCATACATGTCTTAGAAAGGAAGGTTAGTGGAGATCACTAGATTGATTATGATGATCCCTTACATACTGAAATGTATCAAGGCTCACTCAGATTTCATGAAACAAACCCACTGGAGTTTTAGGTCATACTTCAGTCTTCTGAGGAACTTCAGCTGTATAACATGTGTAGAGAGCAGGTCACCACTAACCTCCTAGGCCTTTGGAATGTAAAGAACTGATGAGCTAAAATATACCTGGATAAACCTTATGGCTAACCATGTCTAGGCCACAACACCATCAAGGTCCCAAGCTGGTACAAGATCCCTTCCTTATCCAGAACCAGTGATGAGTCTTAGGCCACATTGACCAAGACACTTGCCAGGTGCCCAGCAGTGTTTTAGCAGAGCTCTGGTCCAATATTCTTGCCTTCATCCAGGTCCAAGCCCCAGTGCTACAGAGGAGAGCAAACCCCCCAAACTGTGCAGTGATGGTGATGGGAGATCCTTTTTTGATCTTTGCTGACAAATGGTGAAGGCTTGAAGTATGAGATTTAATTATTTTTATTGCCTTCAATTATCTACAGTACTAAGAATGTGTTTGGAACCTGGAAAGGAGGGGATGAATAGGGTACTCTGCAATCTCATGTTCTGGTCTCCCAGTCAGACTTCCCTTCACCTCAACTGTATTATTATCCATTCAAAATTTCAGTTGACTCATTTCAATTCAGTTTTCAATTTTTCAAATTGAAAAACTTATTTGTGCAATTAGAAATAGTATTTCATATTTTGTAGAAGGAAATCTGAAATCTAATACTCTAGGTGCTACATGAGTGTTGAGGAACTCTGATCAAATAAGAAGACATTCAGCTGGCTCACTGTAAAGATCAGTAAGAAACAACATCCTTGCCCTGACACTCAATGGATAATACCTTGGCAACAGTAGAAGCAATGGCACAACTCTTGATCAGTGCAGTGGAGCGAAGACTTCACAGCCAATATCAATCAGGATTCAACCAGTAGCAAAAAAGATTGAGTCACAAAGATAGCAAACAGCATAATAAATGCCTAATAAGAAAACAGAAGTAACTGTTTGACACTGGCCTAATTAATACGAAGTACACATTTCTCTCTGCTTTTTCCATGTTTAAAACAGCATAAGCCAAAATGGCACTTCTGACAAAAATTACTTGATCCAAACACAAATTCTACATATGAATGCTTATGAACTCTGTATGATTCAAAGCCAGTACTACATTCTGTGACTCTGAATGGGAGGTTTACACTTAGATGAGCTAGGTAGGAGGTCATCTGGTAGGAGGTCTAGCTACATAGTCACGAAGAAGACTGGCCTTCCACTGTCTTGTTCTCAGGCTGCCACCTTTAGACAGTCCTCTCAGAGATGGGAAATTATTTGTCAGTGTCTCTAAGGATATTTCAAAATGCTTCAAGATCATATATATTGCCATATGTCCACTTAAAATAACAAGTCCCATCTCCCTCATAAAAACTGTGCAATTAGATTACTCTGGCATAGGATTTGGGGGAGAGCCCTCTGAAACCCAGTGCCACTCAGTGTGTGTAAGCAGAGGAAGATACGAAATCCATCCATGTGATTCTGCAGTGATTTGCTTTCTCCATGTAGTTCTACCATAGAGCAGAAATAGGAAGCTTCTTTATCTCTCTTTTTTTTTTTTTTTTTTTTTTTGGTGAGAGATACTAATGCTTCTGCAGAGAAAATGGAAGCAAAACACCACCTTGCACTCTCTATAGTGCATAGAAAGTATTATGTTCCATTCTGAGGGACTGCCTACACTGCTTGGATGCCTCCTTTATACAAACAGTCACATTAATAAAGAATGTCTCCCCTTTTAACCACCCTGAAGCTGATTTCTCATCTGGGAGGTTATAAATTATTTTTAGAGGTTAATTGTTATGCAAATCTGCTCATCATGGGGTTCCAGCATCCAGAGAAATGAGAAAACATTCCCTTCCCCAGTGGCAGAGGCTCATAGAGGACACCTTTTCATTTCTAAAACCATTTGGAGAGGATTATGTGCCATATGTTTTCTCAACTATATCGCGCACTAAATGTAAGAAACCTGTATTAACACAGTGTTAAGGTTGCACAATTACAACATAATTGTATATTAATGTGCCTATTTTGTGTATCTGTATATTTCATAGTATGCATTTCAAAACATAGTGCCCAATCCTGTAAATTCTGCTCAGATGAACAGTCATCACATAGGCAAGTATCCCCTCTGACATCTGCAAGTAAGCTTTGCAGAATCAAACCACAAACAATACATAGATTTTAAGTATATGTTTAACAAGAAAAATGGAGATAGCAAATGCTATAGGCCAGATGATGAAGACAGAAGGATTTTGCAATGAGATTTTTTTTCACCTAAGAGTAAACAGGAAAAAAATACGTTCCTTTCTTATTCATTTCTCATTTCTTGTACTGTGAGATTCAACTCACATTGCTACCTTCACTTACCAGGTGAACTAGTGGTAAAAGACGGTTTGGTGTATGTTTGTGTGAATGGGCTGTATAGGTAACTACTGGTGTGGATGGAGAAAGAGGTCCCAGAAAACAGCAGGCTGAAGGATAGAAAAAAACATGTGCTGAGAAGTAGAATGTGAAAGCCTCCTAAAAACTGAAGCTCCAGAGACTGATGGTCCTGTTGAATCCACAAGAACTGATGAACTCAGGACACCAAGAGTCTGCCACATCTGCCCAGGGCCAGCAGCACCCACTGGCATCAACAACAAGCCATATAGCTCATTCCTGATTCTTTTAAAAATAACAATTTGAACAGTAAAAGATGTTATAATAAATATCTGTTGTAATCTGTAGCCCCCTAACTTGGTCTCCTGTCAGGGCATTCTGCAGCATTACCCTTTGAGACAGCTACAAAAAGTTGTCATGGGATAAACACATGGGACTGATAATTATCTTGGTGGTTTTTCATAGAGGTTTTCAGGGATACAGTATGCTCTCATCATTCAGGAACTACAGGGATCCTAAGCAGCCAGATCTCTTTCCTGAGATCTTGGTACAGTGCTGTGGAATTGAAACTTACAGAATCT
Organism: Haliaeetus leucocephalus; assembly: GCF_000737465.1. NCBI lineage: Eukaryota > Metazoa > Chordata > Aves > Accipitriformes > Accipitridae > Haliaeetus > Haliaeetus leucocephalus. The sequence continues at coordinate 7,785,412 of NW_010972898.1, forward strand.
TTGCAATGGGGAAAACTAAGAGTGTATAAGGCCCATCATTTTTGCTAGGTCTTGTATGAGGTGAGAAAGGTCTGTTTTCCATCAGATAGGGGACGAGTTAAAGAGTAGGACAATAACTCAGATGATTGAAGAAAACTGCATTACAGCAATTATCAACACTACTCTATGCTGCTTGTTCCTCCCAGTATATATAATATACTTTTAGCTCTTTTTAATAGTAGGAATAATAACTCTGGCAGTAGAATTTCTGAATTTTGATGAATAATTCTCTAATTTGGAAGTTAATACTCAGTCAAGTTCCAGGAGAGGTCCAAGAACTGTATTTCTTTAAATACAAGGAAATGTATCTATGTTAGGAACACAAATAAAAAGACTTCAGACATAGTCATAAACAGAAGGTCATTCTGAGGCAGATGTGTGATATGAATTTACACAGCACTGATTTATTGAAGTACCTTGGAAATATGAAGAATAAATTTCACCAAATAAACCACACCATTTAAAGTGGTGGATGGTAACTTTTTTCCTTCAGCATCAGATAATTATAGCTTTTTTTCCAAATTTTCATCAGCAAAAAGGTGAAATCATCCATAAGTTTCAAGTAATAATGAATATAACTTATGGCAAAAATATAGTACATTCAAATATTAATGATTATACTATATTTTTTTCCAAAAGAATCTGCAAAATGCTTTAAGTACTCAATTTATTCCCAGTCCATCCTGTTCCAAAATCCAGTGCCTTGTAGGGAATAAGTATCTTTGTTGTGTCAGTGCTGTGGGAAAATGTCTACCTTTTAGGGCCTTCTCTTAGCAGATCAGAAGTCCTACTTCCAGGACACTTCAAAGCCTTCCTCTTTGAATACCCTCCCTGCCAGTCAGAGTAGGTGTTGGGTCTGGGCAACCAAATTCCTCTTAAAGGAATGGACACTATAATACGTGATAGGGTCCAAACAGTAGTTTCCCAAAAAAGGAGGTACCTAAAAAAACCCAAGTAGCAGTTTTTCAAAATGTGGTCCATAATTAATACCTTTTAAATGTATATTTTAAACCTGCAATTTATTTAACAGTGGATTCTGACAGCTACCTCTTTTTGAACTTGAAGATAATGCATCATTCAGTGACAAAGCATTAAGGTGTATAATTTTTATTTAAAAGAAATTTACTTATTATTTTATTATGTATGCAAGTTGACATTTAAGTGGTGTTTGGGAGCAGTAGGGAGCAGACAAAACAAATAGTCCCTGGTTCTTCCCCATTACTTTGAGAAGGATTGGGTATCCTCTGAATCATGTTGATACGTTTTGAGCCAATGAGATAAAGATGGTATTTTAATATGACTTGGGCACATCCTGAGAACAACATGAATTTGAATGAGAAGAAATTACAAGTGGGGCAGTACTATGGAGGCGACCACAGATGAAGAGCCCTTAGAACCAGAGTCTTACTCTATAAAGAGAAGAAAGAAAAGTACTTGAACTTAACATCTGGATCTTATTTCACAAATTCCTCAGGAGGAAAGAGTCAACAAAAGCAATAGTAGCTTCCCTAGCAGAAGTGGGTCAACAGAAAGAGACTGTATGGGCTAGTTTCAATGTATTTTTATAAAATCTCACTGAAATGGATGAATGCTATAAAGAGATATACATTTAAGGAGGAGGAGGGGTTGGACAGTGCCCCCTGTAAGAATCAATAAAATGCATTTGCCTCTAAGAACTGACTCCTTTGGTATCCTGAACCCAAGTGGGTCTGGACTCCTTGCAAAGTTGCCAGAGCTCCATACAGCTGTGGGAATCAAGCCCTACACATCTCATCGAGGGACTCCAGGCCCATGCAGAAAGCTGTTTCTGCTAAAGCTGCAGCTGCCTATAGTTATTGGGGCAGGCAATGAATTCCTTAATGTGTGTTCTGCTAATAATTTCAGTGCTACATACTTTTCCCATCTATGAAACACTGACTCTGCACTATGGTGGATGAGGGGGGTTTTGTTAAACAAGTCAGGAAATTCTCCTGAAGTTCTCATACGAGCAGTAATTTGGGTTTTTACATGCGTGAGGATGTTATCTTATGCTGTGACACAGCTGTAGTCAGCAGTTGGGCTGAAACGGAACTCTCTCTGTTACAAAAAGAAAAATGGCTACTCGTGGAACATTTTCCACATCCCTTTAATTTTGGAAATTGCACGCAGCCTCCTTGATATCCTTCCCTGTTCAGAATTGCCTGAGTTAACCTTTAGGCATGTTGCAAAACTCTTTAATTTCCACCATTTTTTTGTTGTTGTTTTATGAGGGATAAGAGCAATTGCAAGTGCAGGTAGATTTTTGGGTGAGATAAGAGCATTCCAGTTATTGCCTGGGTTCTATCACATCTGGGCCTTGCAGAGATTTTAGAATTACAATAGGAGAGCTTTGATATTATTGGTATTTTAGGTTAAGCCAAGAGCATATTCAGCAACCGACTGATCTTTTAACTTTCAACAGATTGAGGTAAATAATTTAAAAACTTGAGTTCAGAGTTTGGAGACATATATCCAATATGAGTTTTAGTTAATGTATGAACATTAACTATGGATTTCCTGAATTTTTGCATGTAAAACATCGATTTGAACACTGTGTGGTGCAACCTTAGATCAAATGCAATGTGTATAACTCTGAAATTAAAAGAAGAGAACGAAACATTACTAAATAGCAAGAAAAGTGAAATATATATTAAAAAAGCTCTGGGTGTGTTGGGTCCATCAGAAATCAGTTTTCCTTCAGGCAAAACCTTTTTGTCAGGTGATTTCTTTATCAGAACAATTTTTATGACTTCTTACTCTAAATTCTATTATTCAATCAGTAAAGTTGACAAGTACAAATATTTCCCTTCATTGCCAATTTAGCACTTTTCTCTAGCATTCTGCATGCCAAATAGAATTGTAGATTTTCCTTGTAAAACTACTTTAGATTTTACAAGTTAAGGGGGAAGGAACAAAAGAAACACAGCTTGTTTTAATAAAAATATTGACTCATGGCTTTACAAAACAGAGCTGAAATGGAAATTTTCCCTGATTTTTTTTTCTCCTATTATTTTAAAAATAAGGTTTCTCATTAAAATCCAAAGGGTAGCTTTGTTTCTGTCACAGAAGACATGCTTTTCCTTTGTAGAACATCCCAACTGAGTAATTCATTCCCATCAGAGCTCTATTAGCAAGAGGAAGGTGGATGTTGCTTAAAAAAAGAGGGCTTAGATCCAGTAGAGCACTTAAGCAAGTGCTTAACTTGTCAGTACTGCTAATTGCATATTTAAAATTAAGCATGTGCTTAAGTGCTGTGTTGGTTTGGTGCCTACCTCCATAACTTTTGGTCAGGAATGATTACTGCTTGTTGGTAGTGCCCTGACTTAAGAAAATTCATAATTTTCATACTATTTCTAGAGCCTATTTGCCAAACACCACTACCATAAACCCCATCAACACACTCAGCAGAGAAGCCAGACACGGAGCTTGCAGTTAGGTTCATTCTTTCAGCTCCACCTGTAACAGCAAAGAGAGGACTAGGGAGTGAGATTTTTCTCCAGATTTAGGCATGTACATCTGCCTAGCTGCATGGGCTCTCCTCATGGACAAAGGAGAGAAATAAGGACATACAGAGACCAATTCACCTCAGAGTACTTCAGAGAAGCGTCAAATGGATCATTATGATTTGTTTAAAAGTGCCTGCTTCTCTCCATTGACTGTAGTGCGAGATGAGAGGATTGAAAGTGAGATCTTGGTTGTAGACAGAATGTAAAGGCAGCTGAGATGAATCCCTCACCCCTCCACTTAGTGCATGAACCACTATTCCAGGTCTTTACATAAGCAATATATTAAAGAAGAAAACCTCACAAGGTTAAATTCACATTTTATAGAACATTTTAAAAAACTGTTGGGCATGGTTCTAGAAACTCATTCCATTTCTATTCGTGTTCTCCCTGGCAGTGGTAAATAGCTTTAATTCGCATAAAATTCATGTTAGCACTAACCTGCAGGCTATCATACTTATTCTCAGAGTGCTTCTAAATACTTCTCTGCAACAAGTAAGAGCTGTGGTCCCATCTGGTACACATTAAGAATCCATGGTTAGCTTCCCCATGGCAAGTCCTCAGAACAATAATCACAATTTCCCCAACCATAGCTATGCACCTGAGGGTTGTTTGGTCAGCACTTCCAACATATAATAGCTGCATGAGCTCAGCAAGAGGCTGCTCTGGCTTCCCTGATCCTCTGACAAGGACTTAGAAAAAATCGAAAAAGGGCAGAAATCAGCGAGGAGATGAAGCATTTGTAATTCTTTTTTCATACATCACCAACAGGTACACATTTGCTTTGTCACATTTTCAGTGGGAAATAATGTAGTTCCCTTTCTCCCCCACTTCCAAAATTTGTTATTGATTTACCAGTTTAAACATATGTGTTGCATTGTAAACTGTTCTGCACATTTAGTAAAACTTGCATAAACATCATCATGAATAAACTTTGGGAAAAGAAGAACACCTCTTACATGCATTTTTGGGGGGGGGGGGGGGGGGGGGGGGGGGGGGGGGCGCAGGGGGGGGCCCCCGTTG
>NW_010972898.1:7790004-7829541 GCF_000737465.1 Haliaeetus leucocephalus
CCTGGTGGTGGTTTTGTGGGGGGGGGGGGGGGGGTGGTAAGGGGGGACGGGACTACAGGGGTGACTCCTGTGAGAAGCTGCTAGAACCTTCACCAGCTCCAAGTTGAGCAGCTTCATGGTGCTTTGTTGCTGGCTGGACTTAAACCACAACAATGCATTTGAAAATGCTTATTTTCTCTGGGTTTTTTCAGGCTTATGAGAGATTACAGAAGGTCATTGAGCATAAAGTTGCCAAAGTGCTTACAACCGGTATTAAATACAAGGCAGAGTGCCATTATGAAAATAAAAGTCAGCTAAGAAAGAGTTTTCTGGAGACTGCAAAGGAATCTAGTGCTGAGATTCATTGAGCATGGGACATGTAGACCATAATGGGGGAAGCATAGTGTGGCAATATGCATATGACCAAGTTTTCCATCTTATCTACCAACAGTTAGCAATCTACACAAAAGTGCCTTAAACCTTGCTGTTTTGCAGTGTTATTTAGAGAATTTCATTGTATTTCTCCTCATTCAAGTTATAATCACCAAAGAAGCTGGAAAGGACCTTGACAGCTCACCTCAAGACCTGAGAGCTATTTTATTGCCCCAATACAGGATCAGTTGTGTTTGTAATAAGTAGTATGTTCTTAAAACCTTAAACTGCTGGAGATTCCATGTCCTCTCCAAATAAATTACTGAAATGCCAACTGGTATTATAATGTCTCACCTAAATCTGCCTTACTGCAACTTATGTCTTATTGCTTATTTTCCATGTCCCATTGGATGGACATTAGGGATGTCAAAGACTCAGTCCCAGGGGTGGGAAACTTCTCTAATTTTGAGTGCCTACATCTGAGCTCGTTATCCTAGTAACCCACTTCAACTGAAATAAATAAGCACTTTTAGAACTCAGTCAATCATCTCATCTATTTCATCTCTTTATTTCAAAGTGAGATGAATTGTGCCCTTGAAGTACTGTCTCTTCAGTGGATTTGTAATGGGAGTTCAGGTGTAGGTATGTACATTGCAGATATCTCATTGGTCAAATGAACCCTGCCCTGTTCATAGTGGGATGATGGGAATACTTAATTTTCATTCATTATCCTGGCAGGCCCTATATGTTGTGCACTGTAGGGATCTCTGACTATGAGACAGCACCTGTATCAATATGACTTCAATACGAAGAACTTGCTTTTTTATCCCATTAGCCTTCTTTAGTATGTCAAATTGTCACCAGTGGAACTAAGACAGCATCTGATTTTAGGGAATCCTTCAGTTCTTACCTGACTCCATTATTATGAGAGCCTGCATTTTTTTCATCCCATCTAAGGAACAGTAGTAGTGTAAGAGAACCAATGTAAGTTTCCAGATGTGTATTTTTCTAATACTGGGATGTTTCTGTTTGTTTGGATTCCTGCAGAGGTGGAATGTGTAGCTGCAGTAATCATGACTCAACAGCAGGATTAACTCCTCTTAATTGAAGAACAGAAGACAAATTAAAACAAAGCAAATGATTTGCTGATTTTATGCCAGGTTTCAGGAAAGTGGTCAAAGTCAGTAACAGTTACTAGGACACAAGCTGATTCAAGTCCAGAGAATTATTCTTGACTTTATAAGCTTCTCATTGTAAGTGGCTATTGCACTATACACAGCTCATTGCTATCAGTGCAACTGCAGTAGGTGCAGTTGCATCAATAGTTTAAAAAAAAAAAAAAAAGTAAGTAGAACCACTGTTGTTGCCCTGTAGAAAAAACACTGGAGCGTCTGATCCTCAGGATGCTCCATGAAATGGCTATGGATCTGTGCTGGTGTAATCAAGATCAGCATGTAGTTTTCAACTAGGGTAAAGGGATCCTCAGAGCAGAGCTTGATGATATTTAGCAAGTAAGGCTCTGTGTCAGATTCTGGTAACATTATGACAATGAAATCTGTGGACGTAAGAGAAATGCTATTGAGTCACAATTTTCTGGAATGAGGCAATGGACAGGTCTGCCATGATTTCTTGCTGCTGCATAATGGTCTAAGCTGAAAACACAATATGTACTCAAGTATAGGAATATTCTAGTACTTATTTTTTATTTTCATATTGTCACATTAAAGTAAGCCCAGCTTGGTGATTGCTTTGAAATGAAGTCAGGTAAACTACATAAGGTACAACAGGAGAACATTTTCCTTCAAAGAAAATTGTGATGTTTTCAGCTGCAACCCACAAAGCATCTACCCTCATCCACAGCAAAAGTAGTATCAGATCTTTCAAAATCTTGTATTCTTGTGTTCACAGTGCTTCTCGGTGAAGTGATAACCTCTAGTCTTTATGAAGAAGGTTTTGAGCCCTTCTGGTTCCAGGGCTTTCTTCCTCTCTGTAAATCAATTAATTTCTGTCTGTTTCTCATGCTCCTGCTCTAACTAAAAGTGTGCTATGCTCTTCCTTCATTTGCCTATAAAAACAGAAACTTCCAAGCTTGTTATTAACCATTTTCTGAAACAGTCTCGAGCAAGTTTATTTTAATATCATATCAAACTCTGACAGAAGGAATTTTCTGCTTTGGATGATGAGGGCTAAAGGTTATGGTCATGCCAGCACAGATGCACAAAATCATGAGGGTGAGGAACTTCCCCATGATGGTGCAGCAATTTTTTAAACTGTGTCCGATGGTAAGTACTGCAATTATGTACAAGCCGCTGTTACCAGCAAAGCCATTTGCTTTGCCAGCTGTGTGGTAAGAAAGCAAATCAAGCTGAAATTTTGGTCAAGCTAGTTGGTGTACTGAAGTAGAACAGTGGAAATGCACAAGGCCATGATGGGCACAGTAGGTGATAGAGTATTGTTACCTGTTGTGGGGAGTTGTAAGGTATTAATCTTGTTAAGAATGTTAATGTTAAGAAATGTTAACATTAAGAAACCGTCTTTTAATAGTTTGATGTGCATTACCTCTGGATAGCAAAGCTGATGAATCCCACTGTTTATAGCAGTGATAGTTCTCTCTGCATGGAAAACAGGATCATAGGGAAGTCCTGGATTAAATTCTTTAAAACAGCATAGTGCGGGACAGAAGAGCTGGCTAAGGCCTGTGCTGCTTCATTGTTATTTTAAATGCCATTATTATTAAAAAAAAAAAAAAAAAAAAAGAGGAGAGGAAACAGAAGTATAACCAGACTTCTGCTCTACTGGTTCTTTCCCCATTGGTGAGACAACTTCCACAATAAGTTTATGCAAACCCTATGCAAATACACTGCTATGGGATGGATTAAGTCTTATTAAAACAGGAGCATATAACGGTCATCATTCTTTAAGAGTAGTCACAAGAAATTCTATATGGACCCTTGCAGCTTAAACAACTGGGTCTTCTGCTGCCAACAGCGGTACATAGCACACTACAATTGCTCAGGAGTGTGAAAAGCATTGATAAAAGAGCTTTGCACAGGAAATACTACAGAAAAACACCAAGAAGGCAAAAAGAAATCAACAGATGTAAAGGTAGCTTGACAGAGAAAATGCAGAGCAAAGAGCAAGAAAGAATATTTTTCAGTTGTGTGTTTGGCTGAAATAGATACGGAATTGACAGTGAAGAAATAATTTCTTGTTTGATCCCTCTTGTAGTCAAGGAAACAGGACTCTGTGTATCCTTTATAGACTTACAGTTTCATCAAGGAAATCTTAACTCCGTCGTCAGTCTCTTTCTTTTATGGAAACAAGTTACAGGACCTCAAGTTTTGGCCAGCTGCTCAGACCAAAAGTTCTTACACCATGAGGGTTGTAATGCAGAGCTCCTAGCTTGTGTCCAGGCAATTCAAAGACTCACAGCCCTGCTGGCTGAAGCAGAAGTCTGAAGATCCAAAACTGCAAGGGTTAAGATTTGCCCAGCCATGCCTAAAGGGAGTCAGGCAGGACCTGTTAGCAATAAATAAGAGTACATAGGCTTGATCAGCAGTCAGCTGACCTCAAATGCTTCCTCATCAATTGGACACTCCTGTGACAGCTGAGGGATCCCAACACCTGTGACGGGCATGGGATGGGAATGCATCATTGTGCAGTTCTCCTTCCAGGCATAGTCACAGCATGATAATACAGTCCCCTGGTTATGTTGACAACTCCCAGTACATGGAGAAAGCTAGGAAGAGCTGTTAGCTCTTGGTGATCTTGCTCTGGATAGAATTTCCAAGGTAAAGGCTCCCTGTAATCTATCTTTTCCTCCCAGCAGAAGCAGCCATCTACCACTCCTCTGACAGCAATCTTTCATTGTCTGCTGGTACTGCCTCAAACAGAGTTTTTAAGTTAAGAGCCCCTTTTTGTTAACAGGTATAAATCTAAAAAGAACCAATGTAAGGGTTTTTTCATATAAATATGGGGTCTGTACATAGCAAAAAAGAAAGGGAGAAGTAGAAGAAAAGAATAAAGGAAAGAAAGCAGGTCCAAACCTCACACCAGGGACCTTGACTCCACTCACCACAAAACTTAAGGACAGGTATAATTGTCCTCACTTTACCCATATGAGAAAGGACCCCCCACACACACTCTCAGAGACTTCCATCTTCAGTCAGTCATCCTTGCCATAAGTTTCTTTAAACTATAACTGGATCACCTTCCAGATTCTGGAGGACCGCTTTGTCAGAGGAACTCCTAAGGATAAAGCCCCTATTTGATGGAACCGACAGTTACTAAATGAAGGAAAGACCGACTATAGATACGATTCTTTGTTTGTAGTAGAAATCCTGTTTTGCCAGCAATTAATTTTAAGGACCCTTATAACAAAATATGTGTGTTTGTATACTCAGTGTTCATGTATTTTATTTTCTGTCAAATATAAGACTCTAAATTTATGAGTATCATGATCTGTGTGTGTGTTTCCTTGGGATTTTGGACCTTAGCCTGCACACTTGCTGCTTTTGACCTTAGAGATCCCAAATGTGTAGGCACCATTTGAACTAATTTGCGCAAATCAGTTTCATTTCTTCTCTCTCTCTGAGTGTACATGTGGCTCTTAGTCACATGCAGAAGCCCTGCATGTAGCAGGGGAAGCACACCTTTGGCTAGAAAGGACCAGAAATCAGCCAAGGCAAGAACGGTGAGGGACTCCATAGGGATGACGTGCTGGTCCTATTAAAGTCTGTGGGACTTTTCCCATTGATGTTAGTAACTCTAGCCTTCCAGATCTGTCCTTTGAAAGATGATTTGAACAGTTCTGCTTTAGGCATTAAGGTGAGTTGGTAGGCACTAAAATTGAAAAACAGATGTGGTTTCAAATAGCATCTAAATATTCTGCAAAGTGTTTTATTAGTATGTAATTAATCACAGGTTGTGCTCCATAGGTGAGCTTTTGCTTTCAAAACAATAAATCCACAAACTAAGTGCAAACTTGACTTCTGCTTGTCAGCTTTAAGAACTGATAATCACATGTATTTTTCCGCTCCCTGATTCCCCCTTGCAGTTTTTATTTTAAGTGACTGCCACAAAAACTGCTACAGTAGATTTTATGAACAAAAGTACAAAGCTTGTATGACAGAAAACTGCAGAGTTAAGAAAATACAATCCTAGCAATTGCAGGTCCTATAATCTTCTAAATTAGCTTAGATGAATTGACTAGTGTGGAAATGAAAATGTATTTCTTGTCACTGCTACACACTCAGATCCAGATGCTGAGTATCACCTTCTTTTCCTCTCTTTTCCGTGTTTGTCTTGGCATACTAAAAGAAAATATTACTTGGATATTTAAGATAGATATGCTATATCTTCATACTGACACTAAATTCTTGGAACAGCAAGAATAAACTTTTGAGGTGACTCAGAATGGGAACAGTCTCATTTGTCAGATACAGACAACAACTATTTCTCATTTACAAGCATAACAAATGACCTATGGTGTGTAAAACAACTGCAGTTCATTCGTTATCATTCACTCTTTCTGCCCAGGTGTGAAATGTTTTTATAATAGAATCATAGAATGGTTTGGGTTGGAAGGGACCTTAAAGATCATTTAGTTTCAACCCCCCTGCCATGGGCAGGAACACCTTCCACTAGACCAGGTTGCTCAAAGCCCCATCCAACCTGGCCTTGAACACTGCCAGGGATGGGGCATCCACAACCTCTCTGGGCAACCTGTTCCAGTGCCTCGTCACCCTCACAGTGAAGAACTTCTTCCTTACATCTAATCTGAATCTACCCTTTGTCCTATCACTACATGCCCTTGTAAGAAGTCCCTCTCCAGCTTTCTTGTAGGCCCACTTTAGGTACTGGAAGGCTGCTATAAGGTCTCCTCATATACTCTATCCTCATATACAGATACAGTCCTGCTTTCTGCTCTAGGTGTCTCATTTTCATTGCAAAACATTTTGTTCACGTTAGTAGCAGCTCATAGAATGGCTGATTAAGAAAAGCTCAAAACTCAGAGCTGGTGTTGGTTGGTTTTGGTAACCCATTGTTTCCCTCTAGAAAGGTTATTTTCTGAGTATTCAAAGTTATGCAGGAAACCCAAGGAGTGGGTGAGTCTCTAAACACTGGCTATTGTCATCACCTAAGAAAGGAACATGGAGAGCAGCTTGGGAATGTGAACCCTTTAGTAGAAAAGCTTTGCACAGAAAGACACTGATAAGATAGCAAGGATGTGGAGACATCTAAGTACTGGTAATTTGACCATGTTAAGAAAGGGAGAGAGAATGGTTTTGGAATTAAGTGTCAGCTGAAGTAGGCTTGGAAATGTGTGCAAAGAGATTACCTTCTGCTGTGTGCAGATTGTTTTTGGAGACACTATCTTGAGGTTTTAAGATAGTTGTGCATGCCAGATCTGGTTAAACTTACCACATTGCCAACGTTTTGATTGAATGGTGTTATTGCAGAGCACACCCACTTGGGTCATATCTGTCTGAGGCAGAAGCCAGAGCAAAGTTGGACATTGAACATGCTGTATTTGCTGCATATTCAAATTGTCCCCTTCTGACTGTAAGGAATGTGGTAGACTGGGGTAGGGGGGAATTTTTCCAAAACAAAGGCTCAGTGAACCCAGGCTTTCAAATGAAAGTACCTGTACTGCATACATTCCCCTTTCTAGCTGGTAACTGGATGCATTTTAATGACTTCCCCACCATCATCTATCCAGCTCTACAGCACAAATGAGATGGTCTTCAATGCCACAAATGATGCCTGAGTTATAGGAGTGCTTTACAGGTTTCTAGTCTTTCTTTCAATATCTTGTCCAAGAACAGGCATCTCTTTTTCAGGGATTAATCTGTCCTTAATCCTGAGGGAGCATCGTCTAGGGCCGTTCTTGGCTTCTGTGGAGTCAGCTGGACATCAGCAAGAACTATGAACTGGGCTCAACTCTGGCACATACCTCCCTTCTTAGTGCTTTGTAAACTATCGCTCACACCAAAAATACTACAGCAAAAAAACCCATGGAAAGAGTATCTACCATTAGTTCTCTCTCTCCCTATTCATCTTGCTAACATTTAAAGATCAAAGGCTTATTCTTTAAATGGAGGTTCCCATTGCTGGCACAATTAGCTGTGTTCATAACTAATAGGAAGACATTTAGCTAATAGAAAGTGTTGAGAGAATAGTTTTTTCATCAGCCAAATCTTATTCTTTCTCTCCCATGCTGAGTAAGCCTCCATTAAAAATTAAGAAAGTTTATGTGTTCTGATGCTTTTTTTCCTTTTTCTCCCTTTAAACTAACCTTTTCAGTACTTTTTCCTGGAAAACTGACTTGATTTCTCAGCAGTCTTCTGGCATTGTCTCTTTTTCTTCCTTTTGTGGCAGTCTTAGAATCTATTAGAAAATGGAGGATCTTTAAAAAAACTGAACACTTCTGACATTTGTGACAAGTTGAATTCACATTTCTGTGGCAATGTTGACACCAGTCTCTCCAATATCCTGCTTATCTCACTCACACAATAGGAAAGGTTTTTTTCACTTATATGTTAAAACCTGCTCCTGCCTGTAAATATGTATATGCACTGATGCTCACAACACAAATAAGTAGGTGACAGAAACAACAGTATACTCTCAATCTTTGACAGTTTGTTTCTTCACCATCACCACCAGTTTCCCACAGGGGCAAACCATTTTTGCTGCAGCTCTACTCGAGGGTTAAATTAACATGTGCTTCCAGATACAGAACTCTCCCTGAGGGGAAAGCATGTACAAAAATGAAACAACACAAATATCCATTATTGTAAAATTCTCAAAGGCAGATGTGTACAAAATTCTCCTTGTTCTCTACTAACATTAGACAGCCCTGGAATCTCTCCAAGCACAACACTTAGATGAAGAGTACATTTTAAAATAGAATTTTAAAACAATTAAATAAGAAGAGATACTTTGGAGAGGTACCATTTGCTTTACACTCCATACCCCTTTGCCTGCTCCTGTTAGAATAATAAATACACATCCCAGATGACAGACTGGCAAAGATATTGTCCAGTAGGGACATCTGTCTTCCTCCCATAGTCTGTAAAGGATTGTTTCAGTACCTTTGGAGATGTCTTTTTGACTGTGACATTAATAAGTGGTTGCAGTGACCTAAGTAATAATATGTCCTTTGTCTAACAGTGCTCCTTTTAAACTAGCTGAACAGGTTTTTTTTAATCTGAACCTCAGGTGCAAAGCAATCCTTCAGGAAGTGAATGTACAAAACCACACCAAAATCTCTCAAGTTTAGTTTGGAATTTAAAAAGAAGAAATATCCTACTCTGGAAATGACCACAGCAAAGAATCTGATGAAAAAAATTGGCATTAAGTGTTCAAATAAAGACTTAACAATTTCAGTTTGGGGAGCTTGGTCATCCTTCTTGTTAGTTTGAACAAATGTAAGAGCGCAAAAAGTGGCAGCCTGAGCCTTACCTACCTGCATCCTCATTTATAATTGGAGTTGCTCGAGCAGAAGAGCTCAGCCATAGACCCGTTCAGGACTTTCCAGCCTTACCTTTTCCTCAGATGTAGGCAGCTTGCCCCAGCTTTTTGACACAGCTCACTCCAGCACTGGCAAGATCAGGACCATGAAAGCAGATTAGCTTGGTTTGTTTGACTCTGCCATGGAAAAATTCTGCCATCAGGACAACCATCTCTTTGTCACTGCTACACAGGATGTCTTTACTAGGAATATGGTTTTCTTTCAGTAAGTCCTCCTAGGGTCAAGTCTCTTCAGGATGTCCATGTAGCCAGGCTAATGGAGAAGTTCAGTTTTTCATGCCTGGATGAGGGAAGCCAGAGCAAAACAGAACAGTTAGACATCTCTATAACGAAGCATTTTTCCCTTTCTTTACTTCACTGGACCCAAGATTCATAGTTCAAGCTTCATTTATTTTTTTCCCTCATCATGATCTCTTGCTGAGTCCCTGAGCTCTTCTTTAGACAGTAAAGATAATAAATTCTCACACTCAGTACTTGAAACTTAAACAAATATTGAGCAAACTGAAATTAAAACCCACAGCTTTCAATGAGGTGTCTCGCTGACCCAACTCGTCTTTCCCATTTCTGAGCTGAGGAAGGTCCCAAACTTCTTGGAGACCCTCCACTGGAGGCAGCACAGTCAGGTGACACTCCCAAAAGGTTTGATCCTGTCCCCACCCAAGTCAGCTGAAAAATTTCCATTGGCTTTAAAGATGCAAGCACCATCTCTTAGGGCCAGGTTGTGTTTTGTGTCACTTGGGTGGCTGACTGCTTGTGACTGGACAGCATCCCGCTGGCTGGGAGGGAAGGAGGGCCTCGGGAGCAAGTGGCAAAGCAGGCAGAGCAGGGTGCTTGTGTGTCCACTCATCTCACAGGTTTCACAAGCAGGCTGCAGAAACACCAATAACCAGTTCATGGATAGCTTGTCCAGGAAGGTCCAGCTGTGTCCAAATGATGTAGCATCACACTAACACACACTATGCAAACAGGAATGGTGTGCAGAGCCCCTTGTGTGCAGAGCCACAGCCTTTTGCAAGATCCAGGGCTGCACTTCCAGGTTTCTCTGCTCAGGCAGCGAGCCATATCTTAAGGGCAACTCATGTATGCTCCACCTAAACAGAGCATGGGCTGCTGTTGTGGTTTTGGAAACTGTGCACAGCAGAACATGGTGTAGTAGCAGGACCACATTTTTTGTCTGCTCTACAAGGAAGAACAAAGTTAAAAAAATTAGAGCAACACAATGTCTCTTTTTAAAATATATTACCTGTACCTGCAGCAATGCTAATAATGAACCACAAGTAAAAGCTGATGCTTACGAAGTGTGTTTAATTGTGGGCTTCTTGGAGTCTGTGCAAATACAAATCAAATGCCACTGCTGTAACTGTTTCACTTCTTACTGTCTCATTGCTGAACTTCTTGCTGATGTAGCCATAAAGGCACAGTACATGCTTCTCTCACTCCTGTTGTTTAAAAGCACAGTAGCTTTATCTATCTGTGTAGTATTACCCTATATTTATTTCAATAAATATTTAAAAAATGTCATTTAATGAGGTTATTGAATTGTAAGTGCAGATTTAAGGAGACAGGAGAAAGAGAATAAACCTCACAGGAATGAAGACGCTATGCACAAAGCACAGCCTTGTTGAGCTCAGGAATAAAACTCCCATGACAAACCCGCAAGGCAGAACTCCCAACACCCAGGCAGCACTTTGCTCAAGTTATGCAACAGGTATAATTCTTGTTCTGTTAGGCATCAACAATGTGGCACAAGAACAAGGAGGAAATGTACCAACCTTATACAAACTTTTAAAGAAAATACACATTTTTTGGAACCTTTCTTCCAAAAAAAGACTCTCAAAATTGATACAAAATACCATTACTTTAAAGATTATAACACAGTCTCGCAACTAGGCTCTCTAATGCAATATACTGTTACAGATATCTCAGTTTCAATTACAGTGCCAAATAGCAATATCAAAAAAATGGACATGAAAGCTGTGAATGAAGACCCAGCTAGTAGCTTCACATTCATCAGTAGGTGAGCAGATGGGTTCAGCTGGCACTATTTTCTCCGCTGGTAGTATAAAAGGAAAATGGCATTCCCTTCAGTCAGTGGTTTGCATATCCCAGGAGTCCCATATTAATCTCTGTGTCATAGTCTGCATGCAAAAAATGTGGTTCCATGGAGTGGAAGAAGTTAAAAAGTCAATATATTTTATGGCCCTACAAGGAGCTGACAGATGAATTCTGTCCTTTCCAGAGGCACTCAGAGAGGCTGCACAAGGGGAGACTGGTTTTCTTGCTGGGTGTAGGGACTTCCATTATTATCATATTTATCATTAACAGCATGAGCACACGTGGAGCAGCAGCACTTCATCAATATTCATGCTTTATGTGTTGGTACCCTGCAATCATAAAGTTTAAAGCCACTGCCCCACTGTTTAAAAGTCACACAGATGCAGTAGTGCAAGTCACCCTGGCAGAAGATGCCCTCTGGAGGTATCAGCTGTTCAGACAAAAAGGAGGATGGGATCTAGGAGATAAGTCATGTAAGATGCGGCACGAAGAGGATTTGCAGAAAAGGCTTCAAAGCAGTTGATGCAAGCAGATGTTAATAAATAGCATTACTTCATTTCTGGACATTGTTTTTTATCCTGTCCCTTCAAGGCACTTTACACAAGAAGTCACTATTGTGATCCAAATTTTCCTGAAGCACAAGAGCTCCCGCAGCCTCAGAGTCCTCCCTTTCCTTCCTTTGGGGCCTGCCTTGCTCCAGGCATTTGGGATGGCTGACTATGTTTCCTCTCTCCCTGAGCAAGGCATTGCATCAAGGACAAGGTGAACAGGCAGGCTGTCTCCCTGCTGCCCACCTGCACCCATAATATACAATGAAAAATAAACGGCAAGGAAATGAACTGACCTGGTGTTATCAGTCATGCCGCATCACTGCTGTTTTCAGAGACTGGACCTTTCTGAACTCATCTGAGGACTCTTCAGCTGCAAAGCCAATGACCTCATTTGTCACCTCGCAAATGCTTCCCTCCTGTGGACCTTGTGGATGATGTACATCTTTGTTTAACAAGACATCCAGCTTTGAAGAAGGAGGAAAAGATTACTGATAGTGATGTGAACTCAGAGCAGGCATAAGTCACCTTTCCAGGAGAGCTCAGCTCTGATTAAAGCACAGTTAAAAAATGTGCCTCTCCCAAGAATTCCCCTTGTAACATTCCCTGTTAGATTTTCCAGATTAGATCGGTGCATGACATACCAGGAAGGCAATATGACTACAATTTTGAGCATAGAAACAATTAAAAAAATGAAAAATTTTTTGAGTGTTGATGGGAAAACCATAAAGCTTTGCTGCTTAGTTAAAAGGGGCACCAATTCATTTACTGATATTAAAAATTCTACAGCCTGTGTGATACAAGACATCAAAATAAATGATACAGCAAGTCCCCACTGTCTTAAAATCCAGTTGCTAATGAAAGCAAAGTAGATCAGGAACAACTAAAGCAAGACTAGGTGATAAAAAAGGGTGGGGATTTATAATTTTATTTTTAAAAATTAAATAAAAATTTTAAGGTGCAGCATTGCTTAAAATTAAGCAATTTGAAAAAATTAAAAAGCAAGCTTCTCTGTGTTCCTATGCAGGTAGCATAGGGAGACTGAGTTCTATTTTGAGAATATGACGGTGCTTCTTAGATGTCATTAATTTCAGCAGGAGGTTAGCAAAAAATGTGTTTGTAAGATTGGGATCAGCCCCTGATTTGTTCTGTTTTGCAAAAAAAAAAAAAAGTTTCAAAGAGGAAGAAAAACATTTTGGGACTTTGGTGACAAAGAGCCAAAGCAGTTTCTCAAAACATGTCTTGCTGTAGTCTTTGAAAGCTTCTGTGTCGCTAATAAGACTGTCACACTTGAAGGAGCACTGTACTGTTTTGTAACCTACCATATGAATTCTGGTGCCCAGCCACAGGTTAAATGCACACAATGAAATCCTCTTTCCTCCCACTGCCAGTTCTGTCACTTACTACACTGAAGTCCACAAAAATACAATATGACTCAGAATATGTAGGCTGTGGCTAAGCAGAGAAAGTTCATTCAAAATTGATTTTCTTTCAGGCATCCCTGATATTCCGTGTTTCAATTGCTCACCTACTGTACAGTTGAGTGAACACTTAAGGAAGTGGCAAAGCAATGCAGCCTGTCTGGGACATGAAGGAATGTAGAGCAGGATAATCACAACATCATCAACCCAATTCTCCAAGGTAGCTGGCCAATAATGCTGTTCTAATTGAATAACTTATCCACAGCTATTTCCCTCGGGAGAGCCTACGGCTTAGGCTCTCTGTGTAGGCAGATGGTGCAGCATACACAATGAAACCTGTAATTTTCTCTCACTACTGGGCATGTTAACAGTGAGCTGTTTTCCCAGTTCTGCTAGCCCATTAATATTTTATTTTAACTGTTTTCTTCAAGTTATTATGCGCCATGCAGCAGAGAATGGAGAAATCTGTGATACATTTCATATTTATTTTACAGCCAGCTCACTAAGCTACCCCATGCTCATTAAGGCTTCTGCTTTGCTAATCAACAATTGTATATGTCATCATCAGGTATATGCTGAAATGAAAGTGTCATAATTAAAAACAAAGGTGCATGTGTCACTGGAGCCCTGAATTACTAACCAGCAGTAAAGCATAACAGATAGGCTGCAAGTGAATTCCAAATCCGCAGGGCCGTTTTTTAAAACGTGCATTAACGAGCGCATGCCAAGCATATTTCTGACTCTGAGAATGCTGTCCTGATCTTGCACTCTGAACTACACGTCTTAGCAATGTACTGCCATCCCCTTGTCCTTAAACGTTGGAACAGCAGCATAATCCTCAGCAGCAAAAGTGGTTGAAAGGCAAATGCAGTCTGGGAGGGCAAGGCAGCAGAGACAGCCCATCAACAGCGTAACAACATGACAGATGACAGACCCAGAGGCAAATCCAGGCCTGCCAGCAGATCAGCCTGTAGAGTCTGCCAACGAGCCAGATGCAGCTACTGAAAAGATATCATCCCTAGCTTAGCATCTGGGTCTTGCTGTGGCCAACCATACTTCATGTGCTCCATGTCCTTACTGCTGACCCCAACTGCTGGGAGAGACTGGAACAATGGGGAAGAGCTTGATTGCATCAACACTACTGCATTTAAATTTTGCTAGTATGAGCATCGTGACTATAAAAAAATGTCAATCTGTGTACAGTATAATTACCAGTTCGCATTTATTTTGGCTTTTCTGGCAGTATGTATACATTGTTTCCCCTCTCCTACTGTCTCTGAAAAAAGACAGCTCAGGGATTCATTCTTTGCTTGCTATTCCCACTCAGAAATACACATTTAGCTACTTCACCATCTCTTAGAAGTATCAGTACACTGTAAATCTATGTGTAATTAAAGCTTGGCATAGAGATCCAGCAGTCCTTGTCCCTGGAAAGGTACAATTCTTTCTAATTCACAAGTATTTCCAGAGCTTGGCTTGTAGGGTTAGACATCAAATAAGTCTTTGTCAGGTGACTGGTGGGACAATTAAAGTGAAAACTAATGATATGCCATCACTGAAAAGGTAATTGCACCCATTGTTAGACACTTCCCAGGTCAGGATACATGCACAGCCTTTCAAAAGTGGCATTCATTCGTTCACCCTGGCATCCTAGTCTGACTACACAAGTGTATTAATAAAGTCATCATTTTTCCTTCTATAGAAGCTAGGGACATTCTTTTTGGATGGTCCTACCCCCCTTGAAGTTCAGCACTGCTTTTCTACATACTAGTAATTGGCTCAGTAAGTCAAGGAAAATGTAAATGCAGATACTCAAAAGCATCCTGTTGAGGACAGGGTAGGAAAGAGGAAGGTCCTGTTCTCTTATTTTCTTATATATAATAGCTACTAAGAAATCCCTTAAGCAAATGTTTATAAATGTGTTCTTCAGAAAATATGTAGTATAGGAAATTATTGATCTCTAATGGAAATTTCCTTAGTCTTGTTGAAGTCTGTGTACATTTACAGAAACCAAACCATATTGTCCCTTTAGGTTCAAGGTAGGATTAATCTCACTTACCTCAGGCATCTAAGTCACACTAGGGTCCCTTTTAAATCAATGGAAAAAGATAGGCACCTTCAGAAGGCTATTCATCTCATCCTAATGTAGGCATCAGAACAATTCATCTGAAATGAATCCTTCTGTGAAGGTACCTGTGTCTTTCTATTAATTATAAAGGAAGCCTACAGAGACTAACTTTGAATTAGGTTCCTATTTTTTACTCTTGTAAGATCAGGTGAGATGTATCCCACTCTGGGTGTTTCTTTGGCTAAAGAGAAATGTGTACATAGAAAAATGGGAAGTTAAAAGTGCACAGGCTTTCATTTTACATTCATATATATTCCCATAATTCAGAAACGATTACCAAATAAGATGAACCATAAAGCTACTTCTCTGTGTTTAACACTACAAAGCTGGAAATAGCACAATTCCCCATATACAGCCTTTGAGCCACTTGCAGTGGGAATATCTAGTTTTCTTAGTGAATCATGCAAAGCTGGAAGATCACTCAGTGCTGATTCTGTCTTCTTTCCATTCATTTATTCAGACAGATAAGAAGATCCCAGATGTATAAAGGCAGCCTGCACTGGGGACCCAGTCTATTCTGTTGTTAGCAATTCTTGTAGTTAGTACAGGGATGCTGAGCAAATGGGATATTGAAAAGGACACTGGATACGTTGCAAACCATACAATCACAGCTGTTTTGAGGGGGGACACTTATAAGTTCTGATGAAGATACGGTCCTCTAACTAAAACTGCTTGATGATCCTGTGGATGGTATAAGAAGATCTTTTTTTTTTTTCTTCAGTAAAATCTCATTACTTTTTCTACATTTTGATGGACAAGCATGGCACAAACCAATTGTTTCAAAATCTTAAAAAGTCTGAAAAAACCCAAAACATTCTGCTTTAAAATCTTCCAAAATAAACTTTTAAAAAAAATTCAAATTTCATTTAAAAAATATATTTAAGCTATGCAAAGAAATACCAACTGTTTTGAAGAAACACATCACTCCATGCTGGAATTGTTTTTCCTTTTGCTTTCAGCTAGCTGAATAGTCCATATGACAAATTACTTTATAGGTCAACCTAAAACAAATTCAGAACTGCCAGAAAATTGAAAAATTGGTTATTCACATAGCAGTACTGTGGGGTTAGTACTTCATCTGTTGTTCTGCTTTTGCTGTGTAATAAAGACAGTCTTGAAAACTGATGCTGTTTCTCCTCAGAAGAGGTAGAATATGGCAACACAAGTTTTCCCACAGCATCCTGTTGTTTGTCTGGGGTCACCAATACAAAGGAAACGAAGTCACCAGCACATGTCTATACCCACAGAGCTCTCTAGAGGAAACAAGCATGGTTAGCTAATTCCACTTATGCTGCTATTGCTATTTTCTGTGCTATTTATAATTCACTGTACTGTGTCTACTGAATTCATTTCAGAAAACCTACTAAAAGTCTCCAATTTGGTGCAAGCTGCAGGGAAAGTTATTTTTTTGATCTATTAAACAGCCCCTTGGAGCAACCAAAACTTTCCTTGACAACTTTTACAGAGGTGTTATTCCACTACATGGACAAATAGAAGTAGACTTCTGCAGCAATTTAAATGTATTCTCATGTATTGGAGAAAATGGATCTTTTTGAGTATACATAGATATTTTTAATATATAGATATGTCTTTAAGAACAGAAGCTGGCGACTTAAAATATGGAAGGGATGTAGAACTGTTTTTTTATGGAAAACAACACTGTCAAAAACTACAGCTGCTTCCATGGGTCAGTCTAGTTTTCTTTACTTTAATGCAGAACCAAATGCAGATGGTAGGAACTCTTCCAGGTAATTTTTTTAAAAGCCAACATCCAATATTAATGGAACGAAGCAAGGTTGCTTGCATGGGTGTTTTCATCAATACATTAGGCCCACAGAAAAGCATTTGCATTGAAGCAAAACTTGCAGGGTCTTGGCTTACTGCAAATTCCAAAGTGGGGGAAAATACCTTGACATCCCTTCCCTTTGTTTTGTCTCATCGTCTTACAGGAATCACTGTACAGAAAACAGCTTTCCAAGAGCACAGGAAAGCATGTAGGGCCTGATCCATTTTCCAGTGAGATTAATGGGAGGCCTTTTATTGACTTTAGTTGAGACTGAGGGCAGCAATAAAGATATCTGGCTCACAATTCTGTACTCAAACCTACTCTAGTAAAACATGTTTTTAAAATCCTTCCTTAAAGGCCTTGAGTTGTTCTGCTACTGCTGATCACCCGAGACAAAATTGTGGCTGGTATCTCCATCCATTCGTAGAAGATTACTACCAAAGTCAGAATGGTGAAACCGTTACTTCCTGTAGAAAATCAGCAGAGTTGCCTGCAAAAAGAATAATGACCTACAGCTGGATGGTTCAATAAAACCATGATAATTTCCTGCAAATTCTATAGGATTTATTCAGGGGAGTTGAAGAAGAGAAGATGAGATCCAAATAATTCCTAACTTTGCATCGGCACAAAGCTTCACTACTGGACCAGTTCTCACACTGGTATAGCGTGAAGTAGCAGAGAGGGTCCCCTGAGTTATGTGGGATCACCCCAGTTCCTTAATCAGAACCATGCAATCATAATCAAGAAAAGGCCCCATTCCATGATCCTCCTCTATATGTAATAAAAAAAAAAAAATTTGGAACAAGAACAAATCTGTCTCTGACCTGTTTTTATCTCCTCTGTCTAACATTCCTTCCCAGACTTGTAATGTAAGTATGTAGTAAATATTACACATTCTGACTTTACCTGCTGTCGTGATTCTTTGGTCACAATATTCAACATAGTGTAATGTCACAGAATGCAATCTCCATGACAGAATGAAATCAGATCAGCTAAAATTTAGTATCTTCCTAATTTTTATCTAAATAGTTTGATACAAGAAAAAGAGCATAAACTGTTAACAGGAAAACCTAAGTGTTTAGGAGATAATATTTATATTTATTTATGTAAAGGAATATATGTACATATATTAAAAAATTGGGGATAAATAGAGGGAAGAAAATACTGACAGGAAATGGAGCAAATGAGATATAAACTCTAAGCATAGGAAAAATACATCATATAAGTGAATGCTGCAGTAAAACCCTGTTTTATAAGCAGTTGTGACCTGTTTGAGGGAGAAATGCGAAAGCCTGCCAAAAGCATATCATATCCATCTGTCCAGTTTAGAATATTAGTTGGGCCTTTACTTGGACAGTTGTCAGCCCAATCCTGTTAATACTTACACATATTAATAGCCTTGTTCCTAAACGCATTCCAAAATCATCAACTCAACAAGACTGGAATGATGTGTAAGTAAGATGACATGTAACTAAGATGATATGTAGGGCCAAACGCGTGCATAGGCACATGTAGGATTAAGCTGAAAACCTGTTAATATATGGTCATCATTATGGTGCTAGCCGTGATTTTTGGAGGCATGACTTAAGTTCCTATTTTGATCTAGATTTCCATGACCTTAAGAGCATCATTAGGATGAAGATTTCCATGTTTTTATACATTACTGCAGTCCTGCAAACTTCTACAAGACTTGTGCTTGTACTTCTCTTTCACCTTATGTGCAGAAATGCCCGTTTTCAGATGAATGTGCACAGAATTGGATTTTCTTCCCTACTCTAGTGAAGTAATCTTTGGATAAAATCAGTACTCTTTGAAGAAGGCTTGGAACTTCATCATGGCAAGCTGATCTCTCCAAACTCTTAGTTACATATTACTCTCTAAGCTTTACCATCCCTATCCTATTATTTCTTAAGTTCTTCTCTGCACAGTCTGAAGCCTGGTAAGGGGGACATTCACACACGGAGATGAACCAAACTCTGATTCCAGCATCTGGATATTTTGAATTAGAGGAGGACTACATCACTTAATAAAAATACAGTGATATCCACACGGGTGTAACTATAATTTCAAAATCCTGGGTATTTATGGGGTTTACAGTACACCTTTCCCCTCAGCATTTTCCTAGGGGCCAGCTTTAGTGTCTGTATGTCCTCGCATCTGGTGGATGAGTGATGAATGTTTTGGTGATCCCACCTGATGTCCATAGCTCTCCCCAGGCCCCCAGTGTAAAGCTAGGCATTCCGCACTTCCAGGTACCAATATTATAGACAGAGGAGTATGTGGGACTGTGACAGTGAAGCTCTTTTTTGGATCTTGTTTTGGGGTTGTGTGGCAGGGTTTTGGTAGCAGTGGAGGGTCAGCAGGGCCGGCTGCTGCTGGAAGCTGCTGGAAGCTCCCCCAGCTCCAAGCCGGACCCGCCTCTGGCCCAGGCCGAGCCCGTCAGCGACGGCGGTAGCGCCTCTGGGAGAACAGATTCCAGAGGGGAAACCTGCCGGGAGTCGGGGGATCGGGATGGGAGAGGAACCCCTGTGCAGACCCCGAGGGCAGGGAGGAAGGAGGGGATGCCCCTGCAGCCCGTGGGGAGCCCAGGCGGCAGCCTGTGTCCCCCCAGCCCGCGGAGGGGAGCGGGGGAGCAGATGCCCACCTGCAGCCCGGGGAGAGAGGGCCCCACGCCGGAGCAGGGGGTGGAGGCCCCCCAAGATGGCCGCCGCTCCCTGGGAGCAGGCTGGGACTGAAGGACTGTGGCCTGCGGGAGGGACCCACGCCGGGGCAGTCCGTGGAGGACTGTCTCCCGCGGGAGGGACCCCCCGGCGGAGCAGGGGAGGAGTGCGGAGTCCTCCTCCCCCTGAGGAGGAAGGAGCGGCAGAGACAAGGTGTGACGGACTGACCCCAACTCCCATTCCCCGTCCCCCTGCGCCGCTGGGGTGGAGAAAGTGGAGAAAATCAGGAGTGGAGTTGAGCCTGGGAAAGAGGGAGGGCTGGGGGGAAGGTGTTCTCTAAGGTTTGGGTTTACTTCTCATTATCTTTGTTTTGATTTGATTGGTAGCAAATTAAATTGATTTTGGTTTTTCCCCAAGTTGAGTCTGTCTTTTGCCTGTGACCGTAAGTGGTGAGTGATCCCTCCCTGTCCTTGTCTCGACCCATGAGCTTTTCTTTATATTTCTCCTCATCCCACCGTGGCTGGTGGGGGTACTGAGCAAGCGGCTGTGTGGTGCTTTGTTAACAGCTGGGCTGAAACCACAACAGATCTCTAGTGTGTCTGTGTCTCATCTCTATGTATATATCTGAAAAAATACTATTTTCCCAGCTCAGAGAGAGTTGTAAAGATCAATCAGCTGTTCAGATAAGAGTATGATGAAGCTATATAAATACTAAAGCAAAGATAAAACATGCTATTGGGTCATTTAGGGCCTTGCCCAGAGGCTGTTCTGGGGAAAAAGCAGTATTTCTCTGCAGCGGTCAACTTGCCGGTTAAAAAAAAAAAAAAAAAAAAAGCTTTTGCAGCCTCAGAAATCACAACCATAGTCTTCTGATATTAAATTATTAACACTTAAGCAAGGATCTTAGTTATTCTTCACATTGTTTCTACCTATGAAGAACAGCCTAGGACAGGTTTATAAGATTGCAGTAAAACATACACATATGCTTTATTTAGGAGAGTTTCAATTTTCTTGGCAAGTATTGCGTGTATAGAAATTTGGGTGCTTGTCCATGATTGCTGTGTGTTCAGCCTTTCTCACCAGTTTTCTAGCACATGATCTAACTAGAAGTATGTTAAAATTTTTTAATGAAAATCCTTATCAGATACCATCCACTTCTCTTCTGTGGCTACTTCGCAAGCCTGAGATACAGCTCTAGTTCATAAGCCTTCTGTGTCAATCTAACCTAAGATTTCAAGCAAAATGCAGCAAAATGCAGGGATTTGCTGTTTTGATTGGAAACCAGGCAAAACTTTGTGGCTTTATTTTGATTTTCCAAATTTATTTGGAAATGGAAGGTGACAAAGAACAGAACCTCTGTGAGCTGAAAAGCAAATCGACTGCACCTCGGTACAATTTTAGCTGTAATCTACTGGCTCCCAGAAGTTTAGCATAGCTGTTTGCAAAGTTCCTATCATATCCTGTGCCAGGAAGTGTACTTTGTCTATGTCTTAACATGTACATGTAGCACAGAAGTCGTTTATTAGAGGTGAAAATAGAAGTTATATTTCTGCCTTCTTTTCTTTCCTAATAAGGATTTTCATCCTCCTTTTGACTTTAGACAGCTATTGAGATACCGATGTGTTACCTTCTCTTTGGAAAGAACAATAAAAAACAGAACAGCAATGTATGAATCATGTATTTCCTTCTGAATGCTTGTTTTATATTTCAGTGAAATTGTTAGTAAGTAAATTCAATATACATACAAGGGCTTTAAACAATCTGACTGAAAACAGGCCATGCCATCCCACTATGTCCATTTCCATTTTTCAGATTCTAGGCTTTTGGGACTGCATTGGACATAAATGTTTATAATGGCAAACAATGTTCATTGTGAAGATGCTCACCCAGATAGTGTCACATCCACATAGTGTCACACCACCTTTAAGCTCACCTCTGGATGAAATTTAGTTTGGTAGCCTGGCCCAGATCATCCCAGTTGCTTAGCTCTGTGTCTCTGCAGGGCTCATTGATCCATGAATACAGTGATGGGAATTCATAATGAAGAACAGTAGATGCTGTCAGCCATAACTGTCCCTACATTCCTGCTTTTGCAATTAGCACAAATGGAAGTTCAGATCTGTCTGTATAAGCTGTATAGATAAGCCCCCTGAGTCTTCAATCTACTAATAAAAGTTTAACAGTAAGAAGGTGGCGGGAAAATATCATGCAAAAGAAGAAAATCTGTAAACCTTCAGGTTTTTTTCCTTATGCATGGAAAAATGATCAAAATTACTTTACTCCTTTAAAGGAGCAAATGCACTAACACACAAAACTGTGAAAATCTCTTAACTACAGAACCAGCATGTCTTCCTTCATGCCAAGCAACAGGCACAAGCATATCTCCTCCATGGCTTGATTACCAAAATAATACAAATTGTCTTTTTATCTTTTTTGCCATCTATAAGACTCCACTGTTGCCATTACTTATCTAATTTACTATAAACACCCAAAGGAAACATAGTCATCATCATTGCCTGCATTTTCACAATAAACTAATGACTTAGCATATCTTGGTGGCTACTGAGTGAGACCTCTCCAAAGACACTGCTACACAGAAATGGCTGGGCACTCTGAAAAACCAGGGCACTTAGGAATTTGGGTAGTTTGCTTTCCAAGAACTTAATCGTGATACTGAATATTTAACAGGTGTTTATGTCTTTTGCTCACTCTTACTAAGATGCATCACTATGCAACAGTCTTCTAATGTCAGGCAGAAAGTTTAAGTACTCTTTTTTTTTCTGTAGTTTTCCAACTGACTGTTACTTTATGTTTTCTCAATGTGTACACGAGGGGAAACTAGTGATGCATGGAGGAGAACAGGCTTGAGTATCATCAGATAATAATTACATCAGGAAAACACTGTTTCTGTTGCTCTTGCTTCTTTTCCAGCAAAATTAAAAATCACACCTTAGAGAGGATGTCATTAAGGATACAGCAATGCTGCCTTGCCAGTACACCACCTCCGAGAGGCTTACGAGAATCAGACATCTTGAGCTGTGATGAATCACCTTGGTTGTTTTTTTTATACAACCCTAATATTCAGCTCAGTGAAGCAGGATTTTTCCTGCCCCAGGCAAGACAGCCTCTTCCTTGTGCTTCAGATCAAGGGGCTGTAGAAAATGATGGAGAGTAGAGTGAGGAACAGGGAGAAAGTACCAAAAACTTAATTACTGAAAGGTCAAATGAGCTCCTCTTTATCTTCAAACTATTTTTTAACTCTATGAGAGATTGAATTCGGCCGTGAAAAAAAAAACAGAGTGGCAGGAGACCTACCTAACTCACAGAGCTATTCTGAGGATAAATAATTACAGGCTGTAAGGCACTCAGCAACTGAGATAACGACAACCATAGAATACAGATAGATAGACTTCTTAATCCTTAAATGACTCATTTCATCCAAGTGTGACAATCCTACACCTCAATCACATGTAGGACACCACAGGGAGGAACATGTAGGCTCCTTAACCTTAATGGCACCTAGTCAAAGATCTTTTCTCCTATCTTGAATATTTCCCCTGCAATACTTCCCTTGTCTACTACGCTTTTCTTTTTTTTCTTCCTTTTTAAACACCTCCCTGCTGTAACATTCAGGTGATTGCAGGACATTCCAGTACCTAAAGGGGGCCTACAAGAAAGCTGGAGAGGGACTTTTTACAAGGGCATGTAGTGATAGGACAAGGGGTGGTGGCTTTAAACTGAAAGAGGGTAGATTCAGATTAGATGTAAGGAAGAAGTTCTTCACTGTGAGAGTGGTGAGGCACTGGAACAGGTTGCCCAGAGACATTATGGATGCCCCATCCCTGGCAGTGTTCAAGGCCAGGTTGGATGGGGCTTTGAGCAACCTGGTCTAGTGGAAGGTGTCCCTGCCCATGGCAGGGGGGCAGGAACTAGCTGATCTTTAAGGTCCCTTCCCACCCAAGCCATTCTATGATTCTATGATTTACAAGTTTCTGATAGGACTTATGATGTGAGACACAAGGAGTTTTTTGCTCATATGCAAAAGCAAAATAAGCCCTTTCTTCACAGACTTTAGCGTCTAAAAAGATAAGGTATAAACAAACTGAACTGAGATACATCTATTACATGGACAGACAGGGATCCCTCTGCTCAAGCTGGGACATGGCTGGGGAGAGCCATGTTAGGTCTGGAAGACATCTAGGTGCATTACTATAGCTCAAGCAACAAGAGAAGAATGAGCAAATATGCAGGTATGCCCTGAGAGACCAGGGGAAAAGACAAGATGTGATAGGGTAAGAAGGAGAAAAAAAGGTTTATTGGCCATGTCCTGATAATTGAAAGTTTTAATGGCACTTTTCCCCCCCCGTGGAGTAGTTGATACTACAAGAGAAAAGATGGTGCTAAAAACACACTGAAAGCTCTCTGCTGCCTTTTGCAGAAGATGAATGCAGTTTTAAACTGCAGCTTTATTGTCTGTTGGCAAAGTGACTGCCATGAAGGGATTTAAAACTGCAAATTCTTTGGCGCAGTCAGACATACTTTTGAAAAATGAAGTCCTCTCCTGCTCAGGGGATTAGTTTAACTTTTTATAACATTCATTTTTGTAATTCTTTACTACTTCTTCATCTTGTGTTTGCTTTATGAGGTTATTATTTTTATACATAGTTTGGTAGAGTCTAAGAAGGCTCAGAGAGACAGGTGTTTGAAATTCTAGGTGTAATAAAGAGACACAACATTTATTAGAAAAGAAGAAATGTGGCATAAATGGGAGTTGCCTTTTGTTGCTTCAATACCCAGCTCAGTTCCCACTGCAGTAGTTGGCAATTATATTTGAAATGGGGCTGCTTTAGGTCCTTAGGTAAGGAAACACTGACAGTAACAGTATAGCTGAGATATCGCAGACCAAGGATAAGACACTGCAGTTCTGGCTACCGAGGTTCCAGCTCTGCCTGTCCTGTTGTGGGCTTGGATGTGTCTCTTGGAGCCACCTACCTTCACTTATGTTTATTCAGGTTGAGAAGTCACTTGCACAACAGAGGCCTAGTCACCTTTCGTGGTTTTTAAATATCTTCACACATGGTATTCCTGTGTTTTAGAAAACCATCATACACTGATTGAAAAATCTCCATAGTTGAGAAATTTACCCATAACCCTTGGTAATGTGTTCCAGGCATCATTTACCCTGCACCATTAACTTATTTCATCTCTTGTCTGGTCTGAATTTATATAAGCTAAATGTCCCATTATGGGATTTTAGACAGATCGACAGCCCTGGTTGATCAAAATTTCAATTGGTAACATAGAGACTGATCAAATCATGACTTAATCTCCTTCAGTAAGTTAAATTGACTAAAGCCCTTGAGTCTTTCATTATAAGGCATGTTTTCCAATCCTTACGTTATTCTCCTGGGTCTTTTTTTATTTCTCAACAATCTTTCTGAGGAGTTTACAAATGAACTGGCCTCAGTATTCCAACAAGAGTGATTAAAAAACCAAAGAGATATTAACTAGACTGTTTCAACACCTTTCACCTGCATGATTGCCAAAGATTTCTGGGGAAAAAAACAATCTTCAGGACTTCTATGAGTTCTTATTTTCAAAAACTAGAATTTAAACTAAGTTTGAATGTGTGTTTGCTACTGGCTTTTTCCTCATTTCTTCATTTTGTTGATTTTCTCACTTCCATCTGTGTTTGGAAATGTGCATGTATGAGTTTTTAAATATGCTTGTGAAATAACTGCAGATCATCTTCAGATTTTCTATGAAACACTACTGAGCCTTGGACTATATTCTTAGTGAGTCCCTTTCCCCATGTTTATTCCTTCAAGCCACTGGGCAGTCCATCCCCAAATATTCAAGTTAATCTTCACCTCCGTCTCCCCATGTGGCAGCTACATACTGTCCTGTACAATCTGAAAGTTGTGGTCTACATTCTGTCTTCCTACATGTATGTTATCACAGTCACATGTCTTAAAACCAGAATGTTTTTACTTGCACCTAATTTGCCAGTAAGTTAAGACAGCCCAATCTCACCCATCCATCTCTTTCATTATTAGCTGCTCCACTAATCTTCAGATCAACTACAGGTGTAATCAGCAGGGGGTAATGTTCAGTTCAGAACACTGATAAAATTGCTGTACTGATAAAAAGCACTGTAAAGCCTGAGAACAGATCCACTCAGGACCTTGTGTATGACACTTGCTTAGCGATGACTTCTCACTGACATATTTTGAATGATCAATTACCTAGCATTTGCTCTATTTAACATCCATTGGGCTGATTTTCTGTTGTTTTCATTTTTAATTATAAGGTTGTATACCATTAAAACAAATGCCTCACAGAAGCCAATGCAAATATAATTACCTTTGTCAGCCAAACTTCTAACTTCATAAAAAAGTACGTATGACGTTAGTTTGACAACAATTCCTTACCATCAATCTGTGTGGATCAACATTAATTACATTACTTTCATTTAAAACTTGATTTACTGGGCTCAATATCATTCCATTTCTTTTGGCTGGGACTGAAGCCCTAATGACAAGGCTGAGCTTCATCCATCTTTTCTTCTTTTCCTCCTTCCTTGTTTTGTCTTCCCATCCCTCTCCCTCCCTCTCTCCCTTCCTCTCTCTCTTCCTTCCTTCCCTCCTTTCTCTCCCTCTCTCTCACACACTCTCTTCCTTTCTTGCTTGCTTTTAAAATAGCTTAAATGAACAGAAAGGAGACAAGAAGCTATTATCTAGCCTGTTTTGCAGCTATCTGACCTGTACAATGAGGATACTGACAACACCAATTTTTCTGAAGGCATTTGAACTCCATAGGTGGAAAACACTCTAGAAATGCAAAAGATTATTGCTAAGTATTGTTGTTGCTATTCTTAATATCAGCCCTTCCAGCTTAAGCACTGCACTTTAGGAGGGCACTGTCAAAGAATAACCACAAACTAGTGAACAAAGGGAAGAGAGATTAAGAGCTCAGACATGTAGAACCTGCTTCTCAGCAACTGTGCCTCAGCCCCTGGACCAGCAGTCAGGTTGGATGCATATGGAAAGTTTCCAGGTCTTGAGGGCTTCAGTTGATGGGCTGTTCTTTGGAGCACTGTCTCCCTAGGGCAGAAAAAATTGGAAAGTAAACAATTAGATGTCTGCGCTGCACAGGCCTGTGTGCACTGATTAGGAGATTCTGCCTGACACAGAGGGATGTCACTGCCTGCAGTGGTATCTGTTCCTGTCACTATCGGCGTGCGGCAGGTGACACTGTGGAGGATGAAGCTCGGCAGAGCTGCCCACAGAGTTAAAGGGAGGTGGCGGGGGAAAGAGGAAAAGAGGAAGATAGAGCTGACAACTGTAACTAACCCTTCAGTGCCTAAATGAGCAGAGGAGGGGTGGGGCAGCTGGATGCCGAGTCAGTGTGTCACAGCGCAGCTACTGCAGCTAGATCAATCCTAAGACAAAAATAGCTATTTATATCTTCCGCCACCACAGCTATTGCATAAGTGTCTCCGACAGAGTTAGGTGATGCAATCGGGCCTTTGCTTCCACTATCTAGCTGAAAGAGCACCCCACAGTAACCAGAGCTAAAAGGCTGATTAAGAAAACCGCCATCCTCTTCCATACCCCCACAGCCACCCTACCAGCATCGTTATTCTCTCAGGAGGGGTGAGGAAGCAGACGCTACATGGGTAGCCAGAGCTAGACAAAGGGAAGCGTGGCTGCTTTAGGAAGCTTTTTTAAGGATTCACTTACACCGTACCTGGCACAAAGCAATATATATTAGTAGCCACCTGACTCCTAGTCGGCACTGATGGCGCTTTGTGTGGGAGAGAGGTGTGAGCATATTTCAGATACTGTCAATGTACCAGTGAGCTAGGAAAGTGCTTAGAAAAGCCATAGGATATGTCAGAGAATGGCTATGTCCCTTGGGAACTCATTGCATTGAGCTTGTCATCCTTGTGGCTTGTCTTGGAAGACTGCTTCTCCTTCCTTTTTATGCCGTCTTTGGGATTATCAGGCATCCCTTACGGAACAGTTCAACCAGCTGTACATTAGACAGCTGAAGCTAGTGGGGTACTAGAAACATGCAGTAAAGATGTGTAGAAATGACCACTCACTTCCTATAAATGCAATGCAGAATTGTGTTATTTTCACATTTTTTTTCTCAAAGTATTATCAAAATTCGATGATAAAAATTATTAAACAAAATACTATCACTAGTAAGGTATCATCTATTAAATTCTGTGGGAAGCTTTGGTCAAGGGAGGGAGTAGTGGACGAATACTTAGTACTTTAATTTCCACTGAATTATTTTTCCCAGACTATGCCACACAATAAACAACCCTTCTAGGAATACAGATGTCTCTGGATTCCCACTGCAAGAATAAAAAAAAAAAATTTTTTTACAAACTCTTTCCATCTACAAGTAAAATGAAGACATTTTGTTAAAATCATATTGGGCTTGTTAAAAAAGAAAAAAACAATTATTACCACCTTTGTACAAAGACAATCAATTATTTCATGATGGCCAGGATGAATTCTGAAGATTCATAAACAGATGCTCCCAGTGCAGGGATGAGGCACAGAGAAAGTGTAACAAGACCATCCTGCAGACTTGCATGTCCTGTAGAAACATAATCCACTGGCACAGTTTTATTCTATGACTAAGCTATATTTCTGATTTTCTGAGAGCCTGAAAGTGTGGTTACTTAATGATTGTGTCAAGCTGGCATGTTTGTAACTCCCTATAAGCTGAGGTTCAACAGTGCAGGTGTGGGGCACTGTTACCAAGATACAGAGCCATGTAAGTGCAAAAAAGTGTAAGAGGTAATCAACCAGCCCAGGGGCAAACATTTCTCTAGTGAGTGAGGGGAGAAAAACATTATTGTTTGTGTTTGCCCATCATAGACAATCAGATATCACTCTGCAACTAGAGGAAAAGCTTAACTGGTTACAACTGGAGTCAACTACGTAGTTTAGTTTAACTCTTGCGAAAAAATAAAGAAGCATGTATGCTCAGTGGGCAACACTGTGAATAGCGTAATACCTTCTCTACCTGAGGACCTTCTGATGTTTTCATATTCAGATCTAGATTTTTGTCTATGAGGTCATGTTGTTTTCTGCATTGTATTTAACTCAGAGGATCATGATAATACTGCAAATATTCACATCTTTTGTTAACAATACCTATATCTTGAAAGGGTGTTTTGGCTCTTCAAAGTGCTGCACAAACATTAGTTAATCCACTTTATTGATAACTTAGTTCTCTCCTAAAGGTCTAGAAGGGGCATATGGCAGAAGGCATTAAAAATATTTTACTCCTTTATTCCTTCTTTACTATTGTACTATAAGGCACTGAAAGGTAGTTTGATAATGTACTGTAAGGCACTGAAAGAAGAATAAGAGTGCATACAAAAATACTGCAACAAAATTCTGGCTAGCGCTCTGCTATCTTTCTTAATGATCCTAGCTGAATGGAGTCATGGGGTGAGAGGGAATAGCACAAAAAAGCTGGCATCCTTCAGCAAAAGTATAAATCCTTACTATCTGAACATAAACTTTGGAAACTACATTTGTATAAAGGAGAATTTCTTAAAAAAAAACATGTGGGAATCATTAGCTGATAGTCTGTGGGCAGCAGGCTCCTAACTGTTAGCGTTACCTCTTACTCATCAGTCACTAACAGGGTATTACAAGTATAGAAAACAAATGAGGTGCCTCAGATTATTTTGATTGGAGGAATGGGGGGCTTAAAAGATGCTCAGCTAGTTTACTTTGTATATAAAACTTTGTTTGGAAACTGTGTACCAAGTGATCAAAATAAATAGAAGCAAATCCTGGTAGTGTTTATAAAACTCTAGTACTTGCTTTAGAGAATGGAGATACAGAACATTGGTTAAATGCTATACTAGATAGCCTGTTGCTGTTGCTGGATCTTCTTCCATTGATTTCACTGAGTTTTCACTCAGAATCCAAATATTGCTGAAAGCTGAACCAATACACCATCTTACTTTTCAGTATCTGATCCCTGACAGCTATTTGATAAAGCCAGGAAGTGAGGAGATATTCTAACCTTTATAGGATGGAGTTGGACACTCAAAGCCTCGTGTTGTTGATTTTGCCATGTTAGTACAGCCAAAAAATCACTCTGAAAAAGAAAGCTGGAAAGAACTGATCATCCCTCTCTCTCCCTCTACCCACAAGAAAATTTTACGCTGTGAAGCTTGATGACATGAACAGTTTATTAGCATTTAGAGCAGGTAAGGGGATGGAAGCATCCAGCAGAGAGCAAAGGAGCTAAACCCACCTTTGATTAGTAAAACTTTTTCATGTATCAGTGATCTATTCCCTCTACCATCACCTCCCCAGAAATGTTTTGATTACTCATATCTGGAAGTTTCTGCCACCTCACTTTTGCAGAATGTCAAATGAGTACTTTAATTCCCTGAGCAGAAATTTATGGCTGGATATATTTAGGTAACCACCAGAAACTCTTTAAAATTTTTAAGAAACTTAATCACCTTTGTGCAAAAAATAATTAGTAAAAAAGTGACTTGTTAATGGCCCTGTTGGAACAGAGATTGGTAACTCTCATTAACAAGGCAAACCCACTGAAAATCAGTCTTTTTAAAAAAGAGATCAAGTTGACCTTAAAGGGTTTTTAAACATAAAGTGTTTACATTATTTTTAAATAAAAAACAGAGTTTATCCATTTACTTCTACTTTATTACTTCCATTCTCTCTAAGCTTCTGTATTTCACTGATCATGATGGTATCGAAGACAGCATTTAAATTCCTATTTTAAGCATTTAGAATTCTGACATTTAGGTCTAAAGCTCATCATTGCAGGCTTCCTTTATAATAAAAAGGAGAAAACCAGGTACCTCTAGGTAGTGATTCATTTCATCCTAAAATAGGCCAGATGAATCATCCTGTGGAGGTACCTATTTCTCTGCTAGGAAGCTTAGGGTGACTAGTTCAGACCTTGACACTGAACTGCTAGACTTCTAAAATTAAGTCTAATGGGTCCCACCCCCAGGGGCTCATCTTCAAACTAGGTCAGCTTGAGAACTGCTATTAAACTGAATGGTCCACCAAGAAAGACAGGTCAATGTCCTACTCATAAAGTGCTGCTAACAACAAGTGAGGCTTTTGGTCCTCATTAAATGGATATGAAAATACTCGTAGGTATTGCCTCTTCATTTTTGAAAGCTCAAAGTGCAGTGTTTATGGTTCAGGATACAATTCAAAATTTCACAAACCTTACCACAGCAAAAAGTCTCAACATATGTCATGAAAAAAGCCAAATTTAGATTAATATATCTGGGGCACTGAGCAAACCATGGCTGTCTCCATCCTTGAGGTGACAGGGAAGTGAGCATGCATTACATGTAACAGCTTTCTGCTATGCTGACTGTAAGATTTTTTTTTTTTCCTTTTGGAAGAAAAAATGTTTCTACCTCTCAATATGCTTTCCTTGACTCTGTGTGGGAGTTCCTAAGAAAAGGAAACTCTCTTCAGAAACCTGGCCAGAAATTAAGAGAGCAGCATCTGTTAAACACTACAACTTTAGTGAAGCTTTAATGATGTGGGAGTAACAGACCAGACTGCAGCCTGAGGTGGCAATCCTGAGTTTCCTCAGATGAACATTAAGCAGAGTTAAAATGAACAGAGATAATTTTAGCTATCAGAACTATGATTTTTGTGGACTATGGTTAACACTGATGAAACTTAGGTCCCATTTTCAAAGCATTCCCCAGTGGCCACAAGGAACAAAATGGGGTTTTTTTGAAGAACCAGAGTGAGATCCAGATGTACTCCTGTGTCTCCTGGAGCTGGGAGTTTAGCCTATGTCCCAGTCAAACTGAGGAAGACAGAATCCATGCCCTGCATCCTCTCCCTGCCCTCATTTGTACTCATCATTCTGTTGTTTGCAACACCTCCATTGCTCTGCAGGACTGAACTTTGCAGCCATCTTAACTGATGCTTTCACATCCTAGTTCTCTCTGAAGTTGCTGGCCTGTTAAGAAACTCAGCGTTTGAAGGCCATGAGTATCCTGTGTCTACTGTCAGAAGGCTATGGTAATGAATGGCAGCTGCTGAGAATACCCATGCCAACATGTGCTTCCACTGCCTGGGTTAGTAAAGACAAGCAGAATCTGAATGCTGGAAATGTTAAGAAAGATCCAGTAGGTTTTATTTCTCTTTCAGAAATTATACTTGAGTCACAAAAGGAAAAGACTTGACCTCTTCCAGTAGCTTGGTTTTACTCTCTGCCTAGCTGAAATTGCAGGAGAATAGCCTGGTTTCAGCTCTGTATCCTATTCCTCTGGACGTGGTTACCATTTTGTTGGTTTTCAGAAAAACAAAAAAAAGAGAATCAAAGGGAAACAGGAATCTTGAAATGTCATCAGTTGCAAGCTGTTAATTAGAAGAGATACACCTTTTCAAGAAAATCCAAACCCTCCACTGGCAGAATATAGTGAAATACTCAAAAATCAAGGAAATAAGCTTCCCACTGTGGCAGAGCAATAGGTAGGGAGCAGAACTAATGACTGCCAGCTGGTTTTGGTAAAACAATGCCTAAGTATGCCAGCTAAGGACCAGCTTCAATCTGTAACACTGCCCATCTTACATTTCTGCTGCCTCATTTCAGAAGTTTTTATGATACCAGAAGCATATGGGCACCCCCTTGGAACAGAACAATGGCATATATGCCAGAAAGAATGGAGGGAAGTCTGCTATATGAAAAAGGCATGAGGTACCAATACAACACAGACCAGGCGGAACAATCATGGAACAACAACAGCTAGTGTTACATGAAGGCCACCCAAGTTTACATTAGGGATTGGTGTATTGACTGAATCATACTAGTGAAAGGCTGTGCGTGAACATAAAGTAAAGCAATGCTCCTTTGGGCTTTGAAGTTTCTACAAGGTTCTTGAGGTTCGTACTAAAGATTTATTGATCCTGGTCTTCAGCAAGACCTCAGTGAGCCCTTTCTCTGATCCTTTCTGTTTTCCTCTACTTTTCTTTCACGGAGTGAAGGACTCTTGTGGAATAATGTACTCTGGGTGCTGAAGGGCCAAATGACAGTCTTTGTGTACTCCCTCCTTTCAGTTACTCTGCAGATATGCAAATAGCTTGGGGTGAATAATGCAAAAGCCATTCCACAATTTACACACTTTTAATTTTCATTGGTTACCTCTGAAAAGGTTGCATCATTGACCAGTACAAGGAGATATTTAAAATAGGAATGCTTATAACATGTATTTATAAATATATTCCCAGTTTGAGTGAGACAAAAATGCTTATCTTTTCCCTGCATTCCTTTGGGTTTCACTCTGATTGCTTGTGCATTGATACTCCAATACAAAAAAAGATGCTTATTAATTTAAAATTGGCCTATGTCACACTCATGATATTTCTGGCATTTATGCTCCCTAGTCCATACTGTATACATTACTCTGAAGACCAACACTAACACAGATTAAAGCATTAGACTGTGCCAGAAATGGAATTACTTCACAGAAGTGGCCATAAGATGCTGGTTTGAAACCTTAATTATTCCAGTTTGCCTCTTCTTGCGGCACACATCTGCACTTACTCAGAACTAGATTCTACCCACAGCTTCCTCTGGGTAAGTATGTTCCTTGCACCACAAGAGGACACGTAAAGGAGAGTGCTCGCAACAGCTAAGTTTAGTTTAGGACCAGCAGGTTATCTCTGTAGTCAATGAAAGCCTTTTTTTCATCCAGAAGGTAAGTCAAAGAAGGAGCCAACTGTCTGAAGAAGCAGACAGTCAGTGTTTTCAAAGTCCTCAGATGGGGACTCTGGGACCCCCATGTATAAGAGGTGTGTGCTCCAAACCTCCCAAGAGCAGTGGGTTAGAGGGACAAGGCAGGCTGAGAGCTCTACTCAGCCTGGAGGCCAGGTTAGTAGGCTGCCCACTTACCTTTTTTAACTAGTATTAGGTATATTAGACTTAAAGGGCTGAAAATGCAGTAAAGAACCATCAAGTGTCATAACTAATATCATCCTTATCTATAATAAAAGCATAAAAGAATATATGTACTCAAAATATCCCACAGCATGCATGTGTCACTGCCTTGCTATGCCTTGCAGTTGGATGTATTGAGAAATACACACCAATAATGCAATACGGAACGTATCTTCCTCCACATGTTAACTTTCTACTCTTCTGATGTTTTAGGTTATGCTCTTCTCCATTCCAGTTGGAAATGTAACTAGATACTTCACTTCTAACAGTTTAAATCCTAAGAGAATAAGTAGTATACTGGTTTTATAAATTAAATTGAAGGCATCTGCATTGTTCCAATAGTGGGATTGCTTAATTCGTATTAGATGGTTTTGCTTAAACTTAAAAAATACAAACTCACCTTTCAGAACATGTATTGAAAATGTTGTAATAAAAAAGGCTTCCATAAACACTTCTGTGTGGTAGTACTCATTTGTGTGATCTGGCAGTAGAATGACTAAGCGTATGGTTTTGTATCATTTATTTTTAACCACTTTAATTCTAGCTTGAATACAGAGTCATACAAATTCTCTCTGTACAAGTATTGAAGAGACACTGGTACCTTCAAAGGATTTTTCATCTCATCCTAGAGTAGCAGAATAGGAAAGCTGGATTGCCCTCGATGTTACTGTCTTACACTGTTGATCATAAAGAGAGTCTGGATGACAGGCTTAGATGTGAACAATTAATTTTTTGGTGATGAAAGCTAGGTGACATGAACCCTGTTCTATGACACAGGAGGAAACAGCACTGGATTATGTCTCATGTTGGGAACCATGTCGACAATTAGTTGCATTACTTATCAGCTATAACCTCAGCCTTGCTTAAGGAGAGTGTTGCCTCTGTTGGTATATACATAATCATTTAAAAAGAAAGAGATAGGGAGAGAGAGAGAAAGAAAGACAGACAGACAGCAAAGAAGGCTTGCTTTCCCTTGAATGAGTGAACTTGGGCAGCAGTGGAGCATCACTGATATCTGAATCTCCATTCACAACTTTTATGCTTCAGGAGTAACAAACTCCTGAAGGCACCTCTAATGGCAAAACAATGCTTTGTAATCCTCTTTTGTATTAGAAGGCCTGCCTGTAACTTCTGTAACTTTCCCCATAGAAGCCTGAACAGCTGTTCTCTGAGATACAAGAAGGCAAAACACAAATTTCCTCCAGTTACTCAGATACCTTGAACACAGAAACCAACAGAGTTTATTGTGAAGAATCTCACTTTTTCACATAAGCAACCCTTTATATTACATATTTTCATTCTATAATAAAGCACGTATCTATATTACATACATATTTATACACCAAAACCACCAATGTAATGAGGTTTTTCTATGTAACTGCCGTATTTATCTAAACTACATTACAGACCATTCACTGCCTCCATTTCACTTGTTCTTATCTTCCATTAAAACCTGTATAAGTTTACCTTGGAGGCTTTTCAGGACTTCAGCTTGTATGATTTTTATTGTTGTTGTTTTTGTTTTTACAGATCTCAAAGCAAATTGCTCTTGAGCACTGTCAGGCTAAGGAGTGATATTGCAATATAGTTAACACATAATAGTTGTATCATCATTCCAGAATACCTGTCCAGTCAAACAGGGAAAAACTCACAGCTTGCCTGTGTGATGTAGCTACATATACACATTCTTTCTAATATAGTAAGATAGGCACAGAGGACCAGCATTTCAAGAGTGGTGTATGCCCCCATCCATATGCTTGTATGTTAATGCAGTATGGAAATCATTTTAGTGTTTGCTATCAGTTTTCTCCAACCTGGAGAAAATTACTTCAAATGAATGCAGTCCATTTTACTACCTACGTACTTACAGGAAATTCTTGCAAATAAATACGTGCCTTTTACAGCATGTGTTACTGGGTAATAGTAAAAGTGCAGTGACAGGAGCCTTTTTAATGGATGTTGTGCTCTTGGTAGCGACAGCACCGGCGTTTTAAATAAACCAGTTGCAGTTGGCCGACAGCTTGGGAAAAGGTGTGTTTGCAGAGTGTCATGTAATGTGGTTGGCATAATTCTTGTCAATGATAGTGAGCGTAAATGCAGCAGCACCACTTCTTCCAGCTAGCTGGATCACAAGGCACTTGATCTGCAGCTCGAAAGTGGTATGTGGCTCTACAGTATTTTTCATGTCAAATGAGAAAGGAGTATTCAAAGATAGTCAGAATATATAATGACTGCATTTGAAAGGATGTACACAAGGTATCTTAGGTCATGTCTACCAATACTTGTCAGTACAGTAACTTGTTAACATTAAGTTGATTCTAAGCTTTTGGGGGAAAAGTATCTCAGCTTCCTACAGAATGTGTATTTACATACTGTTTAAAAGGAAAAGTGGAACATCTTGGAGAAATGCCGCTTCTGTTCAGTCTCTGACTGACAGCACAGCGGCCATCTACTACTCAAAATGCCTCTGATGATACAAATTCTGAAAACCTTTTGAAGAAAACACCACAGCAGTCCTATCACACCATAGAATAAAATGGGTAAAAGTGACTTAATTCAAAGATATCATTCCTCCAAAGTCCCACTGATGTCATGATCATCCTTCAACTAGTTTATGAGTGACAGCACAATATTACATCATATTGACCTTCTCTATTCAGTACATAGCTACTTACAGTAGAAACTCACTAATTGGACCTATTGGCTGAAAAACCCATTGTAAATTTTTGAAAGTTGCAAATTGGTATGTGAAAAAATAATGCATTAAATCCCCTCAAGTGTCCTTTGTTCAGTTTTTTTGACAGTTATGGCATATATTATTCATTAGACTTCATATCATGCTGGTGAATGTTCTGGAAAAACAATAAGTTGTGATCTCGTTTCTCTGAAGCTCCTCTAGACCATCCAGCTGAGTAAAAAGGGTGACAACATGAAGGTGCGGTAGGTTTTCACTTGACGGAACATTTTTTTTCCTCAGAAGAATAGTCTGATGAGCCATTAAGGTGTACAAGAATCAGGTCCAATATGACACATCTCTTCCATAATCTTTGACCTTTTGCCTTTCCCTGATGGGGGAAAAAAACAGACAGGAGTTAGGGACAAGGGTGAGAGGAGAACAAGCAACTTGTGCTTTGACATGAAATCCAATACCCATTCATAGTAGTACTTCTCTGCAGGAGTACCCTTATAGCTGGATAGCTGGATATTAGGGATTGGTATTATCATCCTAATAATTTAAATTGTGGAAGTTTGGGGAGGCTTCAGTGACGACAAGGGCTTTTGACTCAACTGCTGTATAAATCTATGCTTAAATGACCAGGCCTGGATACAGCTGCAATAAGAATGGAGGGTAAAACTGAACATGACTAAAGCAAAAGAAAGAATAGCAATAGAAATCAACAAGTGTGTACAAATCACAGAAACAATTTCTTACTGAAAATGGCGAAGTTTTAATAATATACCAAAGATTTCCTTGATGTCAAGAGACATTCCAGGACCAACAACTGACCACAAAACTGTTTCTGCATTCAAAATCCTTCTTTATACTTCAGTGGCACCTGTAGAAAGGCAGGGAGAGCGCGAGAGCGCCCTAACATGGCTGAATGGCTAAGTCTGGACTCCTAGGGAAGGACTTATGCTGCCAGGCCAAAATCCACAGTCAAACCTTGCTCCCATTAAAATCAATGATAGCTATGACAGAATGAGAACAAGGGCCCAGATAATCGTTCATCATTGTTTCCCGTGTATGTACAGCTCCTTCCAGGTGTTTCTAAGTGTGTTCAGGAAGTCTTCATCCTCATTTTTCATGTTATGCCTTCTGAAATGGGCATATTAAACAAAAATAATGCACTTGGCTACACATATATTGTGGGGACCAAAATTCACTGTAGTTGCTTTTGTTCCTCTGTCATCACCATTTCTCTGAATATTCCAGCAAACTTATTTCATGGCAGGAACATCCATTTGAACAGTAAGTTTGGGTAATATATCAGAGAAGGAAATTTCTGAATGTAGAAAAAGAACAAAGAACAGAAACACGCAACACTTGCAGTCAAAACTAAACAGCTTGGTTCAAATACCTCAACTAGGATTCCAAATATTGACAGGGAACATCTCCCTCCAATCCGCAAGATTACTAGACTAAGCATAAGTCACTAAACCATGCTGTTAAGAAAAAGAATGCAGTGGATGGATGGGTATGAAGGCACTATCTGCTGCTTACAGAGTTCACAAACAGAAGAAGAGAATAAGTCATTTACTGTGGATGGTAGTGATCTCTGTGGTTTTTGGCACATCCAGGACAGAGGTTCAAGGCTGAACATAGGTTCCAGTATCCCTATTGTTTGATTTATTTTTCTACATACAAACAGAGTTTGTTACTTATGTTTGTGCCTACAAAAATGGTGACACTGTGACATTTTTCCCCTACAAGAAAGCTGTAAGGAAATGACATGTGGACTAGATGTTCTTCTCAAATTGATGTCAATCCAGAATGAAAATATGGAATTGTTCACACAAATAAAGGTGATAAAAACTGTTCTTTATGCTCAAACCTCTAGACTGTAGACTCTCTAAAAAGAAGAGATTTTGGCATCTAGTGTGAACTTTTCCCAGAAGGATGTGACAACAGCATCCTTCACTGAGGGACATCTATACTGAAGTGCTGCCTTTGAAATGAAATGAAATGAAATATATTCAGATTACAACTAATGTATTTGTAGTGGCACTAAAAGTGAAAAAAACAAGTCAGAAATTTTGCTTTGCTTTCTTCCCAGAGCAGACTGACACATTGCCCAACTCATACTGGTAACCAGTGGTACCGTAGATGTCTGCAGGATAGAAACAATTGGTATTTTTGTGACATCTTGTGGCAACTGGTATCAGGCTTCCTTTTTTCTTTCAATTATAAAAACTGTATTAACGAATCTGGGGAGTTTGTTTTTTCCATTTAAGAAGATTAAAGAACTCTCTAACCCTTCTCCAGTGTAGTCAGCACAGTCAATTGTTCAGGCAGTATGTCCAAAGTGTTAGGGGTACTCATCTAATGAAGTGTCCTTGCACCTCAGCAATATTTCCAATACTCAGAGCAGCGTTAAAAGTCGAAAGATGGACAGCAGGGTCGGTCTGTTACGCACCTGGGCTCCTTGTTCTTCTCGCCCTGCCCAGGTTTTTGCAGTCGCCCATTCCCGAGATCTCAGTTTCCAGCTTCTGCCTTTTGTTTGCTGGCTGGCCATCACTCTCCTCTTCGCAGCTTAGTTTTCTCTTTCTGTTGGAGTGTTCTTCCTTTTGCTGCGAAGAGCCTGGCAATCTTTCCATTCAATAGTATTGTTAGACAGGTAAAGCCATGATAAACGTGAATCAATTCTCCTCTTAACCAAAGCTAGCTCATTTTACCTTCTCTCCCCAGACGAGCTCTTCGGGGGTTCGCTTTCTGGAGCGACTGGAGGCACCTGCAATGGAAACATGGAAGCTAACAGGTGGCAAGGACCTACCTGCCCGATTGCTACCTTAGCTCTGAAAGGCAGATCCCAGGGATGGGTTTGCTCAGCTCAGCTGAGCCACTTCTGGTGGGGTCATCGCACAAAGTGGGATGGCCAACCTGCGTCAGCCTCGCTCTGCGCTTTTGCAGAGCTGCAGGCTGGTGGATGACCTTGCTTGTCCCGGTGGCAGCAGTCCCACCTCCTGAGGGGGAGGCTTTTGTTGTCATGCTGTTTCTGGACCTGACATACCTCTGCTGTTCCTGCTTCTGCCCCCGGTGCTGGCGACTCCTCGGCCGAAGCACCGGCAAGCCCAGCCGCCTCCTCCTCCTCCTCCTCAAAGAGTTCCCCGTGGTGCTCAATGAGGAACTCCACCAGCCGCGTCACCTGCACACAGCAAACCATTGCTTTCCACCTGGGTGGCCGAAGATGGGTCAAACAGCCTTTCCCACTCCTGACCCTTGCTTCTGTGCAGAAAGCTGCAGCTATGGGGCTGCTCTTCCCAGCAGCTCCCCCATGAGCATTTGCTGAAGAGAGGAGGCAGCCTGGTA
Organism: Haliaeetus leucocephalus; assembly: GCF_000737465.1. Lineage (NCBI taxonomy): Eukaryota > Metazoa > Chordata > Aves > Accipitriformes > Accipitridae > Haliaeetus > Haliaeetus leucocephalus. The sequence continues at coordinate 7,829,503 of NW_010972898.1, forward strand.
CCTCTGAACAGCAAAGCTGGGGTGGGTCCGGAAGGCCGT